>NC_090371.1:154309178-154621742 GCF_036365525.1 Heterodontus francisci
CTGCTCTGTCCCACCAATTTACCTTAACCCAAATCTCGTATGAACACATATTGCTGCACGAGTGTGAATTTTTCTATTTGTCCCACTAATCGCCCTCAGTCTCTGAACAAGATTGTCAAACTCTGTTGATTTTTTTGGCAACTATCTGTATCCCATAGAAGTTGAATCAAGAACTCTTGGGAGTCAGGACCATAGGAACAAGAGTCGGCCATTTAGACCCTTGAGCCTGTTCTGCCATTCAGTGAGATCATGGCTGATCAATGGTTTAACTCCATATACCTGCCTTTGCCCCATATCCCTTAATACCTTTGGTTAACATAAATCTATCAACCTCCAATCTAAAATTAACAGCATAAACTTGTGGAAGAATGTTTGGATCTTCTACCACCTTTACATGTCAGTGTTTTCTAACTTCACACCTGAAAGCTGGGATCTAATATTTAGGCTATGTCGCCTCTTCCTAGATTCCACAATCAGCAGGAGGAAAATGAGTTCTTGTTTTTGTGTTGAAAACCTCTATCAAATCATCCATTAACCTTCTAAATTCCAGGGAATACTACCCTAATTTGTGTAAGTGGCAAGTAATATTTGCACCACATAAGTGCCAGGCAATGACAATCTTCAACAAGAAAGAGTCTAACCATCTCCCCTTGAAATTCAATGGCATTACCATAACTGAATTCCCCAGGATCAATATCCTGGGGTTACCATTGACCAGACACACTGCAGGTTGGGGGCTAGGTATTCTGCAGTGAGAAACTCATCATCTGAATCCCCAAAGACTTTGCACCAGCTATAAGGTACAATTCCGACTGTGATGGTATACTGTCCACTTGGCTGGATGAGTGCAGCTCCAAAAATACTAAAGAATCTCACCATCATCCAGGAAAAAGCAGCCCACTTGGTAAACTATATTAAGCATTCACTCCATCCACGACAGGCATGCTGTGGTTGCACCATTTACAAGAAGTTGTCCATGGGACAGTTCTGAAGAATTTCTCACTGACCCACATAGGTAATCAGGGAGGCAGTGGCATAGTGGTATTGTCATGGACTAGCAACCCAGAGACACAGGGTAATCCTCTGCGGACATGGGTTCAAATCCCATCATGGCAGAAGGTGAAATTTGAATTCAATTAATAAAAAAAAATCTGGAATTAAAAAACTAGTTTAATGATGGCCATGAAACCATTGTTGATTGTCACAAAAACCCATCTGGTTCACTAATATCCTTTAGGGAAGGAAATCTGCTGTCCTTACCTGGTCTGGCCTACTCCAGACCCACAGCAACATGGATGTCCCTAAAATGCCCTCTGAAACGGCCTAGCAAGCCACTCAGTTGTACCTAACAGCTAAAAATTTGATAAGGAATGAAACCGGATGGGCCATTGACCTAGGCAGCAGAAACGACCCTGCAAAGTCCTCCTTACTAACATCTGGGGGGCTTGTGCCAAAATTGGGAGAGCTGTCCCACAGACTAGTCAAGCAACAGCCTGACATTGTCTGCAAGGTATGATTCGGTGAGTATGACTATGTCACAGATACCACCATCACCATCTCTGCAGAGGTGGCAGCACAGTGGTATATATTTGGGAGGGAGTTGCTCTGGGAGTCCTCAACATCAACTCCGGATCCCATGAAGTCTCATGGCATCAGGTCAAACATGGACAAGGAACTCTCTTGCTGATTACCACCAACTGCCCCCCCCCCCTCAGTTGATGAATCAGTACCCCTCCATGTTGAACACCACTTGGAGGAAGCAATGAGGGTGGCAAGGGAGCAGAATGTACTCTGGGTGGGAGACTTCAATGTCCATCACCGAAAGTGGCTCGGTAGCACCACTACTGACCGAGTTCTAAAGGACAAGCTGCTACACTGGGTCTGCGGCAGGTGGAGGGAACCAACAAGAGGGAAAAACATTCTTGACCTCATCCTCACCAATCTGCCTGCCGCAGGTACATCTGTCCATGACAGTATTAGTATGAGTGACCACCGCACAGTCCTTGTGGAACCAAGTCCCATCTTCACAGTGATGATACCCTTCATTGTGTTCTGTGGCACTACCACCGTGCTAAATGGGATAGATTTCGAACAGATCTAGCAGTGCAAAACTGAGCATCCATGAGGCCCTGTGGACCATCAATAGCAGCAGAATTGTACTCAACCACAATCTGTAACCTCATGGCCCGGCATATCTCCCACTCTACCATTGCCATCAAGCCGGGGAACAACCCTGGTTCAATGAAGAGTGCAGGAGGGCCTGCCAGGAACAGCACCAGACATATCTCAAAATGAAGGGTCAACCTGGTGAAGCTATAGCCCAGGACTACTTGCATGCCAAACAACGTAAGCAGCATGCAATAGACAGAGCTAAGTGTTTCCACAACCAATGTATCAGATCTAAGCTCTGCAGTCCTGCCACATCCTGTCATGAATGGTGGTGGACAATTAAACAACTAACAGGAGGAGGTGGCTCCACAAATATCCCATTCCTCAATGATGGGGGAGCCCAGCACATCAGTGCGAAAGATAAGGCTGAAGCATTTTCAACAATCTTCAGCCAGAAGTGCCGAGTGGATGATCCATCTCGGCCTCCACCTGAAGTCCCCAGCATCACAGATGCTAGTCTTCAGCCAATTCGATTCATTCCGCATGATATCAAGAAACAACTGAAGGCACTGGATACTGCAAAGGCTATGGCCCTGACAATATTCCGGCTATAGTACTGAAAACCTGTGCTCTAGAACTTGCTGCACCCATGGCCAAGCTGTTCCAGTACAGCTACAACACTGGCATCTACCCGGCAATGTGAAAAATTGCCCAGGTATGTCTAGTACACAAAAAGCAGGACAAATCCAACCCGGCCAGTTACCGCCCCATCAGTCTCCTTTCGATCATCAGTAAAATGATGGAAGGTGTCATTGACAGTGCTATCAAGCGGCACTTGGTTATCAGTAACCTGCTCAGTGACGCTCAGTTTGGGTCCCACCAGGGACACTCCGCTTCTGACCTCATTACAGCCTTTGTTCAAACATGGACAAATGAGGTGAACTCAAGAGGTGAGGTGAGAGTGACTGCCCTTGACATCAATGTAGATAATACACACTGCTGCCACTGCATCGGTGGTGGAGCGAGTGAATGTTTGTGGACGGGGTGCAAATCAAGTGGATTGCTTTGGCCTGCATGGTGTTGAGCTTCTTGAGTGTTGCTGGAGCTGCATCCATCCAGGTAAGTGGAGAGTATTCCATCACACTCCTGACTTGTGCCTTGTAGATGGTGAATAGGCTTTAGGGAGTCAGGAGGTGAGTTACTCGCTGCAGGATTCCTAGCCTCTGATCTGCTCTTGTAGCCACAGTATTTATATGGCTACTCCAGTTCACTTTCTGGTCAATGGTAACCCCCAGGATATTGACAGTGGGGGATTCAGAGATCGCAATGCTGTTGAATGTCAAAGGGAGATGGTTAGATTCTCTTTTGTTGGAGATGGTCATTGCCTGGCGCAAATGTTACTTGCCATTTATCAGCCCAAGCCTGTATATTGTCCAGGTCTTGCTGCATTTCTACAAGGACTGCTTCTATATCTGAGGAGTCGCGAATGGTGCTGAACATTCTGCAATCATCAGCGAACATCCCCACTTCTTACCTTATGATTGAAGGGATGTCATTGATGAAGCAGCTGAAGATGGTTAGGCCTTGGACACTAATCTGAGGAACTCCTGCAGTGATGGCCTGGAGCTGAGATGATTGACTTCCAACAACCACAACCATTTTCCTTTGTGCGAGGTACGATTCCAACCAGCCGAGAGTTTTCACCCTGATTCCCATTGACCCCAGTTTTGCTAGGCCTCTTAATGCCATACTCAGTCAAATGCTGCAAAGATGCACTGCAGCAATATGCCAAGGCTACTCAGACAGCACCTTCCAACCCCATGACCTCTGCCACCTAGAAGGACAAGGGCAGCAGATGCATGGGAACACCACCACTTTCAAGTTCCCTCCAAACCACACACCATCCTGACTTGGAAGTAGAGGCCTGCTACCCGACCCGAACCCAAGAGGACCCGACAACATGTGTTGAGGTCAGATTGGGTCGGGCCCATCTTCAGGCTCCGGCTTTCGAGCTCGGCTCGGGTCAGGCCGAGTCCAAGTTGAGTTGGGACTCGGGCCGGCCCAGATACGCAGGGTCAGTGCTGTGCCGGTAAGTATTAAAAATAAAATATTTAACTGAGCTGGGAGTCCGGGACAAAACTGAGTCTGCGCAGTGAGCGAGTGATGTCACTTTGACCTCATCACGCATGCGCGGCAGCTTCGTGGAGGTTCCGAGTTGGGAGGTAAGTAAGCGGGTGGCTGGGTCGGGTCGGGCTTGGGGCAAAAGCGGAGGGAGTCGGGTCGGGCTCGGGTCCACGGTGGCTCAGTCGGATTTGTTTTCCTGACCTAAAGTAGGCCTCTACTTGGAACTATATCGCCGTTCCTTCGCTGTCGCTGGGTCAAAATCCTGGAACTCCCTTCCGAAGAGCACTGTAGGTGTACCTACCCCACATGGACTGCAGTGGTTCAAGAAGGCAGCTCACTACCACCTTCTCACATGAAATTGGGGATGGGCAATAAATGCTGTCCTGGCCAGCGACTCCCACATCCCATGAAACCAATTTTTTTTTAAATCAAATAATTATCCCTAACATTGACTGCAAAATATTTATCATGCATTTAATAGTTGAATTGTTTGAATTAGTTTTGTGCTCTATTCTTCAGTGGGGAATTAATGTTATATTTATTAGCACTTTAACAGGTGATACTAATACCTGTTAGGTAAGTTAGTTAGCAATCACAAGTAACAGAATGCCACAACTTTTCCAATAAGTTAGGCTACCTGTAAGAAAAACAAATTTATATTTCTGCAACTATAAATAGTTAAAATGCTTTTATCTGCAATAGCTAGTGTGACATTCCCTGTAAGAATACAATACGTATTCACACAATAATTTCCAAGAACACTGGTCTAAGTGAAACTGAACAACTCGGCCCTCTATTGCTGAGCTGACTAGAGCTCGAAGTAAACATGAAACACATTTCATTCAGATGCCACTGATCAATGGAATGCAATCTGAATTACTTTGTCTGACTATGCATTTCCAATCACTGCACACAAGTAAACCAATGCATGAACAAAAAGTTCTGTCCATGTACAAGATGCACTGCAACAACTTGCCAAGACTTCTTTGACAGCACCTTCTGAACCCTCTGCCACCTGGAATAACAAGAGCAGCAGGCACATGGGAACATCATCACTTGCAAGTTCTGCTCCAAGTCACACACCATCCTTACTTCGAAATACATCATCGTTCTTCATCGTTACTGGGTCAAAATCCTGCAACTTCCTCCCTAACCTACACCACATGGACTGCAGCAGTTCAAGAAGGTGACTCACCACTCCACCTCAAGGGCAAATAGGAATGGACAATAAATACTGGCCTTGCCAGCGATGCTCGCATCCCAAGAATGAATAGAAGAAACTCTCCTTGTCATTTAACCCTTGGGGTCTAGATATCATTCTAATAAATCTGTGCTGCACTACCTCCAAGGACAATATATCCTTCCTCAGGTGCCCAGTACTGAACACTTCTCCAGGTGTGGTCTAACCAGGGATTTGTATAGCTGCTGATGACTTCTAATGCCTTGTATTCTAGTCCTCTAGATATAAATGTCAGCTTTCCATTAACTTTTTAAATTATTTTTTGTACCTGTCCGTGACATTTTAATGATCTATGTACATGGACTCCTATGTGTCTTTGGACTTCCACTCTTTATAGCTTGTCACCATTTACTACTCTGATTTATTCTAAGTGGATAACCTTACACTTGCCTATATCAAAATCCATTGGCCACAGATTTACCCATTCACTTAATCTATTAATATCTTTGTAATGTTATGCTTCCATCTTGTTACAACCAGGTGGGCAATGTGTCTCGGGATCTCTTGTCTTCACCTGGTCTTATTCTAACAGGGTTTAATTTTAAACACATTGTGTTTTGAGCTCCCCTTTGTGATTCTTTGTTCACAGTTTCCAATTATCAGGCAAATAACTGAACACAAACAGGTTTTCTTTGGTTTAAAGCAGAAAGAAGAAATTTATTAAAACCTTAAAACTTAAACTCTAATACGGTTCACGCCTACGGATATACGACACACACATTAGTATGCACACGCGATATAAACATGCAGATAGGAATAGAAAAGAGCAGAAGAAGAGATAAGTAGAAAGGTTTGAGACAATATCTTGTTACTGTTGCTCGAGCTCGCTGTTGTCCTTGATTGAAAATGTGGTCTTGTGATTCGTTGGGGCCCAGTAATCATCTTAAAACTTTGTTCATGTAACAAACCCTTCGGTCTGAGTTTCACGTGTTTTCACAAGATTCAGTTCCTTGGGAAGAGATGAAAGCAGTCAGACAGGACAGGAGATGTTCTCAGTCCCAGGAGAAGGTCTTTACTCCATGAGCACACAGCTTTGACTGCGATCAAATTCCTTTGATGGAAGTTCAAATTCAAAAACCTCCCGCCAGCTCGTCATGTGACCAAAACTGGCCCGACCACTTCTGTGTATTGGAGAAGCAGCTGCTGAATCCCCATTGTTTCAACATTGTCTGTTACCATGGAAATGTCTTTCCGGTCAGGGCTTGCAATTTGAAGTTTTAATGTTCATGTGGTGAAATAAAGAGTGCTGCAGTCTTGGCAGGTGGGGTTTGCCTGACATTCTACACTGCTTACAATGTCACCTATTGTTCTGTCATGTGAAAGCATAGTTGTCATGTCGCCAAACCCACAAATGTGTTTCATTTAAATGTCAAACCATCTTAAATGTATGTAATGAGCTGCAGAAAATAAAGCATTAAAAGTATGTAATGAAAAGACAGATGAGAGTTAAAGCCATTAAAATGGATTGGTTCCATCTGAACTTTTTGTTTATGCATTGGTTTGCTTGTGTGCAATGACTGGAAATGCATATTGTCAGAGAATGTAGTTCAAATTGTGTCCTATTCGTCAGTGGTATCTGAATGAAATGTGATTCATGTTTACTCTGAGCTCTAGTCAGCTCAGCAACATACGGCAGAGTCTTTCAGTTTTTCTTAGATCAGTCTTCTTGGAAATCATTGTTTAAACGCTTATTGTAATCTTAGAGGAAATGTAATACTAGCTAATTGTGATAGTTATTTTACCCATTTATAGTCGCAGAAATCTTAGTTTTGTTTTTCATACAGGTAGCCTACTTACCAGTTGGGCTGAATTTTACCAGCCCCTCGATGTTGTGGCATAGGGGCCCATCAAATTCTGCGGGGGAGAGGCCCGCCTCGATCCCTGATGTCAAGAAGGACCCACCGCATATTAACAGCGGTGGTGGGCCCCGCACTGCTTGGTAGTGGGGCCTTCATCTAAATATTTAACACAAATTACATGTAAATGAACTTACCTGCTGGTGGCGACCATCCCATGCCAATTTTACGGCCGCCGATCGCACCTCACATGCCTTTGGAGCTCCGTACGGAGTTCTGAGGTGAGACCACAGAAACATAGAAAATAGGAGCAGGAGTAGGCCACTCAGCCCTTCGGGCCTGCTCCCCCATTCAAAAAAGATCATGGCTGATCGTCTAATTCAGTACCCTGTTCCCACTTTTTTCCCATATCCCTTGATCCCTTTGGCATTAAGAAATATATCTATCTCCTTCTTCAACCTGGTGGGGAGGAATGACATTTTCAGGGTGGGAGGGGTGGGGGAGCGAGGAAAACAATTTTTATTGGCTGTGGCCATGGTGGGAAGGGATTGAGGCTCAAAGGGAACAAATTTCAGGGGGAAGTTCGGGAAACGAATAAAAGTTTATTATGGGGGGGGCGGGGAAAAGAGGACAATTTATATAAAAATTACACATTGGGGGTGGGAGATGGGATTTCGTGTTGAAATAAAATTTTATTTTTATTTCCCGGAGACCGGGATTTTAAATATTAAAATGTTACTGAAGGGCTTGAAGCCCTTTAAAAATAGCGCTAGTGTCTGCGCAGTGGCACCGGTTGCTGTTGCCAGGGACACGGCGGCCACCCTTTCTACATCATTGGGGGTGGCTGCTCCATCTCTCTATTTAAATGAGCCCCCACGCGTTATATAGCGGGGGCTCTGCGGCGGCACTTCCATGTCGGGAGGCCGCCGAGTTGAAAGTGCGCCGCTGCGGAGCACGGCACACTAATAAAATTCAGGTCAGTTGTGATCGCAAACTAGCTTACCTAATAGGTTACTAGTAGCACCTGCTAAGGTGCTAATTAATATAACATTTCACATTGAATTAATTGGTTTTGTTCTCACTGAGTTTTGTGATCTATTTCTCTAACAACTCAACTATTTAAATACATGATAAATGTCTTGCTGTCAATGATAGTGGCAACCAGATATAGGGATAATTATTCATTTTCATTTCATTACCTTTATGGGTCGGTGAGAAATTCTTCGTAACTTTCCCACTGGCGATTAAATTAGAGGGGTAGGATCTACACGAGGACACACTGAATATGGTGTGTGAAAGGTGTGATTTACTAGGCTGAATTACCTTTTTTCATTTCATGTCTTGTTTCAGTGGCCCTGATTTATTTCCAAAATGAGACCACAATTGCAACCTAACATAGTGCCTGGATTTTTATGTTTTACATTAGAACCGTAGCTGCAATAACTGTTTGTTTCCTTTGCCCAATGTTTGCCCACATTTCCCTTCATTTAGTTTTCCATTAGAGTGTTATTAATAGTAAAGAACTTAGGAAGCTGGATAAAAGAGGTGGTCGGTAAAAATACAATAAGGCACGGAAGGTACAGCAGATTAATTAGAAATAAGATAACTTAAGAAAGAATTTGCATCAGTATGGTATCTTTCACCATTTCAGGATGACCCCCAAAGCATTTTATAGCCAATTAAGCACTTTTGAAGTGTAGTCATTTCTAATGAAGGAAATGGGACAGCCAAGCTGCTCACAAGATGCCACAAACAGTAATGAAAAAGGGGAACAGATTATCTAGTTTTAAGTGTTGATTGAAGGATATGTATTGGTCATGATACCAGGAGAACCCCCCTGATTTTCTTCAAATAGTCCCACAGAATTCTTTATGGTTGCCTGAGAGGATCGATGGGGGTCTTGGTTTTCCATCTCATCCAAAAGAAAGCACCTCTGACAGTGCAGCACTCCCCAGCACTGCACTAATGTGTCAGCCTCGTTTATGTGCATGAATCTCTGGAGTGGGGCTTGAACACACAACGTACAAAGATGACAATGCTGCCCATTGAGCCTAGATTGATAATCTAAAAGAAGAACAGAGCTAAAGTTAAAGAATGTTTACAACAACTAAAAGAGAGACTTGCACGTATCTGGCACTTTTCACGACCACCAGGCTCCTCAATGAAGTACTTTTGAAGTGTAGTCACTGCAGTAGGAAACGTGGCAGCCAATTTGCACACAGCAAGCTCCCATAAACAGCAATATAATAAAAACAGATTATCTGATCATTGTGATGTTGATTGAAGGACAAATATTGGCCAGGATAATGGGGGAAAGCATTCAGATTTGGGTTGAAAAATAGGAAAGTAATCAGTTAAGCTTTAAAAAAAAGCAAGGGAGGAAGTAAAGGGAGAATATAGAAATCAAAAATAAATGAAATGAGAAAGAATGTTAAGACTTTACTGGCATGATTTTGGATATTGTAAGTTATCAACGGGAATAATTTAGCAAATGGCTGCTGCAGGGTTCCACAGCAAGTGATGAACCTTGTGTCACCATACCAGTAAACAAGGCCACTTTGCAGATTTCATATAAAATGGATAGAATAGCAAAGTAAAATCCCACAACACTAGCAAAAAAATTTTGGAAAATCCCAAGTAATAAATTCTAATTTATTTAGAGAGCAAGTTTATAGAAAATGTTGAATCATGATGCTGAGAAAATGTTCATGAGTAATTGAAGTTCAGCATATTTGCAAGGAACGATTGTTCTTAATGAATTTATATCCACTGCTTTAAAATCTCTGTTACCGTATTCAGAAAAGCAGGAGTGTTACACTATAAATATGCAGACTTCTGCAGGGATAAAATGCAATTCTATGATGCAATCTTATTACAATGTTTTATTATGCATTAACAAACTTACAGATTTGAGAGCATGCCAGTCAAACTAGTGAGTGGTTATAGTCTGTGAAGGTATTATTGATATTTGCATGGGAATTGGTATTGGGAATTGTACTTTGGTGATTTCCACAAATGGGTCAAAGTAATTCTAGCTGAAACAAACCAGCTGAAATCCACAACTTGAAAGTGAGTTATGAATTCACAACTGTAAAAACATAATCTGATTGGTGGGAGGTTACTGTGGGATGGGAATAAGATACTTGTGTTTAATTTCAGTTAGAGACTAGTTAAATATTCTACTTGTCTAACTGGCTGACAATACAACAGGTAGTTTTTAACTGGTAGATTAATGTTGCATTTGATTAAAATGGAGTCAACTTTGAAATCAAACCACTGCATTTTCCTTGTTTGGTTTCGATTATGTTTTGAGACCTGGTAGGGACACATGTTGAATGGAATTCATGTAATCTGACATCATAAAGATTGTATTGTGTTTTTGGCATTAGTATGTTTAAAATTATCAATTATTATATCAGCATCCCATTTGTGGAAGAAAATACAATGTGGCAGTACTCAATATTTTGTACCCAACATTTTCAAACAAAAATAATGCCAGTGTTTATATTTTGTATCCAAAGATTATAGATTTGTTATTTTTGATCAGATTTGGGTTTTAATAGTCTGCACTGTTTAATAGTGCAGAGTATTTTTTCTGTCAAAGGATTAAATTTTTTTATATAATGCCTACACTTTTTTTTTAAATGTGTTTATTTCTTTTAGCTTGGGGATGTCATGGTGGATATTGCTAGTAACATCATGTTAGCAGATGAACATGTCCTTTGGATGGCTCAATGGGAAGCAAAGGCCTGCACTCGAATTGTTCAGTGTTTACAACGCATTGCTACTTACAGGCTAGCCAGTGGAGCTCAGGTTTATTCCACAGTAAGAACAGAGCTTTAAAATACTTCAAAATAGCTGTTAAGAGTTTAGTATCTCTGAAACAAAGATGATCTTTTCCGTGCATCTATGAGCCATGATAAATATTTTTTGCTAAACGATCGAGTTTCATTGCTAAAGAAATAAAACCGTTTTTCCCTCCAAATAAATATGTTGACAATTGTGTAGATGTGTATTCTGACAACTTGACTAATGTTTCTACAGTATTCTCCAAATATTGCAATGGAAGCTTCTGTGGTGAAGGCTAATAGCTTCACTGGAATGACTTGCACTGTATTCCAGAAGGTAGCTATGGCAGACCGAACAGGACTTGCTGACTTTGGACGACGAGACCCTGATGGCAACCTGGACAAACAGTTCAGTTTTAAATGCAGCCCTGGCAATATTAGCAACACACTTTCCAGTTTTGTAATCAAGGTAAGCAAGTAATTAGGGATGAGTCAAATGTGATTACAGTTTACTATTTTTATATGAAATTCTTCTTGTACTTTTGGAATGTAATTGTTCTGATAACACTTTCTTGTAGTTGTTTTGCAAAGTAAGGCAATTATCTAACAACACTGAAATTCGGAGGTTTTCTAAACCAAGCAAATGATTGTGAAGGTTGACCAAACAATCTGTCTTCCATGGATTGTTATTAATTATTGGTAAAGGACATTTGTGTGCTACCTTTTCAACAACATGTATGAATGTTCAACTTCTCAGTTTATTATTGAGTGCTTTTGTTAAAATTCTATAATAAATTCTTAGGGGAGTAGAAAAGAGAACTAGGCGGTTCAGGGGATTATCACACAGCATTTCACCTGTAGTACTTTCCGAATCCAGCCCTAACTGATGTAGTGAAAATCTCCTCACTCTGTTAACACTCTTTACATTAAATCAACAGTTGATTTCACATTAACTGGAACTACACTGGAAATCTCAGCTGAGGTTGTGAGGATGGCTATTACGGGAAATGGAAATCTCCATCCCCACGCTTATACTGCTGGGGCTGCTTTTCATAGGTTATTGCCAAGACACTTTGTTCGCACATAACCTGGAAGTGTTTAATGCTGATTAAAACAGAAAAGTGTTCCATTGGCCAGCATAAACATTGCTTGCTCTATGAACATAATACTGTAACTAAGTTTATTAAAAACTGAGTGTGAAATTATGTATTTTATTTATGGATAGGTTGACTGCATCTATACCGGTGGGATATTGGGAAGTTTATTTACCTTAGGTGTGTAAATGAAAGCTGATTGCAGAACCTAACTGCTTATGTTGAAGGATGATTTATGACTGAAAGCACAAACAATATGATTTCAATTCAGCCTGATGCACAAACTTGATGTAGTTGGAGCTTCCTGAAAAAAATTTGATTGTATTTTATACATATTAATTTTTCTGCTTTGTTGACATTGTCAAATCTTCGATCAGTATATTTTGTAATTTATTATTTTAATTTATTAGATTTTTGAGTGAGAAAACAATAAAATATCTGGTCACTGCACTTTAGATTTGAATGTTGAAACAGAGAAGCACAAAAGGCTATATACCTTAAATATTGTTCAAGGAGAGCTTAGAAATGTATTGATCCAAATGCAATCTGATCTGAGTGTAGCTATTTTTGGTAAGCTACTTATGTGCTTAGCAGCACTTAATTATCATTATATTAATTATTTCCTTTTTAAGAAAGACAAAATTCTGGTTGGATTCCATTTGCCCAATAAAAAGGCTCAATGATATGACACATAGGAACAGGACTAAGCCGTTCAGCCCAAGCCTGTATCGCCGTTCAGTGAAATCATGGCTGATGTTTCTTAGCTATTATCTACGCACCTTGGTTTGATAGCCCTTAATTCTTTGCCTAACAAAAATCTATCTTAGTTTTGAAATTTTCAGGTGACCTAACTTCAACAGCATTATGGGGTAGAGGGTTCCAGAACTAAAAAAAATAGACAAAGGAATGTAGTTTATATGGACTTCCAGAACACACTTGATAAGGTTCCACATAAGAGACTGACAAGTAAAATTAAAGCTCATGGAATTAAAGGCAAATTATTGATCAGGTTAGGAGATTGATTAGATGGTAGAAAACAGAGAATAGGATAATGGGTATACTGAATTGTAAGGAAGTGACTATTGGTGGCCCGCAGGGATCTGTGCTGGGGCTTCAGCTATTCATTATATTTATTAATGACTTAAATAACTCAATAGAGAGCCATATATCAAAGTTTTGCTGATGCCGTCTGTGTGTCATAGTAAGTATTGTAGACAGGAGTGTAGAATTAAGAGATATTGATAGATGAGTAGGCAAAACTCGGATATGGATTTCAAAGCAGGTACATCTGAGGTCATCCATTTTGGACCAAAAATGAATTAGTCTGAGTATTATTAAAATGGTGAAAAGCAGTGCAGCGCAGATTCACCAGAATGTTATCAGGGTTCCAAGGCTTAGATTGTGAGGAGAGCTTACATAAACTAGGATTGTATTTAACAGCAGTGTGGGCATACCTACACCAGATAGACTGCAGCGGTTCAAGAAGGCAGCTCACCACCACCTTCTCTAGGGCAATTAGGGACAGGCAACAAATGCTTGCCTTGCCAGTGACACTCATATCCCATGAAAGAAGAAAAAAATTATAGAAGGTGAAAGGGTGATTTGATTGAGATTTTTAGGATTTTGAAAGAGATAGAAAGGTTGAATAGAGAGAAACCTTCTCTGCTGGTGGGGGAGTCTTAAGACAAGGGGACATAACTTTTACATTAGAGATAGGCCATTCAGCACAGAAGTTAAGAAACACTTCATGCAGAGGATGATAGAAGGGTGGAACACTCTCCCACACAAAGCAGTAGGTGTCAGCTCAATTCATAATTTAATATCTGACCAATGGATTTTTTTGCTAGCCAAGGCTGTGGAGCCAAGGCAGGTGGATGGAGACCGGCCATGATCTCATTGAATGGTGTAACAGACTTTAGGGGCTGAATGGCATATTCTTGTTCCTGCTTCTAATACCCTTAGCTTGGAGTCTTCCGAACATCGCCTCTGAGCAGCCTAGCACTAATTTTAAGATTATGCTTCCCTGTTCTGGAGACTCTATCAGAGGAAATAGTCCCTTTTCGTTCACCCTATCAAATCATTTAATCATCATACACACCTCAATTAGATCGCATAGGAAGCAAAGTACTAATTGTGTATAAATATTACATATTTGACTAGGACCTGTGTATTGGTCTGTTAATATAGCAACTCATGTGAGTTAATTTTTTTAATATTTTAAGAATGGGGGAAAATGGTATATTTAAGGTTTGTGAAGGAATATCTGGTGTATGCATTGCTCCAGTCAATATACTGGCAGTTTAGTCAACATGTATTGTAAAAATCATGGATCACGAATGGTGACTGGATCTTAGCAGTTCTGTTTATCTGAGGATGTGATGTATTTAGAAATAAAATGTTCGTGAACGCCGGCTTGGAATGCAATCTTTTTTTATTTGTCTTTGCTACAGAGCATGAGTTTGGGTTTTAATATGATTCCAAGTCTTTAAAGTGCTCTAATAATGGGGTGACTGCTTTCTAGCTGTAGAGGAAAGTTACAGCAGCACTGTGAAACCTGGCCATGTGGCATGCCTTACAATGTACAAAAAAAAGTCTTGAAAAGGGTGGTGTCATTGCACAGAAGAGACCACACCATTATACAAAATCAATATTCTTTGCTCCATTAAAATCAATCAATCTGATGTGTCCAACCTGGTGAAGGTTGTGGCTGTTTTCCAAAATATTTCATGATTAGACATGCAGTGTTATTTAATGCATTCCTCTAATAGATGCCTTCAGTAGTAGTTAGTGCTACTTAATAATTATTACAGGAAGATGTTATGCTCTTTTTACAAGTGTTGATGCTGAAAAACTGCTCTTGCCAGCCTTGATCAGCTCTTCTGAGATTAATGGACTTTTAACATTATTGTAAAATGTAAAAGTTCCAAATCTGAATTTTACTTCCTCTGCCTCTTCAATTACACAGTAGAAATTCTTCAAGGTTACCATAATTTTGTATTAGACAGCTGAACAATTTAATTTTGTACATAGTCTAAATGTTGTATCAGTGCTACTCGTAAAATAGATAACTCTGTCCTGCAATATTTGTGCTTCAATGTGCCTCACAAGCAAGATGAGAATTTTATGCCACACATCAAGCTTATAAAGCGAAGGTACCTTATTTATAAGTATAAAGTGGAGTGGGAAACTGATGTTGGATAGCTGGCACTGCATTGAATGGAAGTTAAATATTCTACTTGTAATGCTATGATCATTCTCTCATTAGTAAATGGAGCAGGAGATTGACTACAGCATCTCCTTCAATTGGCAGTTAAAACACATGATAGCCATTCTCTGCAAAGCCAGTTTTCTGTTCCACTTTAACTAGTGGCCTCATTTTTGACTGCAAAGTAGAATGATATGATATGCTTCCTTTATAGCAGAGAATGTACAGAAACATGGGTCTTCAATTTTTAAATCCTGTTGTTTGTCGCTCTTTACACTGTCTAGCATATGATCAATTATATCAGAATACTCTGTGTGGTGCTTCTCAAACTATTTATTTTAAACACTCTATAGAATACCGTTGCAGAGGCATCTGTTCAGTTGCCACCATCCTTGTTTGCCAACAATCCTGTACCAACCCAAATGGAAGATGCAGTCTACAAATTGCAGCTTATTGCTTTCCGGAATGGCAAACTTTTTCCAAGCACAGGGAATTCTACAAATTTGGCAGATGATGGAAAGAGACGGTCTGTGGCCTCTCCTGTCATCTACACTAAAATAGGTAGGAATCTGGAAATGTGCAGTCAAAATATCTAAGTGCCATTTTTTCATCTTTGTTTTCATCAAGTATTTTAGAGCACTAATAATGAATGATATTGACAGAATAAATCATTGGGAGGGGAGAGAGAGCAGAGACTGATTCAGTAGATATCTTGTGGTTATTTTATTATAATTTAAATTACATTTTTTTGCAATAATGGCTCTTAAGGTAGAAGCACAGGGGAGACACATTAATGGAAAAGTTCACTTTTCTGATTCTGGTCATCTTAGTTTCTGCCCAGCACCTTTATGGTAGTCTTGATATTAGCAAATAATCCAACTGGTTATAGTGTGAAAGCAAATATCTGTGCAAGCAGCTTTGATATATAATCATATTAGGAAATAATCCAACTGGTTATGGTGGCCTGGAATTTATTGAACTCAGTGGCGTGCTCACATTCAGCGGCCGCCGCCAAGCCCCTGCAATATTACACACGGCGGCTCATTTAAATAGAGGGGCGAAGCAGCCGCCCCCGATGACGTAAGGGGGCGGCCGCCACGTCCCTGGCAACAGCGTCCGGCGCTACTGCACCGGCGTCACTTTTAAAGGGCTTTAAAGCCCTTCAGTACAATTTTAATACTTAAAGTTATAGCATTGAAAAATGTTATTAAATAAAAAGATTTTGTGATGAAGGCCTTTCCCCAATCCCCACAGGCCCTCGCCAGGCAACGGGGGGTGGGGGGGGGGGCACAAAGGTCCCCCCCCAACGCTGCTGGTAATATGCGGTGGGCCCTTCTCAACGGCGCGGGGCTCTCCCCGCAGAATTTTACCAGCCCCCACACCGCGACCTGTGGCGTCAAGGGGCTGGTAAACTTCAGCCCAGTGTGGAAGAAGATATTTTGAGCAAATCAGAACAGCATTTTCAAGAATTGTTTATGTTCCTAAATTCATGCCATTTTAATTTTTTTTCTGATAAATGAGGAAAACAATTGTGTACTTTTGATTTTCATCTTCTGTTCTGTAATTGGGCACTTGGTTTTGTATGGCCCCACCTATACTGCTCTTCAATAACTTCTGCCTGTTGGGGAATGACACTGGTGACATGTAGTCTCTAAATACAGTCTGAAATTTTGCCAACTTTTCTAGTTAGGTGGTCAACATTTATGGAGCTCTAAATATGATTTTGTTCCTGTTGGCCAAAAAATGGTAATCTCTATTCTCATGCAACATCCTTGTTTATTAAATAAACCACATAATCTTGTTGACGATAAGAATTGTTGTTGATATGCTCCCACAGTACTGGAAATAACATTACAAAAGCCACCAGTGAGAAAAGTCAGTGCAGCTTGTTTTTAATGTACAAGTTTATCCATTTGTTACTTAGTATTGTTTTCTGATCCTTGTACTATTTCTTTGCCTTTCTTTAAAAGATGGCAACAGTCTGTATTCTCTCAGTCAACCTATCACTGTTACGCTGCGTCGAATTGCACATGGGGTAGATGCTGTTGCAGCATACTGGGATTTCAACCTTCTGAATGGTTATGGAGGATGGATATCTGATGGCTGCCAGATTGTTACATCAGATGAGAATGTCACCACAATGCAGTGTTACTCTCTGAACAACTATGCAGTACTGATGGTAAGATATCGATATGAGAGTTCAGAGGTTCTTTTCTTTTGGTCCTTCTAAACTGTAACTAAACTATCCTACACACTCTTCGATCTCTGTATCTTTGTCGTTGAAAACACTCATACTTAACTCGTTGTTGCCATTAACCTGTTGCCATTGACCTCACAATTGTGCCTCCGTCTTCCCTTCCTTATTACATGCTACTAATTACCCAAGTTCAATGTTACCTGATCACTGCTTCCCTTATTTACTTGTCTACTTGGCTACTCTTTTCAAAATTAATGGTATCCTGTAATGTAGACCTTGAATCTTCACACAATTTCTCAATTTCATTCATTAAAAAGTACTGTGCAAAATCAGATTATGAACATGTGATTGCTATGTTGATTGATCTATATCAATGAATCTTCTGCTTATGTAGACTTGTCGTATTGTAATTACACCCTCTTGCCAGTCTGTAGGATGACAGTTTTGCTTCAATCAGTTCCTCAGCCTCGACTGCAGAGAAACTTCTATGCTGTAGCCAACTCTATTTCTCTGCTTCTCAAATTGGAGAAAGTTTTGCTATTTTACGATAATTAATGTAAGGCTAACATTTTCTGTATTTAGAAAAAGAATTTGTACTTGAACACTGACTGAATTACACTGATCCTGTAACCACTCTTCACCTGAAGACTACATTTGGTGTTGACTTTGGTGGTAATAGGATGGTTCTGGAATGTAAGAGCACTAGTGGGTGAGATCTTGGAGGAGCAGTGCCATGGTGGATTTAGGACCAGCAGGATGAGGCCCTTGGTATGGTAATCCTTGCGAGGTCACAGCTTGGCAGTGAGGGCTAATGTGACATGGGAATTTTAAAGGGGAGTGGGGCAGGCACGATGTGATGGACAGTGCAACCTTTTGCAGAAGAACCAAGGTGGGAGTGCTGGTGTTTGGATCAGACTGTTACAGGCTATTCAGCCCATCAAGTCTGAGTGTGTGCTTTTCTCCGCTGGAACCACTGGCTCTAATCATTCTTCCCTCATTCCCAATCCCATTTCATGTCCTTTTTCATGACAGTATCTAATTCCCTTGCAAAAAAAAGTTTCAATAATGGTTTGTAGTGGAGAACTTCATTTTCTTACCATCCTCTGTGTCAGCCTTGGCTTAGTGGTAGCAGTCTTGCCTGTTAGAAAGTTGTGTGTTTCAGCCTCACTCCAGAAACTTGAGCACATAATCTAGGCTGAAACTTCAGTGCAGCATTCCCTCACTGTCTGAGGTGTCATCTTTCAAATGACACTTAGAACCAAAGCTCTGGCTGCTCACTCAAGTGTAAGTAAAAGGTCCCATGGCACTTTTCAAAGAAGAAGAATGCTGGCAAAGATTTATCCCTCAAACAATATTACTAAAACAGATGATCTGGTTATTATCACATTGCTGTTTGTGGGACTTTGCTGCCTTTTATGAACTGCATAACTGCTCTACTTGTAGAAAAAAAATTGTATTATTGGTCACCTCTCTTTCCACTGATGAATATATGTGTTTTCCATCTTTAATCCAGGCTTGATGTGACTGTTTCTTTTTTCCATCAGGATCTGACTGGTGCTGATTTCCTCCTGCAGTTTGTTGACCTTTTGCATCCAGTAGTTTATGTTGCTGCAGCAGTATTGCTCACTTCGTTGGTCATAATCATTGCCAGCTACATATACTACCACAGGTAATGCCTTTTCTTATTTAATGCCAAGAACCAATCGTGGCATTAGTCTGAAATAATGCAAAGATATCATGTCTTTTTTTTTTACTAAAAATATTGTCATTTAGACGTAACAGACGTTCAGTTGCAGCAGAATTTGAAAAATCCTGCTTTCATACCCTGTAACTGAGTCAGGTCTGCTCAGATTAAGCATGCATGAACTGGAAGCGGAGAAAGGCACCCCAATGATGTGCCAAGCTCAAAACTACCTTGACTATAAACAAACCAATCCGCCTTCCACATCAGTGAACACTTTGACTTCTGAGACCCAAATTATATCATAAAGCAATGCCCATTAGAAATCAGAGTAAAATTGTACTAAACATATTACACTTAAGACCCTCATAATTGACTGAGGGGAGACTGGGCTGCACTTCAATTCAAGAGCCAAAGGTGAAGGTTCAGTTTTGTAGCCCACTGCACTTGCCAGGGTTATGAAAATGGATTTGTTATTTTTATTCTGTAATTCTGATTCTTTCAGTACACCATTACTTTTTAATACTGGTTTATAAATATAACATGACTAGATACAATTAAAGGGAAGAATATGTTGATCCAGAACATTTGCTTCATGCACCTGTTGCTGTGTATTAACTCAGTGAGGGTCCTCCAGGTGGTCCGCGGGTTAGTCCAAAATGAAAGTCACTGATGCACAACGTCATGGGTGGAGGCTGTACAAGAGAGCAGGCTAGAACCCTCAACCCCACCACTCGCAAAAGGTCACACAATTAGACCAGCTTCCGCATGTGCAACACGAGTCATCATAAGCGCGTGCAGCAACAATGTGGTTTTCTAAGCAAGGTTTATGTTACTGTTGATTTTGTTTAATTAATATCGATGTAAGATGAGTACTAGTGTCTCTGAGTTTCATGCAGGCCCCCACCTGCCAAGAATGAGACACATTAATTTCACCACATGGACATTAAATTTGAAATTGTTGCTAGGAAGAAGAGAAAGCCTGTGACAAGAATTGCCAGGCCCCTGGCTGGAAAGACATTTTTGCATATTTACAGACAGTGTTTGGACAAAGGAGCTATTCCCTGCTCCAATTCAATTCACAAACAGATGTGGTCAGACCAGTTAGTTACATGACTAACTGGCTGTTGCAGAGTTTGAACTGAGAGTTTTAAATTGGAGAGATAGTGTTTGAACTGGCAGAAAGCTCTTAGCTCCTAGACTGAAGAAGACCTCCTGCCTGTCTGCCTGCTACCCTCTCTTTCTCTCAGAACTCCAAAAACCCACTGAAGACACATGAACCCCAAGAGAGAAAGGTCTCCTGCAGTGAAAAAGGTTTAAGAAGAATACTGGTCCCCAATGAAAAGCAAGATCTACTTACAATCAAGGACTCTACAGTGAGCTCAAAGAATCAGAACAAAAACTCTTCAGATATTGCCTCAAACCTTTCCATTTTATTTCTTCTCTCTTCTGTCCCTATCTGCATATGTGCATCGCGTATGCACGTTAGTGTGGGCATGTCGTGTATCCCTAGGCATTTACTGAATTAGAGTTTAAGTTTAATAAAATTTCACATTTCTTCTTTGAACCTAAGAAAGCCTGTTTGTGCTGGTTTCTTTGCCTTATAATTGGAAAGTGGTGAACAAGGATTCACCAAGGGGGAGCTAAAAACATGGTGTGTTTAAAATTAAACCCTGTTACAGGAAGACCAGGTGAAGGCTGAAAGGGACCCCCTAGACTTCTTTCTCACCTGGTCCCAGCACAGAGAAAGATTATTGTAATGATTTCATAACACAATGGAATGTTTCAAATAAACGTGTTGTCTATATTAATGTTTATAATATAAAAATGTCTATACTTTTGTTTCTGGCATGAATTATTAATTTACTTATGTTTAATAAAAAAGTTAATGCACATAAATTTATTATATTTAGTAGCAAAAAAGCAGCAAAATATTTATAGTTTCCATCGGTTCCCATTAATTGAGTTTCTTTGCGGTGGCAAATGAAAGTGGAAGTTTCAGAAATCTTTCCGACTACTCATTGTCAAATACTGGATTCTGTTAACAATTGGCAAAATCAATATATGCAAATACTTGTGACGTGTGAAAATATAAAAAATGCTAATGCCCAGAAATGTTTGTCTGCCACCCAATATACGAGAGTACAAGCTAAATCTCAGGTAAAGTCTTCAGTTAAATGAGTTGATGACCCTGGAAAGGAGAATGTGTGGTTCCGGGACGGGGAAGGTTGTTGGAGTGGTGGTAGAGAAGGAAAAAGGAGAATTGACAGAGGTTATGGTGTTGGTTGCACACCAGCAACTTCTGCTGGCTGATCATAGTGTTACGACCAGGTGAGAGGGGTCTAGTGGTTCCCTCTCAGCCTTTGCCTGGTTTAACCGTAACAGAATTAATTTCTTTTAAAAACACCATGTTTTAGCTCCCCCTTAGTGAATCCTTGTTCACTGCTCCAATTGTAAGGCAAAGAAATCAATTCAGACAGGTTTTCTTAAACTTCTACCTTTCTTGTTTAAATCTATTAATCTTAAACTCTAATCCGGTTACTGACTACGAATATGCGACGCGACCATGCTAGCATGCATACGCAATAAACATATACGTGGATAGAGACAGAAAGAGTAGAAGGAATAAAGGGGAAAAGCTGAAAGCAATATCTGGTAGTTACAGTCCTTTAAGTTCAATGTGGAGTCTTTGGTTGCCGGTCAGTCCTGCTGTTCGTTGGGGCCCGTTTCACGCTTCGACTTGTTTCGAGGTTGGAGTCTTTTCTCTCTTGAGGTTTACGTGGGTCCGGTGGCTTGGGAGAAAGCGAGAGACAGGCTTCCTTGTTCCAGGTTCAATTTCAAACTGCCTTCTGAGTTCAAACTGCCCTGTGGATCAATTTAAAAAAAGAACCCAGGACTTCTCAGGTAGTAAGGGAATGTGTGACCACCAGGCAGAGTAGAAGAACTAGGCAAGAGTCCCCTGGGTCCATCTCCCTCTTTCACTGATTTTCTTCTTTGGATACTGTTGGGGGAGATGGCTCTTGCTGCCTTCCCCTGAGAAGCTAAGTCTGTGACACCAAGAGTGGCTCAGCTGCACAGAAGGACAGGAAAAAGAGTGGGAGAGCTATAGTGATGGGGGATTTTATCGTAAGGGGTACAGATAGGCGTTTCTGTGGCCGCAAACGTGACTCCAGGATGGTATGTTGCCTCCCTGGTGCTCGGGTCAAGGATGTCACAGAGGGGCTGCAGGACATTCTGAAGGGGGAGGGTGAACTGTCAGAGGTCGTGGTTCACATTCGTACCAACGACATAGGTAGAAAGAGGGATGAGGTCCTGCAACAAGAATTTAGGGAGCTAGGTAGCAGATTAAAAAGCAGGACCTCAAAGGTTATAATCTCTGGATTACTCCCAGTGCCACGTGCTAGAGTATAGGAAAGGAGGATAGAGCAGATGAATGCGTGGCTGAAGAGATGGTGTAGGAGGGAGGGCTTTATTTTCCTGGATCACTGTGTCTTTTTCTGGCGAAGGTGGGATGTACAAGTTGGACGGGTTGCACCTGAACCGGAACGGGATCAACATCCTTGCTGGGAGGTTTGCTAGTGCTGTTGGGGGTGTTTAAACTAATCTGGCAGGGGGATGGGATACAGAGTGGAGGTACAGTAGGAGGTGATGCACAGCCAAATATAGAAGAGAAAGTAAGTCAATCATTGATTAACTCATGGGAATATGATGTTATTGCTATCACAGACATGGTTGAGGGAAGGGCAGGACTGGCAGCTCGATATTTCAGGGTATCGAATCTTCAGGCGTGACAGGGAAAGGGGGTGTAAAAGAGGTGGCATTGCAAGGAGTCAATTACTGTAGTAAGGAGGGATAATGTCTTAGAAGATTCCTCAAATGAGGCTATATGGGTAGAACTTAAAAACAAAAAGGGGGCCATCATTTTGCTGGGAGTGTACTACAGGCCTCCAAACAGTCAGGGAGAGATAGAGGAGCAAATATGTAGGCAAATCTCAGAGAGGTATAAAAATAATAGGGTAATAATAGTAGGGGATTTCAACATCCCCAATATTAACTGGGATAGTCTTAGTGCAAAAGGCTTAAAGGGGGCAGAATTCTTAAAGTGCATCCAGGAGAGCTTTTTGAGCCAGCACATAGAAAGCCCTACAAGAGAAGGGGCGGACCTGGATCTAATCTTAGGGAACGAAGCCGGACAAGTGGTAGAAGTGTCAGTGGGGGAGCATTTTGGGTTAGTGACCATAACACTAAGATTTAAGGAAGTTATGGAAAAAGACAAAGATGGACTGGAAATAAAGGTACGGAATTGGGAGAAAGCCAATTTCAATATGATAAAACAGGATCTGGCCAAAGTGGACTGGGAGCAGCTACCTGTAGGAAAGTCTACATCAGACCAGTGGTGGTCATTCAAAAAGGAAATAGTGAGAGTTCAGGGCCAACATGTTCCCGTAAAGGTGAAGGGTAGGACCAACAAGTCCAGGGATAGAGAGGATTGGATAAGGGGGAAAAAAAGGAGGCTTATGGCAGATTCAGAGTGCTGAAAACAGCAGAGGCCCTAGAGAAGTGTAGAAAGTGTAGGGGGGGGGTACTTCAAGTAATTAGGAGAGTGAAGAGGGGGCATAAAAAAACACTGATGGGAAAGATAAAGGAAAATCCCAAGGCGTTTTATAAGTATATTAAGGGCAAGAGGATAATCAGGGAAAGAGTAGGTCCCATTAGGGACCAAAGTGGCAATGTGTGTGTGGAACCAGAGGACGTAGGTGAGGTTTTAAATGATTACTTTTCATATGTGTTCACTATGGAGAAGGATGATGTAGGTGTAAAGATCAGGGAGGGAGATTGTGATATACTTGAACAAATTAGCATTGAAAGAGAAGAGGCATTAGCAGTTTTAGCGGGCTTAAAAGTGGATAAATCCCCAGGCCTAGAGGAGATGTATCCCAGGCTGCTATGTAAGGCAAGGGAGGAGATTGCAGGTGCTCTGACACAAATTTTCAAATCCTCTCTGGCCACAGGAGAGGTGGCAGAGGACTGGAGGACAGCAAATGTGGTACCATTATTCAAGAAGGGTAGTAGAGATAAACCAGGTAATTACAGGCCAGTGAGTCTAACATCAGTGGTAGGGAAACTACTGGAAAAAATTCTGAGGAACAGGATTAATCTCCACTTGGAGAGGCAGGTATTAATCAGGGATAGTCAGCATGGCTTTGTCAAGGGGAGATCATGTCTAACAAATTTGATTGAAGAATTCGAGGAGATGACTAGGTGTGTAGATGAGGGTAAAGCAGTTGTTGTAGTCTACATGGACTTCAATAAGGCTTTTGATAAAGTCCCGCATGGGAGATTGGTCAAGAAGGTAAGAGCCCATGGGATCCAGGGCATTTTGGCAAATTGGATCCAAAGTTGGCTTAGTGGCAGGAGGCAGATGGGTGATGGTTGAGGGTTGTTTTTGCAATCGGAAGCCTGTGACCAGTGGTGCCCAACAGGGATCGGTGCTGGGACCCTTGCTGTTTGTAGTGTACATTAATGATTTAGACATGAATATAGGAGTTATGATCAGTAAGTTCGCAGGTGACACGAAATTTGGTGGTGTCGTAGATAGTGAGGAGGAAAGCCTTAGATTACAGGACGATATAGATGGGCTGGTAAGATGGGCAGAGCAGTGGCAAATGGAATTTAATCCTGAGAAGTATGCGTTGATGCATTTTGGGAGGACTAACAAGGCAAGGGAATATACAATGGATGGTAGAACCAGAGGAAGTACAGAGGGTCAGAGAGACCTTGGTGTACTTGTCCATAGATCACTGAAGGCAGCAGCACAGGTAGATAAGGTGGTTAGGAAGGCATATGGGATACTTGCCTTTATTAGCTGAGGCCTAGAATATAAGAGCAGGGAGGTTATGATGGAGCTGTATAAAATGCTAGTTAGACCACAGCTGGAGTACTGTGTACAGTTCTGGTCGCCACACTATAGGAAGGATGTGATTGCACTGGAGAGGGTGCAGAGGAGATTCACCAGGATGTTTCCTAGGCTGGAGCATTTCAGCTATGAAGAGAGACTGGATAGGCTAGGGTTGTTTTCCTTCAAGCAGAGAAGGCTGAGGGGGGAACCTGATTGAAGTATGCAAAGTTATGAGGGGCATTGATAGGGGTAGATAGGAAGAAACCTTTTCCCTCAGCGGAGGTGTCAATAACCAGGGGGCATAGATTTAAGGTAAGGGGCAGGAGGTTTTGAGGGGATTTGCGTAAAGATTTTTTCACCCAGAGGGTGTTTGGAATCTGTAACACACTGCCTGAAGGAGTGGTGGAAACAGGAACCATCACAATGTTTAAGAAGTATTTCGATAAGCACTTGAAACACGATAGCTTATAAGGCTACGGGCCAAGTGCTGGAAAATGGGATTGGAGTGGATAGGTGCTTGATGGCTGGCACGGACACGATGGGCCGAAGGGCCAGTTTCTGTGCTGTATTACTCCATGACTATATGCCCAGCAGGTTAGTCATGTGACTAGCTGGTTTGACCACTTCTGTTTGTAAATTCTGCCATCTTAGCAGTCATCCTGGAATGTAAGCTTTCTCCTGTGAAAATGAGGGATAGAAATGGCAAGATTAGGGAACCATGGATGACGGGTGAAATTGTGAGACTAGCTAAGAGGAAAAAGGAAGCATACATAAGGTCTAGGAGGCTGAAGAAAGACGAAGCTTTGAAAGAATATCGGGAATGTAGGACCAATCTAAAACGAGGAATCAAGAGGGCTAAAAGCGGTCATGAAATATCTTTAGCAAACAGGGTTAAGGAAAATCCCAAAGCCTTTTATTCATATATAAGGAGCAAGAGGGTAACTAGAGAAAGGATTGGCCCACTCAAGGACAAAGGAGGAAAGTTATGCGTGGAGTCAGAGAAAATGGGTGAGATTCTAAACGAGTACTTTGCATCGGTATTCACCGAGGAGAGGGACATGACGGATGTTGAGGTTAGGGACAGATGTTTGATTACTCTAGGTCAAGTCGGCATAAGGAGGGAGGAAGTGTTGGGTATTCTAAAAGGCATTAAGGTGGACAAGTCCCCAGGTCCGGATGGGATCTATCCCAGGTTACTGAGGGAAGCGAGAGAGGAAATAGCTGGGGCCTTAACAGATATCTTTGCAGCATCCTTAAACACGGGTGAGGTCCCGGAGGACTGGAGAATTGCTAATGTTGTCCCCTTGTTTAAGAAGGGTAGCAGGGATAATCCAGGTAATTATAGACCGGTGAGCCTGACGTCAGTGGTAGGGAAGCTGCTGGAGAAGATACTGAGGGATAGGATCTATTCCCATTTGGAAGAAAATGGGCTTATCAGTGATAGGCAACATGGTTTTGTGCAGGGAAGGTCATGTCTTACCAACTTAATAGAATTCTTTGAGGCAGTGACAAAGTTGATTGATGAGGGAAGGGCTGTAGATGTCATATACATGGACTTCAGTAAGGCGTTTGATAAGGTTCCCCATGGTAGGCTGGTGGAGAAAGTGAAGTCGCATGGGGTCCAGGGTGTACTAGCTAGATGGATAAAGAACTGGCTGGGCAACAGGAGACAGAGAGTAGCAGTGGAAGGGAGTTTCTCAAAATGGAGACGTGTGACCAGTGGTGTTCCACAGGGATCCGTGCTGGGACCACTGTTGTTTGTGATATACATAAATGATTTGGAGGAAAATATAGGTGGTCTGATCAGCAAGTTTGCGGACGACACTAAGATTGGTGGAGTAGCAGATAGTGAAAGGGACTGTCGGAGAATACAGCAGAATATAGATAGATTGGAGAGTTGGGCAGAGAAATGGCAGATGGAGTTCAATCAGGGCAAATGCGAGGTGATGCATTTTGGAAGATCCAATTCAAGAGTGAACTATACAGTAAGTGGAAAAGTCCTGGGGAAAATTGATGTAGAGAGAGATTTGGGTGTTCAGGTCCATTGTTCCCTGAAGGTGGCAACGCAGGTCAATAGAGTGGTCAAGAAGGCATACGGCATGCTTTCCTTCATCGGACGGGGTATTGAGTACAAGAGTTGGCAGGTCATGTTACAGTTGTATAAGACTTTGGTTCAGCCACATTTGGAATACTGCGTGCAGTTCTGGTCGCCGCATTACCAAAAGGATGTGGGTGCTTTGGAGAGGGTGCAGAGGAGGTTCACCAGGATGTTGCCTGGTATGGAGGGCGCTAGCTATGAAGAGAGGTTGAGTAGATTAGGATTATTTTTCATTAGAAAGACGGAGGTTGAGGGGGGACCTGATTGAGGTGTACAAAATCATGAGAGGTATAGACAGGGTGGATAGCAAGAAGCTTTTTCCCAGAGTGGGGGATTCAATTACTAGGGGTCACGAGTTCAGTGAGAGGGGAAAAGTTTAGGGGGGATATGCGTGGAAAGTTCTTTACGCAGAGGGTGGTGGGTGCCTGGAACGCGTTGCCAGCGGAGGTGGTAGATGTGGGCACGATAGCATCTTTTAAGATGTATCTAGACAGATACATGAATGGGCAGGAAGCAAAGAGATACAGACCCTTAGAAAATAGGCGACAGGTTTAGATAGAGGATCTGGATCGGCGCAGGCTTGGAGGGACGAAGGGCCTGTTCCTGTGCTGTAATTTTCTTTGTTCTTTGTTCTCACCTTCAGTGTCTGGTGATCACACTCCATTTTGGTTTAAGTGGACCAATGAATAGTCCTTTGTCCCTCCAAGCACTGTCTGTTAGTCTGCAAATGTTTTTCCAGCCAAGTCCTTTCTTCACTCCATTGACAATTTAAAATCAATAGTCATATGACAAAATTAATATGCCTCATTCTTGACAGGTGGGGGTCTGCATGACAATGGAAATATAGGAACACAAGGAAGTCATTTAGCCCCTTAAACCTGTTCCACAATTCATTTGTTGGATCATGGATGATCATTATCTCAATTCCATTTACCCACATTTGTTCCATATCATTTGATTCCCTTAAGTTAGAAAAATCTATCAATAAAAAAAAATACTGTGGAGGCATTCTCTCAGCTAGAATTTGTGTGCAACTGCAAACTGTGTCAGTATATAAAGGAGAAAAAGTGGAAATAAAATACATAAAGCATCACCAAATAGTGCTGGATTTGAACAAGAGCTGACTAAGAATTTTCTCATCCTATACTTAAGCAGGATGGGAGCATTTCTCGGATACTTTTTATGCTTATAAACTGAATTATAAGCTTAAAGTTAAACATTTCATTACATTGTGATTGTTAGAATATTGTCATGCAGGCCCCCACCTGCTAAGAATTGGGCACATTAATTTCACCACATGGACATTAAATTTCAAATTGTTGCTGGGAAGAAGAGGCCTGTGACAAGGGGTTGCCAGGCCCCTAGCTAGGAAGACATTTTTGCATATTAACTGACAGTGTTTGGGAACAAGGGAGTTATTCCCTGCTCCAATACAATCCACAAACAGACATGGATGGACGGGTTGGTCACATGACTAACCTGCTTGGCAGTCTGGGGTTTTTTTCTGAGTTGTGCAGTTTTGAACTGAGCGATCAGAAAGTTCTTTGCTCCTGGACTGAAGAAGACCTCCTGCCTGTTTGCCTGCTCCCATCTCTTTCTCACGGAAGTCCAAAAACCCACAGAAGACACATGAACCCCAAGAAAGATCTCCTGCAGCAAACAAGGTTTAAGAAGAATACTGGGCCCCAACAGATCTACCCTACAATCAAGAACTCTACAGTGAGCTCGAAGAACCGTCACAATTCCTTAGATGTTGCCTCAAAATTTTCCACTTCGTATTTCTTCTGCCCCTGTCTGCATATGTGTATCGCGTCTGCATGCTAGCGTGGGCGCGTTGTGTATCCGTAGGCATTAACCGAATTAGAGTTTGAGTTTAAGTTTAATAAAATTTCACTTTTCTTTAAACCTGAGAAAGCCTGTTGTGCTGGTTTCTTTGCCTTATAATTGGAAAGCGGTGAACAAGGATTCAGAAAGGGGGAACTAAAAACACGGTGTGTTTAAAAATTAAACCCTGTTACAGTAAGACCAGGTGAAGGCTGAAAGGGACCCCTAGACCTCTTTCTCACCTGGTGATAATATTGCTCATTACTAGTTCACTGTTTTCCCATCAGACTCTTCCTATCAAAAGCAAATGAAAATGTCCTTGTGACATATTGGCTCTTGATGTACTAGCTGACCTTGCAGATTTGGTTTGGGGACAAGCTGCAAGAACCAAACACTTACAGGTAACAGATTTGGGAATGTTATAGCCAGGTGGGTGATGGCGTAGCTAGTTTCCACTGTTCACCTCCCAAATGGCCACAGACAGTATTTTTGTTTAAATTAGTGTTCAGCCCCTGTGTTTTGTTTGCCAAATAAACAGACAGTGACAGGTTTTCTCATAGGTTTATAAACAGATGATTAAATATTGAAAAATATTCACCACCCATCCACGCATTCATTCTCCCAGGTGCACACAAGACCAGATAGATAGAAGGGAAAGAGTAAGAGGTGTTAAGAGTTTAAGGTGTAAAAGTCTGTTTCAGGAAAAAAACTGGAATCCTCTCTGACAGTGCGTTTTACAGTTGCAGGCCTGTTTGCTGGTTGTCTTGTATTTGCTGGGTTGCTAAAGGCTTCTGGCAGTTCACTTCAGTTGAAGATGGTGCTGATATTCTTCAGTTTTCATAGGTGGAGGAGTTGTTTCCAAGGCGTGCACTATTCTCTGCTGCAGTTGACTTTCAACTTGTCTCAGCAGGGCTCAAAGGTGTTAGCTGGTACTTGTCTCTCGCGCTCTTTCTATCTCTCTCTCTCTCTCTCTTCAGCCTTATGCAGGAATTCAAGATGGCTTTCGATGTTGACTGTGTGTTTGGAGAGGCCAGACTGATGATGATTTGATGACTAAACTGGAAAAGACTTCTTTGTTCTTCAAAACTATTACCTTTAAAGATGAACCCATAAGTATTAGTTTTGCCCATGTGACTTTAGGTTTCAGTTCCTGATGGGGTGTACGATAGCTTTTGATGGCCCCATTTTGATAAGATGAGGCTGTTCATACTCTGTTGTAGTAAAGGGTTGCTGGAGACGTAGAGTCTGGGAGTGTTTTTGTTTTGTGTATAGCTTATATCTGTGTGTAATAAGCTGTCTCATTTCCATGCAGATGGGGTTAATTGGTTTTAGTTCTAGTAGACATGGATGTCTATTTTAATGCAGGTGATATTTGTCATGTGACTGTGTCCTCCACCTTGTTGAAAGCAAATGTTCTTTTAAAATAGTTCTAATTTTTCATAACTCTTCAGTTAGTTTCTGTATTTTCATCACTGCATTTCTCGTGAGCCTGCCAGGAACAACAGAATAAAATTCAAGGACAAGACCAATATGTACATAATTATTTCCTGGCTTTTTGGACCTAATTAATAGGGCTGGTGGTCAGTGGTGTTGGAATTCTTGGGATGGATGGAAGTCCACAGCCAAGCAGGTGGCCTAGGAATCGGTGTGATGACCTGAGCTTAGAAACCAGGTTGTATTACTTGTCATTTAACATAATCTAAAGACAGTCATACTGTAACACTGCAGTGAGTCAATATATAATCAAAACATGTTGAGAAAAACACTGATTTAAATCATGCAGATGCTATTGTTGAAGGACTTACAATCCTTTGTTTCAAAAATAACTAGGAAAAGAAATCTGATTACAGTAATCAAATTTATCATTGTTTTGCACATTAACCAAAAAGAAACTTAGTGAGTACTTTATAATTATCCTGCATAAATAGATACATAAACCCTACATCAGTGACTTTCCATTTACATACTCTCCTTTAGTGCTAATAGCAAACATAATGGAATAAGAATCCCAAGGTAGCATAAATTTATCCCATACTGTATCCTGAAAACAAGTTATACATGTCATTGAGCAGGAGGACCACCTCAAGAAACACTGTACCTTTTGAAGCAACCTGCAATTCTGCTAAACTGACTAAAGTGGGAAGAAAAAGGGAAAGAAAAGCTAAAAATGTGATTTAAGTTGCTTTGTGACCATTTGGTAACCGTTCTGTTGATTTGTTCTGTTTTGACAGTGCAGTTCGGATCAGCCGAAAAAGCTGGCACATGTTGGTTAATTTCTGCTTTCACGTTTTCCTGACGTGTGCAGTGTTTGTAGGTGGTATCAATCAAACTAGGAATATTAGTGTTTGCCAGGCGGTAAGCAAAAAATTTTCATTTCTTTATATGCATTATGTAATGAATATTTTACAATAAGAATATTTGTTAAAGAAGACCAGTGGAGAAATTCCAGACAAAAAGCAACAATACCAATAATGTACATCTCTGAAGGCTATTTGATGAGAGTGTATATTTACATTCATTGCTTTATTTGAGGTGATTGAGCTTAATGAAAAATAGTTTGGAGTAATAGAGTTTCATCACCACAGATATTGGAAGATAGCTGTGTGAGCAACACAGTATTTGGTGAAAATCATTTTTGTGCTCATTAAAATGAGGGTATTGCTGGTAAATAACACATTTTTCCAGTTTTAGTGTAAGCTCTCAGTTGAGAATCAGCACTATTACATTCAGTAAAATACATATTGCATATAAAATGAAGCAGTGCCCCAAATGATGCACTTTGACGCCTTAGCTAAGAAGAAAACCTTACACCACCATCATGAGATGTTTATTATGCTCATACAAGTTCTCTTTGTGACTGCTGAGAAAGAGCTCTAATTTGGTAATTTTGTGCTGTGGAGTTGCACCCACTAGAAACTAGAGATACCTAAAATGATATTCAGCAGAGTTATTTTAATCCCATCAATCTGGGGTGCATTAAAATCCAAAACAAACAAAAATTGAGTGTATAGGTAGATAGTGTTGGTCTGGGTTTGACCAATTATCAGGACAAACAGCATTTAATGTAATTGGAGTCCACTTTCTATTGTAGATGTTCCATTATATTGCCCATGGATAGCTTGGGACATGGCACGCAATGTTCCTGTTTGCCATTTCCTGTTTGCTTTGTTTAATGCTGTGCAGTGATTGAACATAACATGGTCACTGTTGAGTTTACTGTACCTCCTAACCTTCGTTCACCTTCTGGTTTTGGAGCTAGCTGGTTTGATTCCATTTGAGTCTGTAATTTTTCTTTCAATGTGCAAGACATCAGCAAACATATTGAATTTCATCTAATTTATAACTATATGTTATAATTTTTGGAAGCCAGAGGAGTTGAGTTTTCGCCGCCTTCACCCATTCTGCTGCTGTAATTTTGGTGGGAATCGTAGGATCATAGGATATAGGAGCAGAAGTAGGCCACTCTGCCTGTTGAGCCTGCTCCACCATTCAAAGAGATCATGGCTGATCATCTACCTCTATGCCACTTTTCCCCACTATCCTCATATCCCTTTGATGTCATTAGTATCCAGAAATCTATTGATATCTGTCTTGAACATGCTTAACGATTGAGCTTCCACAGCTGTTTGGGGTAGAGAATTCCACAGATTCACCACGCTGTGAGTAAAGAAACTCCTCCTCATCTCAGTTTTAAATGGCCTACACCTTATTCTGAGCCTGCGTCCCCTGGTTATCGGATCAGTCATCTGTTATAATCTCCACCTGATATGGTGGCTGATCCAATACCACCAGTTTTCCTTACCCATTGAAAGTTAGCCCCGGAGTTTCCACGAAACCTATGGAGGGATGGGAGAATTGCCAAAGAAATTCATGAAGGTGTTTTCCATTGACTCTAAACAGCTTTGCAAAGAAACAAAATTATTAAAATAAATTATATACTTTAATAATGTGAAGTACTACCTGTATTCAACTTGGGTTATGAGCCACAAGATGGGTTTAAGTGAAGAGGCCTTGAGATCTTATCTTTCCAGAGCACCAACCCTATCATCGATCCATTAAGTATTAAATTGTTTCTTAAATGAAACTTAGCCATTGTTTCTGTTGACCTGTTTTGGCTGATAGTACCCTTTGTGCAGAAATACTTGCTGGTATTCTAAATTTGGCATTCACAACCTCAGCTGTGTCCTCTTGTTCAGCTGTTTTCCCTTGTCTGAAAGCATTCCTCTGGGTTTACCTTTCCACCCTGTTGGATATCTTAAATATTAGGTGCATCTAAGACATTTTCTTCTGAGGGTGAAGAGTCCCATCTTGTCTAATTGATCCTCTTGGCTTATTGTTCTAGCGTTGGTGATCAAGTTCCTTACAATAGAAAGTGGACTCCAATTACAGTAGATGCTGTTTGTCCAGACTGTTGGTCAAACGCAGACCAACACTATCTACCTATACACAGTTTCTTCAGCTTGGATTTTAATGCATCCCAAATGGATGCGATTAAAATATCTCTGCTGAATCCGATCCTCTTAGGTATGCCTAGTTTCTCATGGGCGAAGGTCCACAGCACAAAATTACCAAATAGGAGTCACAAAGAGAAATTGTATGAGCATAAAGAGACTTAGGTGTGCTTATACAAGGAATACAAAAAGTTAGCCTGCAGGTACAGCAAGCAATTAGGAAGGCAAATGTCATATTGGCTATTATTGCAAGGGAATTGGAGTACAATTGTACAAAGCTTTGTGCGACCACATCTGTGTGCAGTTTTAGTCTCTAAGGAAGGAAAGACGTGCATTGGTGGCAGTACAGCAAAGGTTCACTGGATTGGTCCCTGGAATGAGGGGGTTGTCCTAGGATGAGGCTGAGTAAATTGAGCCTATATTCTCTGAAATTTAGAAGAATAAGAGGTGATCTCATTGAAACTTACAGGATTATGAAGGGGCTTGATAGGGTAGACACTCAGAGGTTGTTTCCGCTGGCTGGGGAATCAAACACATGGGGGCACAATCTCAAGATAAGGAGATGATCATTTAGGACTGAGATGAGGAGGAATTTCTTCACTTAAAGGGTTGTGAATCTTTATAATTCTCTGCCCAAAGGGTAGTGAATGCTCCATCATTGAATATATTTAAGGCTGGGATAGACAGATCTTTGGTGTTTCAGGGAATCAAGGGATATGGGAAGTGGGCAGGAAAGTGGAATTGAAGCCCATGATATTGAATCGTGGGGCAGGCTTGACGGACCATGTTGACTACTCCTACTTCTTATGTTCTTTGTACAACCTTTAAGCCCTAGATGGCTTCTTGTATTATGGTGACTAGAACTGTACACAGTCCAGATGAAACCTCATCAGAGCACAATCTTGGCAAACTTTGGACAGCAATAAAATGAGAGCATATTAAGATTCAAGAGTGTTCATGCTACAAGTCTGACTCGAGTGTAATGCTTCGTATGAATATATATATATAATATATATATCTAGAATAGAATGGTTACAGCACAAAAGGAGGCTATTCAGTTCATCATGTCCGAGCCGGCTCTCTGCAAGAGCAACTCGACTAGTCCCACACCCCCGTCCTTTCCTTGTCGTCCTGCAAATATTTACTCTTCAGGTGTTTATCCAATTCCTTTTGAAAGCTGCGATTGAATCTGGCTCTACCACACTTTCAGACAGTGCATTGCAAGTCCTAACCACTCGCTGCTTAAAAAAAGTTTTTTCTCATGTTGCCGTTGGTTCTTACGCCATTGACCTTAAATCGGTGTCCTCTGGTTCTCGAGCCTTCTGCAAATGGGAACATTTTCTCTCTACCCTGCTAAGACCCTTCATGATTTCAAACACCTCTATCAAATCTCCTCTCAGGCTTCTCTTTAAGGAGAACAGCCCCAGCTTTTCCAATCTATCCACATAACTGAAGTCCCTCATCCCTGAAACCATTCTCGTCCATCTTTTCTGCATCCTTTTGAAAGCCTTTGCATCCTTCCTAAATTGCAGTGCCCAGAATTGGACACAATACTCCACTTGAGGCCAAACCAGAGTTTTATAACAGTTTATCATAAATTCCTTGCTTTTGTACTCTATGCCTCTATTTATAAAGCCCAGGATCTCGTATGCCTTTTTAATCACTTTCTCAACCTGCCCTGCCACCTTCAATGATTTGTGCACATATGTCCCCGAGGTCTCTTTGTTCCTGCACCCCCTTTAGAATTGCACCCTTTATTTTGCCTTTTCTCATTCTTCACATTTTTCTGCATTAAACTTCATCTGCCACGTGTCCACCCATTCCATCCCATCCCCCTGTCCATGTCCTCTTGAAGTCTATCACTATCCTCCACACAGTTCACAATACTTCCAAGTTTTGTGTCATCTGCAAATTTTGAAATTGTGCCTGTAGACTCAAGTCGAGCTCATTAATATATGTCAAGAAAACCAGTATTATAAACGATTATAAATATTAATCCAAAAAAAAACTAGAGATAATAAAAAATGCATATAGGATAACACTCTTGTAGTAATACATAAGGTTTGTGATGATAAATTTGTAAGAATCAAATATTTTATCAACACTGAATTAAGTGTAAAATTGTTTTTTTCGATGAAATGCACTGCAAGATATGTTTGTCTGTTAAATACATTCAATTGGAGTTTGGTAGGCTGGTTTAGTTCCCTTTGAAAATGACTGTCATTTGCTGTTGTTGAAGAAGGCATGTGTGCAAATTTACTCTAGAGCATTGATATCAGCATGTTATCTTAACCATTGATGATATTGAATCATGTCATTTGAACTTAAGTAACATTACGTTGTTTATTAACATCATCCTATAAACTTAGGCAAAAGGTGGGAAACATATGCTTTCATTTGGGGCTAAAATTAGATGAGAGTCTCTCTTATCCACAGGTCATATCTTCCTTCAAGTTTTCCTCTTATCTAGTCTCCCACCTAATAGAGTTAATTTCTACCAAAATGTAGAAACCACATATAGTAACATTGCAGCCTATTCCCATCAGCTATTATTCAAATAGGCTTCACTGCTTGGTCCTCTAATATTTAAACATAAGAACTAGGAGCAGGAGTAGGCAATTCAGCCCCCCCGAGCCTGTTCCGCCATTCAATACGATCATGGCTGATCTCATCACAGCCTCAACTCCACTTTCCTGCCTGTTCTTCGTAACCCTTCAACCCATTACTAATTAAAAATCTGTCTATCTCCTCCTTAAATTTACTCAATGTCCCAGCATCCACTGCACTCTGGGGTAGTGAATTCCACAGACTCACGACCCTTTGAGAGAAGTAATTTCTCCTCATCTGTTTTAAATCTGCTACCCCTTATCCTAAAATTATGACCTCTTGGTCTAGATTCCCCACCAGAGGAAACATCCTCTTTACGCCAATCCCCTTCATGATTTTATATAGCTCAATTAGATCTCCTCTCATTCTTCTAAACTCCAGAGAGTAAAGGCCTAAACTGCTCAATCTCTCTTCATAAGACAAACCCCTCATCTCTGGAATCAATCTGGTGAACCTCCCCTGAACTGCCTGTAATGCAACTACATCCCTCCTCAAGTAAGGGGACCAAAATTGTATGCAATACTCCAGGTGCGGTCTCACTAGTGCCTTGTACAGCTGCAGCAACACTTCCCTACTTTTATACTCTATTCCTTTAGCAATAAATGCCAAAATTCCATTTGCCTTCCTTATTACCTGCTGCACCTGCATACTAGTTTTCTGCGATTTATGCACGAGGACACCCAGATCCCTCTGCACTGAAGCACTCTGACATTTCACTCCATTCAGATAATAATTTGCCTTTCTATTCTTCCAACCAAAATGGATAACCTCACACTTATCCACATTAAACTCCATCTGGCAAATTTTGGCCCATTCACCTATCCCTATCCATATCCATTTGTAAATTTCTTATTTCTTTATTGCAACTTACTATCCCACCTATTTTAGTGTCATCTGAAAATTTGGCTTTAGTACCTTCTATCCCTGCATCCCAGTCATTAATATAGATTGTAAATAGTTGGGGCCCGAGGACCGAACCCTGTGGCACCCCACTAGTTACATCTTGCCAACCAAAAAAGGACTCATTTATCCCGACTCTGTTTTCTGTTGGTTAGCCAATCCTCTATCCAAGCTAATAAATTGCCCCTAACCCCATGTGATCTTACCTTGTGTATTAACCTTTTGTGCGGCACCTTATCAAATGCCTTCTGGAAGTTCAGATATACTACATCTACAGGATCCTCATTATCCACCTTTACTTGTTACATCTTCGAAGAACTCTAGCAAATTAGTCAAACACTATTTACCCTTCATAAAACCATGCTGACTCTGATGGATTGCATTTTGACTTTCTAAATATCCTGTTACTTCCTTAATAATGGATTCTAACAATTTCCCAATGACAGATGTTAAACTAACCGTCCATAGTTTCCTACTTTCTGCCTCCCTCCTTTTTTGAATAAGGGCATTAGCATTTTTCCAATCCACTGGAACCTTTCCCGCATCCAAAACTTTGGAATATTATAACCAATGGATCCACTATCTCCACTGCCACTTCCTTTAAGACCCTAGGACGTAGGCCATCATGCCCTGGGGACTTGTCTGCCTTCAATCCCAATAGTTTCCTCAGCATTTTTTCCCTAGTGATGGTGATTGTTCTAAGTTCCTCCCTTTCTTTAACCTCTGCATTACTTGTTACTATTGGGATGGTACTAGTGTCCTCTATTGTGAAAACTGAGGCAAAATACTGATTTAGTGTCTCCGCCATTTCTGTGTTTTCCACAATTAATTCCCCAGTCTCGTCCTCCAAGGGACCACGATTCACTCTAGCTACTCTCTTCCCTTTTATATATTTATAGAAGCTTTTGCTATCTGTTTTTCTATTTTGCATTAATTTTCTTTCATAATTTACCTTTTGCTCTTTTATTACTTTTTTTTAGTAACCCTTTGCTGATCTTCCAGCCTGCCACTGGCCTTTGCAATATGCTATGCCTTAGTTTTTGTCTTTGTGGTATCCTTATCTTCTTTGCTCAGCCATGGATGTTTTTTCCCTCTCTTGCAATCTTTCTTCCTCTCTGGAATATATTTTAGTTGGGAGGAATTGAATATCTCCTTAAACATCTGCCGCTGCTCATCAAGTGACCTTTTAGTCTTCCTGCCCAGTCCACTAGGGCCAAATCTGTCCTCATGCCCATGTAATTACTTTTGTTTAACTCCAGAATGCTAGTGTGGGACTCCAGTTTCTTGTCCTCAAATTGAATTTGAAATTCTAGCATGCTATGATCACTCTTCCCTCGAGGATCCTTAACTATGAGATCATTAATTAATCCCACCTCATTACACAATACCGAATAGAGAATAGCCTGCTCCCTGGTTGGTTCCACAACATATTGCTCCAAAAACCAATCTCTAATACATTCAATGAACTCTCCCTCGAGGCTACCCTTGCCAATATGATTAATCCAGTCCATAGGCATATTAAAATTACCCATGATTATTGCCATACCTTTCTTACAAGCCCCCAGTATTTCCTGGTTTATACTGTGCCCCACTGCGGAACTACTGTTTGGGGACCTATAGATTACTCCCACCAGGGTCGTCTTTCTCTTGCTATTTCTTATTTCTACCCAGACTGATTCTTCATCTTGATCTCCAGTGCCTATATCATTTCTCACTACAGCACTGATCTCTTCCTTTACTAACAAAGCTACACCACTTCCTTTTCCTTCCTATCCCTCCGTAATACTGAGTATCCTTGGATATTCAATTCTCAAAGCTGGTTTCCCTGCAACCACGTCTCAGTAATCGCTGCTAAATCATACCCATTTGTCTCTATTTGCGCTGTTTACTCATTAATTTTATTCCGAATGCTTCGTGCATTCAGATGCAAAGCCTTTAAGTTTGTTCTATTATCAAATTTCCCTACTTTTGTACGATTCCTTGGTGCAATATGGCATTCACATGTTCTGTCCCTACCTTTTATTTTCTGGTAACAATCAGCCTCATCACTAACCTACACTCCTAACTTCTCCTTTTAACTTTGACTTCCTGTTTTTCCATGCAACTGAACCCTCCCCCCGACTATTTAGTTTAAAGCCCTATCTATAGCCCTAGTTATGCGATTCGCCAGGACTCTGGTCCCAGCATGATTCAGGTGGAGCCCGTCCCGTCGGAATAGCTCCCTCCTTCTCCAGTACTGGTGCTAATGTCCCATGAATTCGAACCCATTCCTCCCACACCAATCTTTGACCCATGCATTTACCTCTTTAATCCAATTGACTCTGTGCCAATTAGCTCATGGCTCAGGTGGTAATCTGGAGATTATTACCTTTGTGCTTCTGCTTTTTAATTTAGCCCCTAGCTGCTCATATTCCCTCAGCAGAATATCCCTGTTCTACCTATATCGTTGGTACCTACATGGACAGCAACTCTTCTTCTGGGTATCAGTACTGTGTCCTGCTACTGATTTTAAATTTTCCTTAGTATAGCTATTCTGCTGGGATGTCTCTGATTTTTAACTCACCAGTGGACACCTGGCTTAAAGTTGAGAGTTTTGAAAGTGAATTCCCATTTAAATATCATAGTAATGAAGGAGTGGCACAGAGTGACAGCTGTTTGGAATGCAGTCCACTCTGCTCCTTAAATGCTGCAATCATTCTAATGGCAAATCCTACTTCTAACCTCACACCAAACCATTTAAAATCAGACAGCGTATTAATTGGATGCAGAGAGAAATTATTTCATGCTAGGGAACTAAGACTTAAAATCAGTAGTGGGAATTGCAATTTAAATATCAGAGCTGGTGGAGCAAAGTGTAGCAACAGTAAATGAAAATGGGTTAGTTGAAATGATAAAGAGCAACTGTCAAGATGAAGGTAAGAATTTTGGTGAATAGAAGCTTTGTAAGTTTATAGGAGGTTCTTTTGAGTTTTGGGTGGAATTTTGAGGGTTGCTCATAAATGGGTTAACTTATACATGAGTATATACAGTTAAGTAGTTTGTTTCACTGTGTTACAGAGAGAAGCATATTTAATATATATTGTAAATTAATAGTAAAGCATAAACTCATCATTGCAAGGTGTACCACAGTGTTATGACAGACTTCCAGATTTCCATAGTTCCTCACCTGTTAATCTTTTAAAAATATAGGTTGGGATAATTCTACACTATTCTACCCTTGCCACCATCCTGTGGGTTGGTGTCACAGCACGAAATATTTTCAAACAGTTGACAAGGAAATCAAAGAGATGTCAGGACCCTGAGGAGCCCCCTCCCCCACCACGGCCAATGCTCAGGTGAGAAAGTTCTTTCAAATTTAAAAAGCTCTAATGTATACTCTGTTTCAGCAATTAGTCCTTCATCAACAGAAGTTTGAAGGCATTTCATTATTTTAAATAAGAGTTAGTAGCATTTTCTAGGGGCTTCTTTCATCAACGGAAGGTGCATTAATTTTGCACCTGAGTTTAGTCATTTCATACCAGAATTTGTTTTTGGAATGTGCCTTATGACCTTGCTTGGACTGTTTTAAATAATGCTCCTTTTCAAGGTGAATCATTTGTATGAGGTATGAGTCTTCATGGTAGGTAGGTTCAATCTTGATTAGACATTATCAGAAAAACACATTCTCAGAACAAAGCTGTGTTCAAGGATATTGAATCTTGAGAGGTGAAACAATCGGATGAGAACAAGGTAAGATTATAAAGGAAAAGTAAATCTGTCAACGAGGTTTGTAAATCATTGGACAGCCAGTATTTTGAAGGAAGTATGAAAAGGAGAAAATCAACAAAACCTGATACAGAGCTGCAAGTAATCAAGAGAAAATATACTTTTAAATATGCAGGTGTGTACTATTATGAGCAGGGACCTTGCAATAAAAAGGGCTCGAGTAGTGCAGAGCCTACAAGCTTTGAAATATATACATGGCCTATAGTGTTCATTAATAAAGTAGGACAACATTTGCTCATTAAATGTAAGAATGTTGCTTTTAATGTCATCTTCAATATTGAGACATCATAGGACATGCCTGTTTCTAATTTAAAAATTAATTAGTAGCTACTGTTTGTGGTTCTACGTTTTTTTTTTCTGATTTACCAATTTGATCCCAAGAGGAGTACATGATTTTATAATCACTATTGTGCGGAGCTTTTAGGACTATTTTATCAATGTGGAATATTTTCAATTTAAAATGATTAAAATTTGAAGACTATAAACTAAAGCCAATGTTTAATATCCCAAACTACTGTGTTGTCATTATTTCTGTTCCAAAAAGTGCACTATTAAATATATATTATTAAATACATGATTTTAGATTGTGTTCAAGTTTACTCACATCAAGTAGTTACTGCCTCCCCAACAACACTTAGAGAATTTCATGGTGTGCTTGGCACCCAATAATATAAACTCTAATGAATCTTCTCTTACTTGCCGGCTTTCACACCGTGCCTGAGACATCACTGCCTTGGCAGAACCAGTGCCATATACAAGGCTACAGGCCAAGTGCTGGAAAGTGGGATTAGAATAGTTCGGCTTGATGGCCGGCACGGACACGGTGGGCTGAAGGGCCTGTTTCTGTGCTGTATGACTCTGACTCTATTGTATTCAGAAATGTCATTCATTCTGGACAGCCAACTGAAACAATGGGGAAGCTGGTTAAATGTGAAAATTAAAATTTTATGCTGGTTGTAGGACCCTGATTGCAATTTTCAAGTACAATATTGTGGAACGTGCACACTTGTACCAGATGTTGAGTGGCCTAGCAGCCATGCTTAAAATATTTTTTGAAAATAAAAAAAGATGAAAAACTGCAGGTGCTCACTCAAAATGGTCCATTGAGCCCTGATGGAGCAACCTTATAGGCTGGCCCATCGTGGAAGCTGGTGATTTTCTGCCCTCCCAAAACCGTGTGCTGCACTGGGGAGGTGAAGGTGATGGAAGAAGAGCTCAGTGTTGTGCCGAGCTTGGAATTCATTGAGGTGGGGATGTTAAGGGGCTAAAGCTGAGTTCTTTGCTAAGGACAGGTCGTTCAGGGTCAGAAAGGGGAAGGTTGGAGAGTTTATTTATTCTTTCATGGGATGTGGGCATCACTGGCAAAACTAACATTTGTTGCCCATCCATAACTGCCTTTGAACAACCAATTGGCTTGCTAGGCCATTTCAAAGGGCAGTTAAGAGTCAACCACATTGCTTTATATCTGGAGTCACATCTAGGCCAGACTAGGTAAGGACGGCAGATTTCCTTCCTTAAAGGACATTAGTGAACCAGATGGGTTTTTACAACAATCGATGATCATTTCATGGCACCATTACTGAGACTAGTTTGCAATTCCAGTTTTTTTTTAAATCAATTTAAATTCCACCAGCTGCCATGGTGTCCCCAGGGCATTAGCCTGGACCTTCGGATTACTAGTTCAGTGGCATTACTACTACGCCACTGCCTGCCCCCTATCGTGAATGCACGGCAAGAGGTGAGATTAAAAGAAGGCCAGGAGTCCTCCCCCCGACCAGCAGACCCATTCACCCGTCTCCAGTATTCTCCCTCCACCTGGATGCCTCCATCGGTTCTCTTCGCCCGCTCTTGATCTTTTCATTGAGAACTGTCGGCATGATATTGGCTGTCTTAATTTCACTGCTCCCCTCACTCACTCTAACCTGTCCCCCTCCAAATTTGCTGCACTCCATTCTCTCCGGTCTAATCCCAACATTGTGATCGAACCTGCTGACCAGGGTGGTGCTGTTGTTCTTATGGCGTCCTGACCTCAACCTTGCAGAGGCTCAGCGCCAACTCTCAGACACTTCTTCCTACCTCCCCCTGAACCATAATCCCACCACCGAACATCAAGCCACTGTCTCCAGGACTCTCACTGACCTTATCTCATCTGAAGATCTTCCCTCTACAGCTACCCACCTCAGTCCCACAACCCAGGACAGCCCACTTTTACCACATTCCCAAAATCAACAAACAGGACTGTCCTGGTAGACCCATTGTTTCAGCCTGTTCCTGCCCCACTGAACTTATTTATTCCTATCTTGAATCTATTTTTTTCTTCCCTCCTACATCCATGACCCTTCTGATGCCCTACATCATTACAACAATTTCCAGTTTCCTGGCCCTAACTGCCACCTCTTCACTATGGACGTCCAATCTTGCTACAACTCCATCCCCCAAGAGGACAGTCAGAGGGCTCTCCGCTACTTCCTTGAACAGAGGCTCAATCAGTCCACATCCACTACCACACTCCTGCACCTGGCTGAACATGTCCTCACTTTGAACATCTTCTCCTTCATCTCCACGCACTTCTTCCAAATAAAAGGTGTTGATATGGGTACCCACATGGGTCCTAGTTATGCCTGTCTTTTTGTGGGGTATGCCACATATTCCTTGTTCCAGTCCTCCTCAGGCTCCTTCTCCCAACTCTTTCTCCGGTACATTGATGACTGTATCGGTGCCGTTTCCTGCTCCCGTCCCAAACTGGAAAACTTCATCAACTTTGCTTCCAATTTCCACTCTTCTCTTGCCTTTACCTGGTCCTTTCCCTCCCTCCCAGAACTACGACAGAGTTGCCCTTGTCCTCACTTTCCACCTCACCAGCCTTCACATCCAAAGGATCATCCTCCACCATTTCCACCACCTCCAGCATGATGCCACCACCAAACACATCTTCCCTTCAGCATTCTGAAGGGACCATTCCCTCCGTGACACCCTGGTTCACCCCTCCATCACCTCCCAACACCTCATCTCCTTCCCGCGGCACCATCCTGTGCAATTGCAGGAGGTGTAATACCTGCCCTTTTACCTCCTTTCTCCTCATCATCCAAGGCCCCAAACACTCCTTCCAGGTGAAGCAGCGATTTACTTGTACTTTCAATTTAGTATACTGTATTCACTGCTCACAATGCGGCTGCCTCTACATTGTGGAGACCAAAAGCAGGTTAGGTGACCGCTTTGAGTAACACCTCCGCTCGGTCCGCAAGCATGACCCTGAGCTTCCAATTGCCTGCCATTTTAATTTACCACCCCGCTCCCATACCAACATTTCTGTCCTTGACTTGCTGCAGTGTTCCAGTGAACCTCAATGCAAGCTCGAGGAGCGGTACCTCCTCTTCCGATTATTCACGCTACCTACTCAATGTTGAGTTCAGCAATTTCAGAGCGTGGCTGCCTTTTTGTAACATTTTATTTTATTCTTTTTTATTTTTTTTTAACCATGTGCCTGTTGTAAACTTGTCCTTCAGGTTTTTACTTTTGGACTGAGCTGTTCATTATTCTGCGATTAATACTCTCTCTAGAGTCATGCTTTGTCCTTTCCTACAGCAATTGCCTTTGTTCCGTGGCATCTTTGTCATTTAATCTCTCCTGCCCTCTGCCCAATCACACGCCTTCCCTTTTGTTGTTTTTCCCCCATCCCCCTTTCTACTTGTTCTAAGCTTTGTCAAATCTGATGAAAGGTCACAAACCTGAAACATTAACTCTGCTTCTCTCTCCACAGATGCAGCTGGACCTGCTGACTATTTCCAGCACTTTGTTTTTATTTCTGTTTTCCAGCATCTGCAGTATTTTGCTTTTAGATTAAAAGAAGGGATGGGGTCAGAGGGAAGTATAGGGGAAGAAAGATCTGGAGGGGTGTTGGTAGCCAAGAGTTGTTGGAGCTTGTGATCCTTAACACATGAAACCAAGCCAAACCATGGCTTAGAAAGGGAAATTAGAGATAGCATTAGATCCAAGGAAGAGGCATATAAATTTGCCAGGAAAAACAGACCTGAGGATTGGGAGCAGTTTAGAATTCAGAAAAGAAGGACCAAGGGATTGATTAAGAAGGGGAAAATCGAGTACGAGAGCAAGCTTGCGGGGAACATAAAAACTGACTGTAAAAGTTTCTATAGGAATGTGAAGAGAAAAAGATTGGCGAAGACAAATGTAGGTCCCTTACAGTCAGGAACAGGGGAATTTATTATGGGGAATAAAGAAATGGCTGACCAACTAAACGCATACTTTGATTCTGCCTTCACAAAGGAGGACACAAATATCATACCAGAAATGTTGGGAAACACAGGGCTTAGTGAGAGAGAGGAACTGAAAGAAATCAGTATTAGTAGAGAAATGGTGTTGCGGAAATTGATGGGATTGAAGGCTGATAAATCCCCAGGTCCTGATGATATGCATCCCAGAGTACTTAAGGAAGTGGCCCTAGAAACAGTGGATGCATTGGTGGTCATCTTCCAAGATTCTATAGACTCTGGAACAGTTCCTACAGATTGGAGGGTAGCTAATGTAACCTCACTATTTAAAAAGGGAGGTAGAGAGAAAGCAGGGAATTATAGACCAGTCAGCCTGACGTCAGTAGTGGGGAAAATTCTAAAGTCCGTTATCAAAGACTTTACAGCAAAGCACTTGGAGAACAGTGGTAGAATCAGACAGATTCAGCATGGGTTTACAAAAGGCAAATTATGCTTGACAAATCTACTAGAATTCTTCGAGGATGTAACTAGTAGAGTTGATGAGGGGGAGCCAGTGGATGTGGTTTATTTGGGCTTTCAGGAGACTTTCGACAAAATCCCACATAAGAGATTAGCATGTAAAATTAAAGCGCATGGGATTGGGGGTAGTGTATTGCGATGGATAGAAAATTGGTTGGCGGACAGGAAATGAACAGCAGGGATAAATATTTTTTTTTCCGAATGGCAGGCAGTGACTAGTGGGGTACTGCAGGGATCGGTGCTAGGATCCCAGCTATTCACAATATATATTAATGATTTAGATGAGGGAACTAAATGTAATATCTCCAGATTTGCAGATGACGCAAAACTGGGTGGGAGGGTGAGTTGTGAGGAGGATGCAGAAAGGCTTCAGCGTGATTTGGACAAGTTGACTGAGTGGGCTAATGCATGGCAGATGCAGTATAATGTGGATAAATGTGAGGTTGTCCACTTTGGTAGCAAAAACAGGAAGGCAGATTATTATCCGAATGGCTATAAACTGAGAGAGGGGAATATACAGTGATACCTGGGTGTTCTCGTACACCAGTCGCTGAAGGTAAGCATGCAGGTGCAACAGGCGGTAAAAAAGGCAAATGGTATGTTGGCCTTCATAGCGAGAGGATTCGAGTACAGAAGCAGGGATGTCTTGCTGCAATTATACAGGGCCTTGGTGAGGCCACACCTGGAATATTGTGTGCGGTTTTGGTCTCCTTATCTGAGGAAGGATGTTCTTGCTATCGAGGGAGTGCAGCGAAGGTTTACCAGACTGATTCCTGGGATGGTGGGACTGACATATGAGGAGAGATTGAGTCGGTTAGGATTATATTCGCTGGAGTTCAGAAGAGTGAGGGGGGATCTCATAGAAACTGATAAAATTCTAACAGGACTTGACAGGGTAGATGCAGGAAGGATGTTCCCGATGATGGGGGAGTCCAGAACCAGGGGTCATAGTCTAAGGATACGGGGTAAACCTTTCAGGACTGAGATGAGGAGAAATTTCTTCACCCAGAGAGTGGTGAGCCTGTGGAATTCACTACCACAGAAAGCAGTTGAAGCCAAAGCATTGAATGTTTTCAAAAAGGAGTTAGATGTAGCTCTTGGGTCTAAAGGGATCAAAGGGTATGGGGCAAAGCGGGAACAGGCTACTGAGTTGGATGATCAGCCGTGATCATAATGAATGGTGGAGCAGGCTCGAAGGGCCAAATGGCCTACTCCTCCTATTTTCTATGTTTCTAAAAAGTTTTTTGTTAAGGCCATCTGATGAGACGAAGGGTGCAATGAAACTGTGGAGCAGGACAGCTTTGAAATAAAGTGAGTTGGTGCTGGTGAAGAGAGAGATCGAGAGTATGCATGTGGCAGCGCAAGGCACTGAGTGTAGATCTTGGGATGCATCAAGAACAGCAGTTTGAGGAACATTGAATGTCTTAGAGATACCTGTAATCGTGGGTCCAAAACATGAAGGGTAGAATTTTAGGTTGGAATCTACATGGAATAAGTCAGAGCTGGCCTTTGACCTGAAACGTTACATCTTTCTGTCTCCACAGATACTACCAGACCCGCTCAGTATTTCTAGTATTTTCTGTTTTTATTTCAGATTTCCAGCATCTGCATTATTTTTCTTCTGTATCATCCCTTTTAACTTGTGATTCCCTCAACCTGGTTCTAAAGAAGGGTCAAACTTTCCTTCTGTTAAAGGAAGTACAGTATTAGATGATTTTATTAGAGTGGGAAATATTCAAGAAGAAAAGAAGTAATTTTGTTGTAAATTTTTTTTTTTATTCATTCATGGGATGAGGGCGTCGCTGGCTATGCCAGCATTTATTGCCCATTCTTAATTGCCCTTGAGAAGGTGGTGATGAGCTGCCTTATTGAACCGCTGCAGTCCATGTGAGGTAGGTACACCCACAGTGCTGTTAGGAAGTGAGTTCCAGGATTTTGACCCAGCAACAGTGAAGGAACGGCGGTATAGTTCCAAGTCAGGATGGTGTGTGACTTGGAGGGGAACTTGCAGCTGGTGGTGATCCTATGCATCTGCTGCTCTTGTCCTTCGAGGTGGTAGAGGTCGTGGGTTTGGAAGGTGCTGTCTAAGGAGCCTTGGTGCGTTGCTGCAGTGCATCTTGTAGATGGTACACACTGCTGCCACTGTGCGTTGGTGGTGGAGGGAGTGAATGTTTGTAGATGGGGTGTCAATCAAGTGGGCTGCTTTGTTCTGGATGGTGTCGAGCTTCTTGAGTGTTGTTGGAGCTGCACCCATCCAGGCAAGTGGAGAGTATTCCATCACACTCCTGACTTGTGCCTTGTCAATGGTGGACGGGCTTTGGGGAGTCAGGAGGTGAGTTACTCGCCGCAGCATTCCTAGCCTCTGACCTGCTCTTGTAGCCACTGTCTTTATATGGCTACTCCAGTTCAGTTTCTGGTCAATGGTAACCCCCAGGATGTTGATAGTGGGGGATTCAGCGATGGTAATGCCATTGAATGTCAAGGGGAGATGGTTAGATTCTCTCTTGTTGGAGATGGTCATTGCCTGGCACTTGTGTGGCGCAAATGTTACTTGCCACTTATCAGCCCAAGCCTGGATATTGTCCAGGTCTTGCTGCATTTCGACACTGACTGCTTCAGTATTATGAAATGCAAGATGGATGAACCAGCCCAAGGTTAAGAGGGGCCGAAGCATACAATAAATCTTTTTTTAAAAATTCAATATGCTGGAACTGTCTTGCAGATTCTGAAAGGGAATGAAGAAAAATTAATATTTTAAATTTGAATCATTTTGAATTTAACTTGTATTTCAGCATTACCCACTTTTATTTCAGATTTCCAATATTTTCTTTTTATGTATACAGACACGCACTTGTTACAGGATAATATAAAACCATGTAGATACTAATTATCTTGATGCTAATCTAAGCACTTAAGAAATAGAATGATCTGTACTTGTGGTGGTGACCAAAACTAGGGGCCATAAATATAAGCTAGACAGTAATAAATCCAATGAGGAATTCAGGAGAAACTTTTTCACCAAATGATGGTTCGAATGTGGAACTCATAATCACAATGAATGTTTGAGGCAAATAGCATAGATGCATTTAAGAGAAAGCTGGGTTAACAGATGAGGAACGAAAGGAATAGAAGGTTATGGTGATAGTTAGATGAACAGGGGTGGGGGATGCTTGTTCTTTTCTTTCTTTCTTTCTTCTTCTTCTGGGGGATGCTTGTATGGAGCATAAATACAGGCATGGACCTAATGGGATACATGTCCTGTTTCTATGCTGTATATTCTATGTAATTCTGTGTATATTGAACTGTCTCAAAATATTGTAATCTCCCTTTCCAGTGTGTGTCCGTCTACTGTAAAGCAACATGCTACCTACACATTGATTGAACCTCAGATTGGTTGAAAATTAAATTCACGTATGTCCATCAGTGTTCCCTCTAACTTATGTTTGCTGTGCGCAGCCGTCTTGATGTACTGTGTGGCCCTTTTAAGATTGATACGCCACTATGCATGCACAGATCTTAAAGGAAATGTGTTTATGTGTGACCTGTTTTCTCCCTGCACAGCACATTCCTGATTGCTGCATGGTACACAGCTTAAAGGGGACATTGATGTCCATTACTCGCTTAGTGATCAGAGACCAAAGAGAATTTCATTATATGTCGAGCAACAATTAAATGTTACCATTATGTGGTAAAATTGGATTTGAATTACCCAAAATAAATGTATGATAAATGCTACTAATAATAATGTTGAAAGGATTTCATATACTGTACCATTGACTAGTTTAAAAAAATCTTACACAAAGGTCACCTATCGTAAGCAGTTCTGCTTAGAAGCCAGACTTGCAGTTGTTTAACACCTTTCCTCCTGCTCATGTTTTTCAAGGTTCTATCTCATTGGTGGAGGAATTCCTATCATTGTGTGTGGCATCACAGCAGCAGCTAATATTAAAAATTACGGAAGTAAAGTAAATGCACCATAGTAAGTACTCTGTGCTCATTTTTCAGATTATCCTCAGTGGGTGTTGGGTGGAGTTCAAATTGGAGTTGGGAAGAAGTGAAAAAATCCCTGAAAGGTTAAGATGTTGATAAACGTGTCAAACAGAACATAACTTACTGTAGTCTGTTATGAGCTTGGGGGTCAATGTAATACTTGCCATTACTTTGTGAGCTGTTTTTACTTCTGATGAACTGTTTGGAGTGTTTGGCAAAATTATCAGTAATGCCTTTAAAACTAAAATTTAGAGTTGAATTGAATCCCAAAACTACTACTTCTGATTCTAATATCATGGATGTGGTATTGCAGGGTTATGTTACTGGACTGTTACTCAGAAGTAATGAGTTTAGTTTAGTTTAGTTTTAGTTTAGAGATACAGCACTGAAACAGGCCCTTCGGCCCACTGAGTCTGTGCCGACCAACAACCACCCATTTATACTAATGCTACACTAATCCCATATTCCTACCACATCCCCACCTGTCCCTATATTTCCCTACCACCTACCTACACTAGGGGCAATTGTTAATGGCCAATTTACCTATCAACCTGCAAGTCTTTGGCATGTGGGAGGAAACCGGAGCACCCGGAGGAAACCCACGCAAACACAGGGAGAACTTGCAAACTCCACACAGGCAGTACCCAGAATTGAACCCGGGTCAGTGGAGCTGTGAGGCTGCGGTGCTAACCACTGTGCCGCCCACATGGCATCCATCATGGCAAGCTTAAAATTGAATTCACTTAATCCAGATTTGTGGGCCAGACCTAGAAAAAGTGACTGTGAAAGCTGCTGTTTTGTCAAAGCTCAATCGATTCCCAAGAGAAGGGAATCTGCTCCAGTTAGCCAGTTTGATATATGCATAACTCCACAGGATGTGGTTGACTCATAATGACCTTAGGGCAACTAAGGATAGGCAGTCATTAATTCCCTCATGCAATTGTAATTATGAATAAAGACGTGTAAGTTGCATGATAAGTACTGCTAATAATAATGTTGGAAGAATTTCATGTACTCAGTAAGACTTGAATATTGAAATATAACTTCCTGCCCTACAAAAATCTTCACTTTTTTTTTAGTAGCTTTATTTCTGCACTTCCTGTGATGATCCCTTTAAAGACAGCTGGTTAGGTTGTTTAACACCTGATACCAGTGGTTGAAATGTACGTGGTGTGCATTCCACCCATTAGTCACTCATAATTGCACGGGGTCCTACAACTGATGTAAGATCCTGATTGGCATATTGTAAATTGGTCTTGAAATAGATAGAGGTGGCCATCCGTGCCTTCATCTGCTGCTGAAACCCACATCCATGCCTTTGTTACCTCTGGACTTGACTATTCCACTGCCTGCACGTTCTACCCATCGTAAACTTCAGGTCTTCCAAAACTCTGCCGCCCTTGTCTGAATTCGCACCAAGTCCTGTTCACCCATCACCCCTGTGCTCATTGACCTACATTAGGTCCCAGTTTAGCAACAGCTCGATTTTAAAATTCTCATTCTTGTTTTCACATCCCTCCATGGCTTTGTCCTCTCTATCTCTGTAACTTCTTCAGCCCTACAACCCTCCGAGATATCTGCACTCCTCCAGTTCCGGCCTCTTGCACAACTGCCATTGGTGGCCATGCCTTTAGCTGCCGAGGCCCCAAACTCTGGAATTACCTCCCTAAGCCTCTTTGCCTCTCTTTCCTCCTTCAAGACGCTCCCTAAAACCTACCTCCTTTCTGTCCTAATATCTCCTTATGTGGCTCAGAGTCATATTTTGGTCGATAGAGGTCCTGTGAAGTGCGTTGGGATGTTTTATTATAGTAAAGATGCTATATAAATACAAATTGTCTCTCAAAGACCAGTTTTTCTGTATTTGGCTCTCCTCTCTAAAATGAACAGCAGGCAGTGAGAGATTGGGAAACTTATGTTTTAAACATTTGGTAAAATCATATGGAAGATAGAATAAGTTATATTGCATAGAAATCAAGTTATTTAAAATGTTAGAGGGAGAAGCAAGAGGTTTTTTTTTAACATAGTGGCTAATATTGTAGTAATAAAGTTACTCCTGACATTTGAGTAGCTTCATTATTGGAATATCCATGTTTGCTTTACTGTTGTACCTGCACTACCTTGTTTAGAACTAAGGTGTACAGACCAGGAGGGTCCCATGTTTTGTCCTCAGCACAAACTGAGCTATCTGATTTGTACCAGATAGTGTGATGCTATAATTCATCTCCACTCTTCAGGCTTTTGAGAGGCATATCAGCAGAGATTCCTTGCTATCCCATGACTACTACTGCAACAACAGTGACTCTTATTCATAGCACATCTTAAAGATAGAAAAATATCCCAAGGCACCTCAGTAGCTTGAAGAAAAATGAATGTCACGCCAAAGATTAGAAGGGGTTATTAAGAGTTTAGCCAAAGGAATTGTTCAAAAGAAGGTCTTAAAGGAAGAGAGTGAGGTGAAGCAGCAAAGTGGTTTATGAGGCATTTCCAAAGATGAGGCATTTCAGCCTGGTGGCTGAAGGCACAATTCCCCAATAGTAAGTTGGCGCGGTTGGAGGTAGTGAAGTGAAGGGAGATGCAGAAGAGACTGGTGTTGATATGAATGAAGAGTTTAGGTGGGACATTGTAGGGCTGGAGAAGGTTAGTGAGATAGGGAGGGGTTTAGTTTACAGATAGGTTTAAAGATGAGGATTAGATTTATAGTTGAGGTACTAGGGAACTAAGAACCAAAGTAGGCCAGCAAAGAATTGAGTGATGTGCAACGGGGAGTTCATGCATGATAATAGAAGCCACAAAATTTTGGAAGAGCTGGAATTTATAAATAATGGAGCTCAGGAGGCCTGAAAAGAGCCCATCAAGTCCAGAGATGTTGAAAGCATGTATGAATGTTTTAGTGGCACATGGTCTACTGAAAGTGCCCATATAGACAATGAGTGATGCTGCAATGCAAAAATAGCTTCCAACACGCCATTCAGGCTTACATTTAAATAATAACCATTTTTTTTATGTATCACAAGATGTCTTAAGTATACTTCAGAATTTTTAAAAGGGGAACTTGCATCATCTAGTGGTGGTCAAAGTGTACTGCACAAATCATATTGATTTCGTGAACAAAGTAATTCCCGACAACGCACTAGCCCGCTGACTCCATCAGAGTGAGCCAAGCTGCACACATGCGCAGCTACATCTTACCAGAATTTAGTGGCGCATGCACGGGATGGCGCCATCGCGTATCTGCGTCAGGTCCATCTTCGTGCATGCGCGATAAAGCGTCATCAGGTATCCAGCCCCCCACTCGGCTGGAGGAAGCAGCTGAATGGGAGACTTTGAGGCTGGAGCTTGATCCCCGTCACTGGCTTCCGTCCCACTAGCCGCTCTCCCCCCTCGGCTGCTCACTCCAGGCCTCAACGCGTCCTCCCCTCAGCTGTTCGCTGCAGACCTCGCTGCTCCCCCCCCCCCCCCCCCCCACTCCCCTGGTCGATTGCTTCGCGCCACCCCGCTCTTCGGTCGCTCCCCACTCCCTCTTTCCCCCCAGCTGCTAGCACTAGGTTATACCGCTTCCCTCCTCTCAGCCACTCGCTCCTGAGTCGCCCTGTCACCCCTTGTGGCCCGCCTTGCTTTTTCGGGTGGCGCATGGAGACTGATGAAATGTAGGAGAGAGTGGCTGAAAGGAAGGAAGCGGTGCGGCCTAGAACTAGCGGCTGGGGGGGTGGGGAGCGAGCGACCGGAGAGCGGAGTGTCGCGAGCAGGGAATAAAGGCGTGCAAAGAAAACCCGACCCCAGTCCGAATGCTGGAGCCGGAAGCACAACATGACCCAGCCCGAACCCAACACATGTCGGGTCATGTAGCAGGCCTTTACATCAGTACATGGGTAAAGAACTGCTACTTGACCCGAACCAGACAGGTCCCGACGACATGTGTCAGGTTCGGGCTGGGTCGGGTCGGGCTTCCGGCTCCGGCATTCGGGCCCGGTCGGGTTTCCTTGGCACACCTTAAGCGGGTTGGGCAGGGAAGTGGGGGGAGCAGCGAGGTCTGGTGCGAGTGGCTGAGGGGGGAGGGGGGGTCAGCAAACGCAGCCTTTCAGGAATGCGGATCTTGGTGAGCGTGGGTATATTTTCATATTGCCGGGACATTGAGTAAATTTAAGGAGGAGATGGACAGATTTTTAATTAGTAATGGTTTGAAGGGTTATGGCGAACAGGTAGGAAAGTGGAGTTGAGGCCGAGATGAGATCAGCCATGATCATATTGAATGGCGGAGCAAGCTCGAGGGGCTGAATTGCCTACTCCTGCTCCTAGTTCTTATGTTCTTATTGATATCTTTGCATTAACACTGGCATTGTGGATTGACCACCCATTACAGCAACCACTCAATTTTCTATGTCCATTTATTTCAATGGAAAGGAAAATAGGGCCATTTCTAAAATAGGCAGCCAATCCACAGCAAAATATTCCAGATGCTCGAAATCTGAAATACAAATAGAAGCCATCCTATTCCGTTCTCCCAGTTTCTCCATCTCCGTTGCATCTATTCTGACAATGCCACCTTCACACTATCACAGACCTTCACTTTTGTTCCGCCCTCCCCTCCCCCTTCCCTGCCTCTCTACTCCCTTAAAACCCGTTACATCTCTAACTTTTTCCAGTTCTGACGAAAAGTCATCAACCGGAAACATTAACTCCATTTCTTTCTCCACTGATGCGGACTGACCTGAATATTTCCAGCATTCTCTCTTTTTATTTTAGCCAATCCACAGCACCAGTTTTACGCTGGGAAAACAAATTTAAAATTTATGCCAATATTGTCTTCAACATTAACATTTACAGAAATCGCCTACCTGTTGTTGAGGAATTAACAAGGCTTATGTCATATTAATATGAGAGGAATTACTCTAATTCCTTGAAATAAACCAAGATCAGCATTCTAATTTTGAAAAAAATTATTTTGAAGAGACGCAATGCAAGCAAAAATAAAATATTAAAAGATAAAGTGCTGGATAGCCCACTGTTGTAAGCATGATAATTCTCATTTCTTTGAACAGAGTCACATCTCTATAGAGAGCTGTTGGAGCTATTACAAGCTGCTTGTCTGATGGTGTGGTGCATTTGTAGTCTTATTGCCACCTATCTAACTGAGGGAAATGAGGTGGTAACCAGAAGGATGTTGTAGACCTAGCAATATGCCTTGTAGGCTGATCACTTAATCTGTTTCAATGTGATTTTTCTTCCTTCTCCACATACGCAAGCACATACACAAGTGGGAACATCTGGCTACCGTTATGAAAAATGCCTATATTGCATTTGCAAAGGGTTATTTTCACATTGCTTCCCTATGTTATCAATCAACCATATATTATTTTTGGATGCATTTCTCTCTAGCAGTTGACAAAGTAGGTGGCAAGTACTGATACAGTACTGATTATTTACAGACAAAATAACTCTTCCCTTAAGACTCCATTCTGAATTGCAGATTGCAATAATTGCATGAGTTTCCCCATTCCAAAGCCCACAAATGAATCATATGTTGGCACATAATTTCGCATGTGACTATTTTGCTTGGGGGCTCATGGAGTGGGCGTGGTTGTCAATCAGAAAAAAATCATTTTCTTTTAAAAGTAAGGGACCAACTACTCTTTTTTTTTTCAGCTCTTTATAGGCTGAAGTCTGTCATCTCTTCAGTTTTTTCCCCCCATATTCAAGATTTGGATTTATTGGGGAACAAAAACCTCTCGGGTGACTTTTTTAAAAAAATAACTTTTTTTTGCTGAAACTCATTTTCTGAGGAGTTGGCATGTGACCAGCCAAAGTCAGATTTCACTGAATTTTTTGTTTTAAAATAGTGGATTTTTCCAATTCCGAAAATCTTAACTAAGATTTTGTTTCTTGGCAATGTATTGTTTTGTGAGTTAATCTGAATCCTTTTACTGAATTAGGATGCATAATATATTAGAATTCAATTGCTCCGAACTGCTATTCTAACAGAATTATGTTTCACATTTGTGTCTTCCAGCTGTTGGATGGCATGGGAACCGAGTTTAGGTGCATTTTATGGACCTGTGGGCTTTATCATCTTCGTAAACTGCATTTATTTTCTTAGCATATTTGTGCAACTTAAACAGCACCCAGAAAGGAAATATGAACTGAAGGAAGCAGCAGAAGAACATCAGCGTTTGGCAAGCACAGACCATGGAGAGTCTCATGTTAATGATTCAGCTTCAACATCACAGGCAAATTGTTCTGTAGTTTCATCCTCTGCACTGGAGAATGAACACACATTTCAAGCGCAACTGCTTGGTGCATGTTTGTCATTGTTTATGTATATTGCCCTGTGGGTATCGGGCGCACTAGCAGTTTCCCAGTACTATCCTATGGACCTTATTTTTAGCTGTCTATTTGGGGCCACAGCTTTGAGCCTGGCTGCTTTTCTTATACTTCACCATTGTATTGGCAGAGAAGATGTGCGACTGTGTTGGACAACAACATGCTGTCCAGGGAGGAGTACTTACTCCATGCAAGTTAATGTTCAGCCTACGGATTCAAGTCATGCTAACAGAGAAACCCCAAAACTCTCCAACAGTAGTGCAGAGTCCTCCTGTACAAATAAGACTGCATCCAGCAATAACAAACTCTTCCCAGGATGTAAACTGACTAATCTTCACGCTGCAGCAGTACAGAATCAGGTTGTTCCTTTGGCAAGTAACATATCAACACAGCTTGACAACAGCCTTACAGAACATTCAATGGACAATGAGCTAAAGATGCATGTGGCTCCTGTTGAAGTGCCATACCGTTCTAATGGACAAGTGAACAGGCATCATAAAAACCGGACTAGGGTACACCAAGCTCATCGACACAGCAGGCTGACTGTGTTAAGAGAGTATGCATATGATGTGCCTACAAGTGTTGAAGGAAGTGTGCACAATAGCCAGCCAAGAAGTAGACACAGTAACCATGAGAGTCATCATGGGAGTAGGAGGTCTCGCTCTGGTTTTAGAGAACATCATCAAAGCCAGAGCCAACCTGATAATAGTGATGTCAGTTATACACTGACACAATGCAATCAAAATGTAGTAAAGGATGGAGTGAATAGCAGTAAAGACAGCCTGCAACAGCCCATAGTGGTTGAACTTGAAAACAATAAATCTTATGGCCTTAACTTGGCTAGTCAAAATGGACTGCTGAAAGGCAGTGGCCTAGATGTTCCTCTGCTAAATGCAGACAGCACTGGAAACATCAGAACTGGATTTTGGAGAAACGAAACTACTGTGTAGTTTGCAAAAACTCAAATATTTTAAAATAAAACTGTGACATGCATTCCTTTTCAGTTAAAATTATTGTAAAAATGTTTACAAATTGTTTTACATTATGTAATGAAACTGAAGGTAAATCTAATATCTGATATGTGAAGCTTTACTTTTCTTGTAACTCATTTTATACCTTTTTAAATGATCCAGATCTCTCAATCATTTGTGTGAAGATACACTGAGCGCAGTTTCACAGTTTCTATTTTTGTAGCATTTAGTCCTGTTTTACTACACAGTACTGGATGTTCTTAAGCTTATACATAAAGTTGCATGAAAAATGGAGTTCAGTAGCATTGGGTCAGATCTACATCTGGGCATGTAATTTTCAACGTAATAAAAGGTTTGCCTTGTGACAAAAATAGAAGAGTTACAGTGTGAGAAAGTCAAATTGATTCAGCATTTATTTTATTGCTTTGCTCACAATTTGTAACATTACAGATGCATTTTGACAAAACTATGCTCGTAAGTATCTTATAGTTACTTTTGTCATCTACCTGATGAATTTTGTGGGTGAATACATGTATGATGTGGTTTTGAGGCAAAGACCAGAAAGGTTAAAGCTGAGATAGCTGAACTCAGTGGTGGCACTGAAAGTGATGTAAATGCTCCCCCAAGAAAATTGGAAAAGGGCAGCATCAGTTGGATTCCTGCTGCAGGCCACTACTCGCTGACTCTTTTTGGAAAGTTTGTATTTGAACACATTTGATGAAATCTAAATTCAGGCCAGTCATGATGTTCCATAGTTAGCTTGGCAACAAATAAATGGCGACTTGAGTTAATTACTAGAGGATTGTGTTCCATGGAACCATATAAATGAGAATTCTCTGGAGAAGAATAGGGAAGAGGGATCACACTCAAACCTGTGGGAAGAGCTATTAAATCAAAGTCCAAAGTTGAACACATCTCAGTTTACTCTTTCCTTTCTACCTCTCATCATTTGGAAGCTTACACCTCTGCTCAGATGTTCCCAATGGCACAGCTGAGATCAGTAACCTATGTGGGGTGTTGGCAGTAACAGCCCATATCTCTACACTTGTAGCAAAGGTTTATGTTCCTTGCACACAATTAGTGTGTTACAGGTGCTACAACCACTGTTAGACTCCTTTCTGAACTGAGTTTGAACAAAGTTTTTAACATTTGTATTTTCAGATGTTTTTGCTTTTTCTCTGCCTTTTTGAACTTTAAAACAGAAAGTTTATGAAATGTCGGAAAGAATCTTGCCTTTCTAACAGATAATAAAATACTTCAGGCTACCTGGCCCATTAAATGCCCTTTCAGCTGAACATTTATCCAATGATCTTTTCTTATTTTGGTCAACAGTGTGTCTAACGCACACAATCACTGCTCATGACCAGAACTGCAGAACCTGAACAACACAAGAACTTATAAGCTTGTTTAGTTTGAATCATCATACTAATAAATGATTGCCTGGAACAGAGTACTAAGAATTCCAGCTACCACTGACAATCCTATCCCTCCAGTCACAACAGTAAGCTAGGCAAGGCAATTGACAGTAGCTTCCTGGAATGCAGAAAACTCAGCTGGCTCTAGTATTGAATTACTAAGTCTACCACTAATAATAAACCCTGTTCCAAACTCCCATCCTCAGGCATATCGTTTTGGAATCCGTTTCACCCCAAAGAGACCCACTTACCCAGTTCCCAAGAAGATTTGGTGAACTAATGATTATCTAGTAACAAGCATAGGTTTACCACTCTCTTGGAAAACAGACAGTAGAAACTACTGTCAAGTCACATAACTCACCATGCTACTGGACTGCATGGATACACACCAAATCCATGTTGGTCCTGCTATTTGGGGCAACTGCTTAACTCTAACCATAGGGGTCAGTGATCACACCTGTGCCTTGTTTTAGGCCAGGGACTTCCCTCCTCTAATTCTTACCCACCCCCCACCTCACCAAGGCAATTAGGCTAAACTTTCCAGCTTCTCTTAGATAAGTAAGAACAGTTACCATCTATCTATTATATATGCAATCATAACCAGAGAATTAGCTGCAGTGGCCTCCCTTCCCACTACTGCATTGTTGCCTCTGTTGGCCCCTAGGATTTATCCTTAGCCCCCTCGTATTTCTCATCTACATGCAACATTATCTGAAAACAGTAGGCTTTTCATGAATGCTGTTGACACCCAGTTCTACCTCACCACCACTTCTCTCAACTCGCCACTGTCACATCCAGTAGTGGATGAGCAGAGATTTCCTCCAACTAGACATCTGGAAGACCTAAACCATTGTCTTTGGCCCCAACCACAAACTCTATTCTCTATCACCAACTCCATCCATTTTTCGAGAAGATACAGAAATGTTTTCAGAAAATGATTCCAGGACTGAGAGACTTCAGTTACGAGGATTGATTGAAGAAGCTGGGGTTGTTCTCCCTAAAGAAAAGGTTGAGAAATTTGATAGAGGTGTTCAAAACATGAGGGGTCTAGACAGAGTAGTTAGAAACTGTTTCCTTTGGTGGAGGTGTTGAGAACCAGACGACACAGACTTAAGGTGATTGGCAAAAGAACCAAAGGCGATGTATAAAAAAAATTTTATGCAGCAAGTGGATAGGATGTGAAATGCACTGCCTGAGAGGGTGGTGGAGGCACATTCAATTGCAGCTTTCAAGAGGAAATTGGATAAGCACCTGAAAATAAAAAGAAATTGCAGTGTTGCCAGGAAAGGGCAGGAGAGTGGGAATAGCTGAGTTGTTCTTGCAGAGAGCCGGCACAAACTCGATGGGCCAAATTGCCTCCAACTGTACTGCAACCATTGTATCATTTTATGCTGTCTCTGGCAGCTGTCTGAAGCTGAACCAGACTGTTCACAACCTTGGTGTCATATTTGACCAGAGATAAGCATCTGACCACATATCCGTGCCATCATTAAGACCGCCTATTTACTCCTCTGTAACATTGCCCAACTCCGTCTCTGCCTCAGCTCATCTGCTGCTGAAACCCTCATCCATGTTTTTGTTACTTTGAGAGTTGACTATTCTAATACACTTCTGGTTGGCGTCCCACCTTCCAACCTGCATATACTTAAACTCGTTAAAACCTCTACTACTCTTATCCTAACTCACCAAGTCCTGTTCACCCATCACCCCTGTGCTCACTGACCTAGATTGGCTGTTGATCTGGCAATGCCAGAATTTTAAAATTCTTATCCTTGTTTTCAATTCCCTCCATGGTCTCGCCCTCCCTATCTCCTCCAGCCCTACAAACTTATGCGATATATGCACTCCTACAAATCTGGCCTCTTGCGCATTCCCGATTTTTAAAAATTTATCTTGGGATTTGGGTGGGGCTGGCAAGGCCAGCATTTATTGCCCATCCCTAATTGCCCTTGAGTTCTTGCACCATATGGACTACAGCGGTTCAAGTACACCCACAGTGCTGTTGGAGAGGGAGTTCCAGGAATTTGACCATGGGACAGTGAAGGAACAGTGATATATTTCCAAGCCAGGATGGTGTGTGGCTTCAAGAGGAACTTGCAGGTAATGTAATTTGCTGTCCTTGTCCTTCTAGGCTTTTGGTAAGGTCCCATCCAGGTTTGTAAACAAAATTAGAGTGCATGGGATTTGGGGTAATATACCAGTGTGGATTGAGAATTGATTAACAGACAGAAAGCAGAGAGTAGGAATACATGGGCCATTCTCAGGATGGCAGGCTGTTACCAGAGCGGTACTGCAAGAATCAGTGCTAGGGCCACAGCTGTTCACAATTTATATAAATGGTTTGGATTTGGGAACCAATTGTAATATTTCCAATTTTGCTGAAGACACAAAACTAGGTGGGAATGTAAGTTGTGAGGAAAATGCAAGGAGGCTTGAAGCAGATTTGGACAGACTAAGTGAATGGGCAAGAACATAGCTGATGGAATATAATATGAATAAGTGTGAAGTTATCCACTTTGGTAGAATAAACAGAAAGACAGAATATTTCTTAAATGGTGAGCGGTTTGAGTCATAGAGTTATACAACACAGAAACAGGCCCTTCGGCACACTCTGTCCGCACCGACCATCAAGCCCATTTATTCTAATCCCATTTTCCAGCACTTGGCCCGTAGTTTTATATGCTATGGCATTTCAAGTGTTCATGTAAATGCTTATTAAATATTGTGAGGGTTCCTGCCTCAACCATCCCTTCAGGCAGTGTGTTCCAGATTCCAACCACCTGCTGGGTGAAAAAATCTTCCTCAAATCCCCTCTAAACCTCCTGCCCCTTACCTTAAATCTATGCCCCTTGATTCTTGACACCTCCGTTAAGGAAAAAAGTTTCTTCCTATTTAAGCCCCTCAATTTTGGACACCTCTATCAGGTTCTCCCCTCAGCCTTCTCTGCTCTAAGGAAAACAACCCGAGCCTATCCAGTCTCTCTTCATAGCTGGAATGCTCCAGCCCAGGCAACATTTTGGTAAATCTCCTCTGCACCCTCTCTAGTGCAACCACATCCTTCCTATAGTGTGGCGACCAGAACTGTACACTGTACTCCACCTGTGGCCTAACTGGCATTTTATACAGCTCCATCATTGTCTCTCTGCTCTTATATTCTATGTCTCGGCTAATAAAGGCAAGTATCCCATATGCCTTCCTAACCTTATCTACCTGTGCTGCTGCCTTCAATGATCTATGGACAAGTACACCAAGGTGTCTCTGACCCTCTGTACTTCCTAAAGTCCTACCATCCATTGAAAATACCTTGCCTTGTTGGCCCATCTTAACAGCCCATCTATATCGTCCTGTAATCTAAGGCTTTCCTCCTCATTATTCACGATGCCACTAATTTTCGTGTCATCTGCAAACTTACTGATCATACCTCCAAGATTCACGTCTAAATATTAACATACACTACAAACAGCAAGGATCCTAGCACCAATCTCTGTGGTACACCACTGGTCACAGGCTTCCAATCGCAAAAACAATCCTCAACCATCACCCTCTGCCTCATGCCACTGAGCCAATTTTGGATCCAATTTGCCAAATTGCCCTGGATCCCATGGGCTCTTACCTTCTTAACCTATCTCCCATGTGTGACCTTATCAAAAGCCTTACTGAAGTCCATGTGGACTACATCAACTGCTTTACCCTCATCTACACATCTAGTCACCACCTTGAAAAATTCAGTCAAATTTGTTAGACATGATCTCCCCCTGACAAAGCCATGCTAGCTATCCTTGATTAATCCCTGCCTCTCCAAGTGGAGATTAATCCTGTTCCTCAGAATTTTTTCCAATAGTTTCCCTGCCACTGATGTTAGATTCACTGGCTGTAGTTACCTGGTTTATCGCTATACCCTTTATGAATAATGGTACCACATTCGATGTCCTCCAGTGCCCTGGCACCACTTCTGCAGCCAGAGAGGATTTGAAAATTTGTCAGAGCCCCTGTAATCTCCTCCCTTGCCTCACATAGCAGCCTGGGATACATCTCATCCAAACCTGGGATTTATCCACTTTTAAGCCCGCTAAAACCGCTAATACCTCCTCCCTTTCAATGCTAATTTGTTCAAGTATATCACAATCCCCCTCCCTGATCTCTACACCTACATCGTCCTTCTCCATAGTGAACGCAGATGAAAAGTAATCATTTAAAGCCTACCTATGTCCTCCGGCTCCACACACAGATTGCCACTTTGGTCCTTAATGGGCCCTACTCTTTCCCTGGTTATCCTCTTACCCTTTTTATACTTATAAAACGCCTTGGGATTTTCCTTTATCTTTTCCGCCAGTGTTTTTCCATGCCCCCTCTTCGCTAACCAAATTACTTTTTTAAGTATTCCCCCCGCCCCCCCCCCCCCCCAACACTTTCTACACTCCTCTAGGGCCTCTGCTGTTTTCAGCCCTCTGAATATGCCATAAACCTCCTTTTTTATTCCCTTATCCAATCCTCTATATCCCTTGAGATCTAGGGCTCCCTGGACTTATTGATCCTACCCTTCACCTTTACACGAACATGTTGGCCCTGAGCTCTCACTATTTTCTTTTTGAATGACTCCCACTGGTCTGATGTAGACTTTCCAACAAGTAGCTGCTGCCAGTCCACTTTGGCCAGATCCTGTTTTATCAGATTGAAATCAGACTTCTCCCACCACATCCCCCCCCCCCCCCCCCCCCAACCCCAATTCAGTATCTTTATTTCCGGTCCATCTTTGTCCTTTTCCATAACTATCTTAAAGTTATGATCACTATCCCCAAAATGCTGCTGCACTGACACTTCTACCAGTTGTCTGGCTTCATTCCCTAAGATTGGATCCAGTACCACCCCGTCTCTTGTAGGACATTCTACGTGCTGGCTCAGAAAGCTCTCCTGGATGCACTTTAAGAATTCTGCCCCCTTTAAGTCTTTTGCACTAAGATTATCCCAGTTTATATTGGGGAAGTTGAAATTTCTTGCTATTATTACACTATTATTTTTACACCTCTCTGAGATTTGCCTACATATCTGTTCCTCTATCTCTCCCTGACTGTTTGGAGGTCTGTAGTACACTCCCAGCAAAGTGATTGCCCCCTTTTTGTTTGTAAGTTCTACCCATATGGCCTCATTTGAGGAACCTTCTAAGATATTATCCCTCCTTGATCAATAGTGCAATGCCACCTCTTTTACACCCTCCCCTGTTGCACCTGAAGATTCTATACCCTGGAATATTAAGCTGCCAGTCCTGATCTTCCCTCAACCTTGTCTCTGTGATAGCAATCATATCATATTCCCATGTGTTAATCAACACCCTCAATTCATCTGCCTTACTTGTAAGACTCCTTGTGTTAAAATAGATGCAATCCAGCCTTGCATTATTTGCTTGTGCCTTAACAGGTCTATATTTGCTCTGCTTTCCAGACTGATTTACTTTCTCTTCTATATTTGGCTGTGCATCACTGCCTACTGTACCTCCACTCTGTTATCCCATCCCCCTGCCAAATTAGTTTAAACCCTCACTCACAACAGCACTTGCAAACCTCCCTGCAAGGATGTTGGTCCCATTCTGGTTCAGGTGCAACCTGTCCGATTTGTACAGGTCCCACCTTCACCAGAAACAGACCCAGTGATCCAGAAAACTAAAGCCCTTCCTGCACCATCTCTTCAGCCACACATTCATCTGCTCTATCCTCCTATTCCTCTACTCACCAGCACGTGGCACCGGGAGTAATCCAGAGATTGCAACCTTTGAGGTCCTGCTTTTTAATCTGCTATCCCTAGCTCCCTAAATTCTTGTGGCAGGACCTCATCCCTCTTTCTTGGGAAGTATTCGTGTCCAAAGGGACCTGGGTGTCCTTGTTCATGAGTCACTAAAAGCTAGCATGCAGGTGCAGGAAGCAATTTGGAAGGCAAATGGTATGTTGGCCTTCATCACAAAGGATTTTGTGTAACAGAAGTAAAGATGTCTGGCTGCATTTGTATAGAGCCCTGGTGAGACTGCACCTGGAGTATTTTGTAGAGTTTTGGTCTCCTTATCTAAGGAAGGATATACTTGCCATAGATGGAGTGCAACAGAGGTTCAGCAGACTAATCCCTGGGATGGCAGGATTGTCTTATGAGGAGAGATTGAGGAAACTGGGTCTGTATTCTCTAGTGTTTTGAGAGGTGATCTCATTGAAACCTACAAAGTTCTTATAGGACGTGACAGGGTGGGTGTAGATAGGATGTTTCCCCTGGCTGGTGAGTCTAGAACCAGCGGACGTAATCTTAGTAAGGGGTGGGCCATTTAAGACTAAGATGACGAATAATTTCTTCACTCAGGATGGTGAATCTTTGGAATTCTCTACCCCAGCGGGCTGTGGAAGTTCAAGTATTGAGCATGTTCAAGACAGAAATCGATGGATTTCTGGAGACTATTGACATCAGAAATATGGAGATAACACGGGAAAGTGGCATTGAGGTAGATGATCTGCCATGATCTAATTGAGTGGTGGAGCAGGCTTGATGGGCTGAATGGCCTATTGCTATTCCTATGTTCCTAAGTGGTAGAGGTCATGGGTTTGAAAGGTGCTTTGAAGGAGTCTTGACAAGTTGTTGCAGTGCATTTTGTAGATGGTATACAGTGCTGTCACAATGTGTTGGTAGTGGAGGGAATGTTTAAGGTGGTGGATGAGGTGCCGATGGGTGGCCTTCAGCTGCCAAGATCCTAAGCTCTGGAATTTGCTTTCTAAACCTCTCTACCTCTCTTTCCTCTTTTAAGACACTCAATAAACCTACCTTTTGGACCATATTATTGGATATCTGCCCTAATATCCCTTTATGTGCCTTGATCTCACGTTTTGTTCGATAATGCTGCTGTGAAGCACCTTGAAATGTTTTACGACATTAAAAATTCAAGATAAATACTAGTTGTTTGGTGAAAGTGCTCACCATCTGGTGGCTAATCCACAAACCTAAACTGACCATGGAAGATTTGCCAGGGCCAGCGGCAAAGGTTCCTGGTGGGTGCAAATCCCAGTATAGGTGCAGGATGCTCCCTCAGGCCACAGTCTATTTTTTACTGTATGTTCAGCAGTTGGCATTGAGCCATTTTTGCTTACCTAGGGCTTCCACTGAATTCATTAATTATTCTTTGACTATCTTTGCTTGGGGAGGTCATTTTACCTTTGTGAAGAAAGTAAACATTCAAAAAGTTTCTGCTTATCTTTTGTTTCAAGTCTGTTTTGTGTAGTTTTTTTTATTCTTATCCCTTCTATCATTGCCCTCTTACTGATGAGGTACCGAAGGAATTTCTTACCGTGATGATTTGCCAATGCAACCCCCAAGCTGTCTCGGTCCATCTTGTATCCCTGTGATCTGTTTTCCAATGTACACGTTCACACCTTTCCCCTTTATTTTACTTTTGATTTGTCTTTTTAATGTATTTTTAGTCATGTTATTTTAGGTGGTTTGTTGATTCTAGCTATGCCTTTATATTAATTGTGCTTTTAAAGGTATCTGCTGTTGAAGTGTTGTTGAAAAATCTTTTCCATTCAATTTGATTAAGATGTTCCTTTATTTCTTTGAATATAGTCCTTCCATCCTGATTCCTGGTCTCTGGTATAATATAAATCCCAGGTTACAGTGGCCCAGATTTGGCAGTCAGGGGTGAAACAAGGGCACTGTTTGCTGACCTTGAAGAAAGCTACCCACAAAGATCTAGCAATCCCTGTGTTATGGATTTCCACTTTCCCAGTGTTAGTTTGAATCTGACACCAAGTCAAGAAGATCTCCACGTATCCAGCAGTAGTGATGTCATCAAGCAGAATAAGCAACCCATTACATTTAAGTAATTTTAGACAAACCAGAAAGTAAAATATACTGAATACCCTAAATTTAACACACAGCAAAGTAAATGAGTAGGGCATACTCATGGGATTAAGTTAGAAGCTGAAATATCATAAATTTATTTTAAAAATAATTAAAATTTTTGTTAGCAGAGCAGAGAAATTTGACATTCCATAAATACCAATTTCGTTTTTCAGGACTAGGAAAGCTGTTCAGCAGTAATTACCAACTCAGAAAGCTATTAAAAACTCAATTAGACCTCATTCAATAAGGTGTAATTTTTCAAGTGTTACTATTAGGTGAGGAGTCAAATGGCTCTGCTGTTTTCCCTCTTTTTGTTTGACCACAACAGATTTAATTTTTAAGTGGATATACTTGCCCATTCAGTGAGTGCTTACTTACACACACACACACACACACAGACACACAGACACACACACGTGAAATTAGAGTCCAGAGAAATAAAAGAGATATACAGTCTCTGGAGGATGGTGACTCAGCTGCCTTTAGGCTGAATTCAGTGGTCACGCGACTTTCCTTTGACGGTCCTGAGGCTTCTGGTTTGAAGAGGTGGACGCTGATTTAGTGGTTGTCTGGGCGACAGCAATGTGACTGAATTCCTTCAAGGAGATCACTTCTTTCTGGAAAGTTCTCTATTCTTTAGCTTACCCCACCAGCCTTAAGCTATTAAGCACAGTGAGCATCAATCGGTGGACAGACAAACACAAGCAAACAAAATCAATTGGACACTATAGTCTGCAGCAGGGATTAGCCTCGGTGCTCATGGTCAAGGTTTGAGTGGTTTGCCTCCACCAGTTTAATATTCAGGTTTCCAGCCAGTGGATTAAAAAAATCATTTAACCAGCATGTTTTCATGATACCTCCACTCCACATCAAATGAAATGCAACAACAGGAGCATTTCATTATAAGATTGTAAAATAAAAAAAGAAACTACATACACATTCATCGTCAAACATTCACTTATCAATCTCACACTGCCATAGCTGTGCTCTGGTTTAGTTTTCATCCCAGATGATTCTGTGCTGAGTTAGACTCTGGCTAAAGTATCAGCTATCACATTGATTTTCCCTTAAATGTGGGTAATCTTTAGTTGGTAAGGCTTCATAAGCAGGTTCCATTGAAATAGCCTTGCATTCTGGGTTTTGAATTTCTCCAAAAATGTCAAAGGATCGTGGTGAGTATAAGCCACGGTATCTCTATATCCATTTCAGACATATACTTCAAAGTGCTTGAGAGCCAGTAACTGTCCCAGAGTTTCCTTCTCCAGAGTAGAATATGTCTTTTGATGTCTGTTTAATTTTTTGAAGAAATGCCCAAAGGCGCGCTCAATGCGTGACTCATCATCTTGGAGGAGGACGGCATCTACCGCGAGGTCACAAACATCAACTGCTACTTTAAATGGTTTGTTAAAGTTTGGAGCTGCTGGCACCGGCTCATTGGTTAAGATGGCTTTTAGCCTCTTGAAAGCTGTTTGGCACCTCCCTTGACCACACTACCTTTGCTCTTTTCTGTCAGTGGGGCAGCTATAGTGCTGAAGTTCTGGACGAACTTGTGGTAAAACCCACACATCCCCAAAAATCGCATTATTTCTTCTTTGCTTGTGGGGACAGGAAAATCCATCAACGCCCGAACCTTTGCTGCTTTGAGTAACACTCGCCCCGACCCACAGCATGCCCTAGGTAGGTTACCTGAGCTTTAGCAAACTCGCTCTTTACAAGATTTACCACTAGGTCAGCTGACTGTAACCTTCAGAAGAGGGCTTCTAATTGGTCTAGGTGGTCCCCACAGGTGTCAGTGTACACTAACATCATCCAGGTACATTGCACAGTTGGGCAAGCCAGCCAGTACCTGATTCATCAGCCTTTGGAAGGTATTCTTAATCCAAATGGCATCACCCGGCACTGAAATAAACCTTCTGGGGTGACAAAAGCCAAGATCTCTTTCGCTCAAATGGTTAATTGAACCTGCCTGTGTCCTTTTAACCAACCTATTATTATGTTGGTGGCATTTCCTACTCGATCAATAGTATTCCAGGTGGGGAATTGGGTTGGAGTCAGCTCTGGTCATGACATTAACCTTCCTGTAATCAATGCAGAGCCTTGTTGAGCCATTTTTCTTGGGCATCCAGCACAACTAGGGAACTCTAGTTGCTCTGATGGGACTCAATTAGCTTGTGTTCCAGAATTTACAGAATTTCTTCCCGAACCTTGGTCAGTTTCCCGGGACCAAGGCGATAGGGATTTTCCTTCATGGGAGGGGTCTCTCCATCCACATCATGTAGGGCTAGTGTTGTGCCCCCTGGTGTGTCCCTGCAGATCTCTTTAAATGCTGTGAGCAGCCTTGTTCTGCATTTTAATAGGAGAGTACAGTGTCTAATCTTGCTGACAATTCGGTGTTAGCTAACTGGACGGTAGGAGGTTCAATTTGGGAATCCTCTAGGCCTTCCTCTAACTCATGCTAACTGTCCGTTTCACCCTCCTCCTTCCTGATTACCTGACTGACCTGTGCTTGTTTGTCCTCTTCCCCACTGTGATACTGCTTTAACGTATTGATGTGGCACAGCCTTTGTTTTTCCTATGGTCTGGGGTGTCAATTAAATAACTCACCTTGCTAATCCTCTTTACTACTATGTACAGGGCACTGAACTGGGTTTTCAGTGGTTCACCCTGTATTGGTAGTAGCACTAACACAGGGTCTCTGGGCTGAAAAGTTTTGGCCTCGGCATGTTTATCTGCCTGCCTTTTCATAGTTGTCTGGGAGGTTTTTAGGTGTTCCTGAGCCACCGCACAGGCTCTCATGAGCCATTCATGGAACATGGAGATGTAGTCTAACATGGAAGATTCATCTCTCTGTCCTAAAAACCTCTCGTTGATTAGTTTAAGAGGACCTCTCACCTTGTGTTCATAAACTAATTCAAGAGGACTAAAGCCAGTGGACTCATTGGGTGGGTAACTGGTAGCTCACAGAAGAAATTCCAGCCCTTTGTCCCAGTCATGGGGATACTCAGAACAGTATTCTTTTTTATTCATTCATGGGATGTGGGCGTCACTGGCCAGGCCAGCATTTATTGCCCATCCCAAATTGCCCTTGAGAAGGTGGTGGTGAGCTGCCTTCTTGAACTGCTGCAGCCCATGTGGGGTAGGTACACCCACAGTGCTGTTAGGAAGGGAGTTCCAGGATTTTGACCCAGCGACAATGAAGAAACGGCGATATAGTTCCAAGTCAGGATGGTGTGTGACTTGGAGGGGAACTTGCAGGTGATGGTGTTCCCATGCATTTGCTGCCCTTGTCCTTCTAGTTGGTAGAGGTCGCGGGTTTGGAAGGTGCAGTCTAAGAACCCTTGGTGCATTGCTGCAGTGCATGTTGTAGATGGTACACACTGCTGCCAATGTGCATCGGTGATGGAAGGAGTGAATGTTTGTAGATGGGGTGCCAATCAAGCGGGCTGCTTTGTCCTGGATGGTGTCGAACTTCTTGAGTGTTGTTGGAGCTGCACCCATCCAAGCAAGTGGAGAGTATTCCATCATACTCCTGACTTGTGCCTTGTAAATGGTGGACAGGCTTTAGGGAGTCAGGAGATGAGTTAGCCGCTGCAGGATTCCAAGCCTCTGAACTGCTCTTGTAGCCATGGTATTTATATGGCTACTCCAGTTCAGTTTCTGGTCAATGGTAGCCCCTCGGATGTTGATAGTGGGGGATTCAGCGATGGTCATGCCATTGAATGTTAAAGGGAGATGGTTAGATTCTCTCTTGTTGGAGATGGTCATTGCCCGCCACTTGTGTGGCGCGAATGTTACTTGCCACTTATCAGCCCAAGCCTGGATATTGTCCAGGTCTTGCTGCATTTCTGCACAGACTGCTTCAGTATCTGAGGAGCCACGAATGGTGCTGAGCATTGTGCAATCATCAGCGAACATCCCCACTTCTGACCTTATGACTGAAGGAAGGTCATTGATGAAACAGCTGAAGATGGTTGGGCCTCGGACACTATCCTGAGGAACTCCTGCAGTGATGTCCTGGAGCTCAGATGATTGGCCTCCAACAACCACAACCAGTATGGTATGACTCCAGCCAGCAGAGGGTTTTCCCCCTGATTCCCATTGACCTTAGTTTTGCTAGGGCTCCTTGATGCCATACTCGGTCAAATGCTGCCTTGTTGCCAAGGGCAGTTGCTCTCACCTCACCTCTTGAGTTCAGCTCTTTTGTCCATGTTTGAACCAAGGCTGTAATGAGGTCAGGAGCTGAGTGGCCTTGGCGGAACCCAAACTGAGCGTCAATGAGCAGGTTATTGCTAAGCAAGTGCCGCCTGATGGCACTGTTGATGACACCTTCCATCACTTTACTGATGATTGAGAGTAGGCTGATGGGGCGGTAATTGGCCAGGTTGGATTTGTCCTGCTTTTTGTGTACAGGACACACCTGAGCAATTTTCCACATTGCAGGGTAGATGCCAGTGTTGTCGCTGTACTGGAACAGCTTGGCTAGGGGCACGGCAAGTTCTGGAGCACAGGTCTTCAGTACTATTGCCGGAATATTGGCAGGGCCCATAGCCTTTGCAGTATCCAGTGCCTTCAGTCATTTCTTGATATCATGTGGAGTGAATCGAATTGGCTGAAGTCTGGCATCTGTGATGTTGGGGTCTTCAGGAGGAGGCCAAGATAGATCATCAACTCGGCACTTCTGGCTGAAGATTGTTGTAAATGCTTCAGCCTTATCTTTCGCACTGATGTGCTGGGCTCCCCCATCATTGAGGATGGGGATATTTGTGGAGCCACCTCCTCCAGTTAGTTGTTTAATTATCCACCACCATTCACAGCTGGATGTGGCAGGACTGCAGTGCTTAGATCTGATCCATTGGTTATGGGGTCGCTTAGCTCTGTCTATTGCATGCTGCTTATGCAGTTTGGCACGCAGATAGTCCTGTGTTGTAGCTTCACCAGGTTGACACCTCATTTTGAAGTATGCCTGGTGCTGTTCCTGGCATGCCCTCCTTCACTCTTCATTGAACCAGAGTTGGTCTCCTGGCTTGATGATAATGGTAGAGTGGGGGATATGCCGGGCCATGAGGTTACAGATTGTGGTTGAGTACAATTCTGCTGCTGCTGATGGCCCACAGCGCCTCATGGATGCCCAGTTTTACATTGCTAAATCTGTTTGAAATCTATCCCATTTAGCATGGTAGTTGTGCCACACAACACAATGGAGGGAATCCTCAATGTGAAGGCGGGACTTCGTTTCCACAACGACTATGCGGTGTTCACTCCTACCAATATTGTCATAGACAGATGCATCTATGGCAGGCAGATTGGTGAGGACGAGGTCAAGTATGTTTTCCCCTCTCGTTGGTTCCCTCACCATCTGCCACATACCCATTCCAGCAGATATGTCCTTTAGGACTCGGTCAGTAGTGGTGCTACCGAGCCACGCTTGGTGATGGACATCGAAGTCTCCCAGCACAGAGTACATTCTGTGCCCTCGCCACCCTCAGTGCTTCCTCCAAGTGCTGTTCAACATGGAGGAGTACTGACTCATCAGCTGAGGGAGGGCAGTAGGTGGTAATTAGCAGGAGGTTTCCTTGTCCATGTTTTATCTGATGCCATGAGACTTCATGGGGTCCAGAGTCGATGTTGAGGACTCCCAGGGCAACTCCCTCCCTACTGTATACCATTGTGCCGCCACCTCTGGTGGGTCTGTCCTGCCGGTGGAACAGGACATACCCAGGGATGGTGATAGTAGTATCTGGGACATTGTCTGTAAGGTATGATTCCGTGAGTATGACTATGTCAGGCTGTTGCTTGACTAGTCTGTGGGACAGCTCTCCCAACTTTGGCACAAGCCCCCAGATGTTAGTAAGGACGACTTTGCAGGGTCGACCGGGCTGGGTTTGCCGTTGTTGTTTCTGGTGCCTAGGTCGATGCTGGGTGGTCCGTCCGGTTTCATTCCTTTTTATTGACTTCATAGCGGTTAGATACAACTGAGTGGCTTGCTAGGCCATTTCAGAGGGCATGTAAGAGTCAATCATATTGCTGTGGGTCTGAAGTCACATGTAGGCCAGACCAGCTAAGGACAGCAGATTTCCTTCCCTAAAGGACATTATTGAACCAGATGGGTTTTTACAACAATCGACAATGGTTTTATGGTCATCATTAAACTAGCTATTTTTAAATTCCAGATTTATTAATTGAATTCAAATTACACCTTCTGCTGTGGTGGGATTTGAACCCATGTCCCTAGAGCATTACCCTGGGTCTCTGGGTTACTAGTCCAGTGACAATACCACTACGCCACCGCCTCCCCTGATGCCCTGATCATCATTTCTAAGGTCTGGTGGTATCATTCCAAAGCCCCTTGTGACTGTGGGTGGTAGGCTGAGGACTTTAGCTGGGTTATGCCCAGATTACCTATGACCTTTTGAAACATACTGGACATAAAGTTCGAGCCCTGATCCGACTGAATCTCGGCAGGCAGCCCATCTCAGGTGAAGAATTGGGTTAGTCCTTCCGCCACTACCTTGGAAGAGATAGTTCTTAGGGGAATAGCTTCTGGAAATTGAGTAGCCACATCCATAATTGTGAGAAGATACTGGTAGCCCCCATTTGTTTTCAGCAGTGGCCTCTCACAATCCACCAGCTCTCTGCTGACTGGTTCCCCAAAAGCCATTATGGGAATCAGAGGTGAAGATTTTAATGCAGTTTTGGGCTTCCCCACAACATGGTATGTGTGGCAAGTTTTACAAAACTCCACCACAGCCTTGTGGAGTTTGTGACCAGTAAAAATGCTGCATTATGGGTTTTTCTGATACCAACATGTCCAGCCATTGGAATCCCGTGGCCTGTTCTCAATATTTCCCTATGGTACCTCAGCGGCACCACTCCCTGGTGAATCACTATCTACTCTTCATCCGCAGCTCTGGGAGAAGGTCTCCACTTCCTCATTAGCACCTCATCCTTTAAATAGTAGGCTGGAACTCTCTCTGCTTCAGCTTCAGTTTGGGCAGACTATGCTAACTTTTTTAACACTTGCTGAGCCTTGATCAATGAGGAGCTGCTTAACACTTCCTTTGGTTCCTCTAAATTCTCAAAGAAGGTTTCGGATAACCAGACTGTAGGGTCATCCATCTGCAGTGCCAGTTCAGTCTCCTCTGACGGAGCTTACTTGGCTATAGACTGGGTCACCACATAGTCAGGAAAAATATCAGGGACCTTCTCCTGTGACTGTTCTGTCTCCCTGACCTCATTCTGTCTCTCTAAGACCACTGGGGAAGCTACCACCTTCGCCCCCACCAGGTCATTACCAAGCAGCAGGTCGACCGCATCCACAGATAAACTAGGGACAATGCCCACGGTTGCCAGTCCTGAAATGAGTTCAACTCCAGGTGCACCCGATAGAAAGGTATGGGTATATACCTTCCCCCGATACTGTTCACTAATACTTTGGCATTCAATGCACTCTCTTGGGGAAAGACGATGCCTTTTCCTAGCAGAAGGGATTGGGTGGCCCCTGTATGCCTAAGAATAACTATGGACTTACTTGCCTCACTTGAGGGGCTTGGGATCACTTTTCCTTTAGACACAAAGTCCTGGTAACTCTCAGGGATTTTGTCACGTTCTCCTGCACTCTCAGTGGTACATTTGCAGGGACATACTGCCGCAGTTAAAGCCACAGCCTGGTCTATTGTGCTTTCCATCAGGGCCCCTTTTCCTGCACTGACGAATCCAACGGGTTTTCCCCTAACTTCTAGCAGTCAGCTCGAACATGACCCATCTTGTTGCAATGGAAACACACAGGCTTTTGGGCATCATTCCTGTTCTCTGCACCTTCCAATTTGGCCTGAGGAGGGCCCCCTGTTTTTCCAACTCTCCCGTCTCGCCCTCCCACCTTCTATCCTTTTCAGGTTTTTGGAGGTGACTAGGGAAGGGTTTCCCTTGGGGCAAGGACCTGTGGACAAGTTCATAATCATCAGCTCAGGTTGCTGCCTGCCTGGCTTTTGAAAACTTTTGTTCCTCCATATGCGTTTTTATGGAAAGGGGAAGCGAGTTGTTGAATTCCTCGAGGAGGATCACCTCTCTGAGGTTTTCATAGGTGGACTCTAAAGTGCCCTTATCCATCGGTTGAAAGTGAGTTGTTTAATCCTTTTGAACTTGATGTAAGTTTGTTCTGGCTGTTTTCGGAGAGTTGGGAATTTTTGACTGTACGCTTCCTGTATCAGCTCTATGCGCTCAGGATAGCATTTTTGGTCATCTCATAGTTCGATGAACTCTCGTCGAATAATAAGGAATAAACCTGATGGGCTTTTCCTGTTAGTTTTCTTTGCAGTGGCAGGGTCCAGCCCTCTGCTGGCCACTTCATCTGTTTTGCAAACTTTTCAAATGATATTAAAAATGCTTCCACATCCCCTTCATCAAATTTTGTAATCAATTGGGAGAACTTTAAGAGCTAGGGGTAACTCCTTCACTAGCAGTTTTCACGGGTACATTAGGTCTTCCCCTATTCAGTTTGAGCTGTTTTAACTCTCCTTCCTGCTTCTCCTTTTGGAAAGCTCTTTTTTCCCTTTCTTGGAATTCTCTCTCCTCTTTCCATTCTTGGAATTCTATCTCTAGTCTCCGCTGTTCCAGCTGTACCTTGGCTAATACTATTCTGCTTGTTTCAGATTCTATGCCTGTCCTCAGTTCTTCAGTTTCAATTTCAAAATGGTTGGCCAAAATTTAAGGATTTCAGGATTCCTATCTTTTGGATGGTTATTTATCTCTAAATGCCGAGCTATAATCCTTAACTCTTCAATGGATCGGGCTTTTCAACTGTCCCAAGTTACGTCACTCTGTTCTAGGAAGGTACTGACCTTGAATGTGGACATTTTATTATTCCAGCAGTGAAAACCTGTATTGATGTTTTTTAAAAAGAATTATTGCTAGGGATCAATTTGGTTTCCCGCTTCCAATTTCCCATTTGTCTTTGGGTTTGATCACGGATGTAGAGCCCCCATATTTCTGTTACGATCAGGTGAGGAGGAGTCAAAGGGCTCCTCTCTTTTCCCCCTCCTTGTTTAACCACAACAGATTTTTTTCTTTTTTGAAGTGGATATATTTGGCAATTCAGTGAGTGTTTACTTGTTTATGCGCTGCAATCATAAAAAGAGCCAATCGATCAGGTTTTTTGGAGTTTAACCAAAGAAATAAGGTAACTTTATTGTACTTAAACTGATTTAAGTAAAAATAATAAAAAATGCTCCAAATTACACACACCGGTTACAGAGTTGGGAAGGATAGATTGGTCGAATTAGAGTCCAGAGAAATAAAAGGGGTATACAGTTTGTGGAGGTTGGTGACTCAGCTGTCTTTAGACTGCATTCGGTCACGCAACTTTCCCTTAATGATCCTGAGGCTTCCAGTTTGAAGATGTAGATGTTGATTCAATGGTTCTTCGGCTTCCGGTTTCAAGAGGTGGATGCCAATTCAGTCATTCCCTGGGAGGCAGCAATGTCACTGAATTCCTTCAAGATCTCTTGTCTGGTCTTTCCAGGAGGTTTTCTACTCACTAGCTGCCACCCCCACCCACACCCCACCCCCAACCCCCCGCACCCCACCATCAGGCTTAAATTATTAAGCACAGTGAGCTTTGATCGGTGAACAGTCTCACATAGTCAAACACAGATCAATTAAACCACTGAACTCTACAGACTGCAGCAGGGAATATGCCTCAGTACTCAGTCAGCAGACAGAATTCAAGGTTTGAGTGGTTCATCTCCACCAGTTTAATACTCAGGTTTCCAGCCAGTGGATTAAAAAAAAATCATCATTTGACCGAGCACATTTTCGTGACAGGAGGGTTTTTACAGCAAGACGATAGCGTAAAAGGGCAAGTTCTCATCTGTTCAGTCATTTCTAACTGCTTGCACTCTGCGGGGACTTCGACATTGCACCCTAGGGAGACTGCAACTTCTGGATTTCCACGTTTAATTGTGCATGTGTGGACTCTAGAAGTTGCTGTCAGGTTCACAGGAGCAATGTTGGTAAGAGCTGACAGTTTTGCTGTTATTACTATCACAAAATACGGGACATTAAATTTGATCATTCTATGGTTGCTGTCCCCAAAGGTTGTCAAAGATTACCTATTGTAAACATGCCTTTTCACAATGGCACATGTGTAGATTTGACACCAGATTAAGTAGGTAGTATTTACTATCATTGTCCATAAAAAGTGCAAGTCCCTGAAACCAAACCATTGCACGGGACCTTTGCAAGGCAAACAATGCTCCTGTGAAGCAGTTGTGAGTTATCTTATCAATTCTAACTCTAAGCCATGTAAGTTTTCCAAGATTGTATTTGATTAATTGAAGTTCATTAAAATAACTTGCCCATTTTTATATCCTATTCCTAACTCTTTACAGAGCAAACTGTCCTCTTTATGTTATCCTCAGGGGTCTGTAACATGTCCTTAGTATGAGCTTGGATTTATTCTCATTATAGATATCTGATCAGAGTAGTTTGTTCTAACTTTCTGCCTCTTTTATCTTCCACATGTTCCTGACTCTCAGGGTTAGATCACTTCCGCTTCTATTTTTTCTCAGGACTCTATGCCACTGCTCATCTTTGATTTTTATATTCAGAGCAAAGTCAAATGAGCAGCATCGGCTAGATTTCTTTGTTATAATAGCTGATGCAGGGACAATTTGTCCACCATTTTAATGGAGATGAAATGTCAAATGAACATGATAAGCCTTTCCTTAATTTCCTTACTTTATTGTCAGCAACAGTCCCTAGCCTCTTATTTTAAGGTTTTTCATGCTTGTTATGTGCAGCAGGTTCACCGCCATTGAAAACAAAGCAGGTTAACAATTGGGTGTTCCCTTCACCAAATCCATGGTTTTGTTTTGGTAATACTGACTTGATCTTATCCCTGATGTAAGTTTTTAAAAAATTATTTAAGATAGATAAATTTCCAAACTTGCAATCCAGGCAGCCCCCTGCCTGCCTGCCTCTGAACTCCCAATCGGATAGGAACACAAACAGAATCAATTTTGTATTGAAGATATAGAATGCACTATTGGTTAGATTATTGTAAGCACATGTTGTAAAGGTTTTGCTTCACAATTTAACACAAAGAGGTCAATACTACATGCCACTGCAGTGACAATGGTGCTACCCTGTCCTTACTGGATAACACCTAACCAGCTCCTTTCCAAAACTTCTAGTGATCTGGGTGCATTGCTCAAGGCATGTCAGAAGGCCCAAGGCCATAATATTGAATATCAACATCCAGAGAGGCTGTTCACTGTAGGTGATACGCTAGACAACTATCTGGAATGGAGGCAGCCCCAATTTTCATTGTTCCACCGTTGGCAGCTGAGCCTTTAACTGCTTAGGCCCCAGGTTCTGAAATTCCCTTCTTATCACTCTCCAGCTCTCTACCTCTCCTCTGTTAAGTCACTCCTTAAGATCTATCTCTTTGACACAGCTTTTTCTCAGCTGCCCTAATACCTCTCTGACTCGGTGTCAAATTTTGTTTGATAATGCATCTGTGAAGCACTTTGGGACTATTTACTATGTTCAAGGCATTATATAAATGCAAGTTGTTCTTGGGAGAGTGGCACCAGGAGCAAAGTAAAACAACAACAGAAAGGAGAAGGGCTGTATTTTTTTAAAAAAAGAAAATGTATTCTGAGCAATAGTCAATATGAAGGTAAGAATTTTGGCGAATAAAAATTTTGTAATTTAATATAAGGGTCATGGATTTTTTTGGGTGGCATTTTGCAGGTTACCTACAGAAAAGTATATATAGTAATTGTCTTTGTTTCACTGTTACACAGAAAAGCATAGCTAATATGTATTGGAAATTAATAGTAAACATAAGTTCATCATCATTGCATGGCAAACCACAGCATTATGACAGATTTCACGATTCTATATTTCTACAGTTCTTCATTTAATATTTTAAAAATGTAGGTTGGGATAATTCTACCCTTGCCACCATCCTTTGGGTTGGTGTCATAGCACAAAATATTTTCAACCAGTTGACAAAGAAAGCAAAGAAATGTCAGGCCCCTGAGGAGCCCCTTCCCCTACCTTGGTCAATATTCAGGTGAGCAAGTTCATATTTCACAAGTTCTAATGTACAATCTGTTTCATAGCTTATTACATGATCATACATATGTTTTGAAGATGTTCCTTTATTTTAAATGAGAGTCAATAGCATTTTGTAAGGAGCTGCTTTCATCAAGGAAAAGGTGCATTAAGTATAAACCTGTGTTTAGTCATTTCATTGCCAGAAAGTTTCTTGGAGTTCACCTTATGATCTTGTTTTGACATTTTTTTTTAAAGTGATGCTCCTTTCAAGGCATGAGGTATGTGTTTGCATATGTACGTGGGCTGGCTCAATCTTGATATCACGCCATCAGAAAAACACATTCTCAGAACAATTGGAAAGGCTGTGTTAAATGATATTGAGAGGTGAGCGAGGATAGGACCGCTAAGATATAGAGGGAAGATGAGACTTAGGTTATTGTTTTGGAGAAGAGAATAAAGAGTCTGTTAAATATCTGTGTGGTGGGACAAGAGATTAACTGCAGATGAAAAATGACAACTAGGGCAAGGTACTGGAGTTCTGTCACTGTCAGTGGGAGAAAAAAATGGTAAAAAAATAGAAAAACAACCTGTAAAATGGATTTGAAAGTGCTTGACTGATACAAATTTTAAAAATGTATGAAATGGAGAAAAGAACATATTGTGATACAGGACTATAGGAAATGACCAGAAAAAATTCAATATGTGACTATGTATTTTTTGGGTATGGACATTGCAATAAAATGGGCCCCAATAGATTTGCTAATTAAATGTAAAGATGTTGCTTCAGCCCCCTTATTCAGCATTGAAACATCATAGGAGATGTCTGTCACTGTTCCTATTTTAAGAATAATTATTAACTACTGCTTGTGGTTTTGATTTTTTTTTCCAGATCTACCAGTCTCCTCTTAGGAAATGTGAATGATTTTAAGATCAATATTGAGAGACTGTGTTTTTAAAGGATCTGTAGGAAATTGATAATGGGAAATATTTAATTGGCTGTGTCTATAAAACTGAAGCCAATATTTTTTTTTTCACATTTATAAAAGAGCTGATTTTCATTATTCCTGTCCCAAAAAGTACACTGTTAAATATAAATTGTTAAATATGCATAATTTTATATGATGTATCCAAATTATACACTCCTTAAGCATTAACAAACTCCCCAGAAACAACTATTGCCACAACAATGTGCTTTCTTGAATGATTTTTTAATCTACTAACTGGAGGTCTGAATTTTTTTTTAAAAGACATTTAAAAAAGAGCAGCTAAAAGCATGACTTTGCTGGCAGCTTAGGGTGGCCACCTAATTTGCAACACTGTATCCTACATTGCAAGGCTGTGAGGAGGGAAACGAAATGTGTGCTCATATCTGTGCTAGAACCAAGACCCAGGACGTTTAAGGGAACTACTTGTACTTTTGCTTTTAGCAAGAAGAAATACTGCTAACTGCTATGCTTGAATGACTGAGTGACTGTCAAGTGACAAGCCCCTCTCCATCTGTGGTTTTAAGCTTGTGCTTTTCTGCAGCAGAGGAGAAGCTTCTGGTCCCTGACACTTGCAGACCCTAAGTGGGGGTCCCTCTCTCTCTCTCCATTTCAGCTTACAAGCTTTGAACTCTGCATGTTGACTGACCACCTTTGCATACTCCAGCTACAATCAGAAACCCTGTTGGAGGACATCATCTGCATCGCTGTCTCCAAGGGACCCACTGAACCAGTCATCTACCTCTTCAAACTAAAAGCCTTAGGACCACCAAATCAAGCTAGAAGCCAGCTGAATCACCAAATGCTGCAAACTGTAGACCCTTTTTTCTATGTACTCTAACTCAACCAATCTACCTTTCCCCACTCTGTAACCTATTTGTGTGCGTGTAAACCGCTAGTATGTGTGTGTGAGTGAATGTCGGCGCATAGTTTATTATTTTCATTATTTTGGTTTAGGTACAATAAAGTAACCGCATTCTTTGTTAAACTGAAGAAAATCTGTCCCATTGGTTCTTGTTATGATCATGGCAAGTACGTAATCAAACACCTACTGAATTGGCCAGTACATCCACTTTAAGAAAGAATTAAACCTGTTATGGTCTAATAAGGAGAGGGAAAGAGGGAAGCCCTTTGACCCCTCCTCACTTGACCATAACACTATAGAAAATAAAATTGGGTCTGGCAGACTTTCACACTAAATTTGGAAATATTACTTCTATGGCTCAGCCAGTAGCATGTATTATGTGCTCAAAATTGTAGTCATTCTGGACAGCTCCAGTTGGTTCCAATGGATTTTTATCATCCCCTGCTTTTGTTTTTTGCTTGGGCTATGTACACAATTCTGCATAATATTGTAATTAGCAATTAGTCTAATGTCTGTTGTGGGAACATTACTCGGATCTATTATTAGCGAAAGACTGATGAAGCATTTGGACAAACATGAACTAACTGGACAGCCAGCATGGATTTGTTAAGGGTAAGTCATGTGAAATGAACCTCGTTGAATTTTTTGAGGAGATAACGAATGTGGTCAATAAGGGTGTGTCATTGGGTGTTATTTTAATTTTTTTTCTCTTTAGATGGAGAGATACGTATTGAAGAGAGTTTCCCAGACCCTTATAATATCTGGAATAATTATGACTCAGCCATAATTATTAATAATAGGCTATCCGAAAGATGGTAATATTCTCTGTTAGTTTTCTTGCTTTGAGGTAAAGCTAGTTCAATTCTTTGGACCCAAATAAGTGTCTATAAGAATTTGTCTAGTTTGAACTTAATTAAGGGAGATTCATAGGGATGTACTCCTGATTTAGTTTAGTCCTTATAAGGGGTTAAAGTCATAAATCACTTTACTCTGTTAGACCTCATATGGACCCAATTCAGTTCTGAGTACCGCACCATGGAAAAGATATACTAGCCTTCGAAAGGGTGCAGCACAGATTCATCAAAATGATATTTAGTCTAAAAGGATTAAATTATGAGGACAGGTTGCATAAACTAGACTTGTATTCCATTGAATACTGAAAATAAAGGAGTAATCTCTTTGAATTACTTAAGATGATTGAAGGATTTAACAGGGTAGATATGGAGGGCTGGATTTACCAAGCTCATGACGTCAGGCTCTGTGGCGTGGGTGGGGGAGAGGGTGGTAGCGGGTATGGCAGAATATCCCCCCAACCCTGCCGCTGGGTGATAGGACCTGAATTTCAATATCTAAATCAATAAAATGAATACATTTAAATAAACTTACATTCTATCTTCTGGGCCCACCACAATCCTCAGTGCAGCAGCCGTCATGCCTACACGTTCAATTCCCTGTCCGGAGAAAGCCGGCGTGACACTGATGGGGAGGGAGGAGGAGTTAAGATTTTTAGTGTGTCTGGGGAAAACCGGGTCAAATAAACATAATGGGTGTAGGGGATGGTTGGAAAGGCTGAACTTTAAACTTTGCGCAGTCTTGGGGGGAGGGAAGGTCAGATTTAAAAGGTAAGTGTTTTTTGGGGGGTTAAAGGGCAAATAGTTAATGTAATTGTTATTGGGGGTAGGAAAGGGACGTTAGAAATTAATTTGATGACTTTTGGGGGGGGGGGGGTGTACCTTTAAAAATTTAAATATGCCAGCAGGGCTGTCTGCCGTTTAAAAATGGCGCCAGCGCCTGCACACAGGCAGCTGGCACCATTGCCGAGGACGGACAGCCCGCACCACCCCCCCCCCACCTGATTGGGGGTGGGGGTCAGGCAGCTCGCCGCTGACATCGGCGGCGGGCTCTTAAAATCCTGCCCAGAGAAACTATTTCTTCTCGTGTAAGAATCAAGGGGGCATAATTTTAAATTTAGAGGTAGGCCTTACAGGGTCGTGTCAGAAAGCACTTATTCATAAAAAGGCTAGTGGAAATCTGGAACTTTCTCCTCAGAATAGCTGTTGAGGCTAGGTCAGTTGAAAATTTCAAAATGGAGTTTTATTGATTTTTTTTTTAGGTAAAGGTATTAATGGTTGCTGGACTAAGGCAGGTAGATGGAGTTAAGATACAGATCAGCTTTGATCTAACTAAATAGCTGAACAGGCTTGATGGGCTGAATGGCCTACTCCTGTTTCTGTGTTCTTATCTTCACTGAATAGTGATCAGAAATGAGAATGATGGCTGAATTTTCTGTGGTAGTCCAAGGGCACTGAGATCAATTGTAGAGTCTGAAATACTTCCAAAGTTAAGATCGATGAATTCCACACAGACCAGCCCTAAGGTTTGACCTTTTGTGATTTATACAGGTCAGTGCTGCAAATGGGCCTCTGCAATTGGTTGAATGCTGTTGCTCACTTTGTAGTTTTTTTTTTTAGATTAGAGATACAGCACTGAAACAGGCCCTTCGGCCCACCGAGTCTGTGCCGAACATCAACCACCCATTTATACTAATCCTACCAAACATCCCCACCTGTCCCTATATTTCCCTACCACCTATCTATACTAGTGACAATTTATAATGGCCAATTTACCTATCAACCTGCAAGTCTTTTGGCTTGTGGGAGGAAACCGGAGCACCCGGAGAAAACCCACGCAGACACAGGGAGAACTTGCAAACTCCACACAGGCAGTACCCAGAATCGAACCCGGGTCCCTGGAGCTGTGAGGCTGCGGTGCTAACCACTGCGCCACTGTGCCGCCCTGAGAACATGACCAAACATCAACTGTGTGAACCATGCCAATTATAGATACTCAACACCCCACTCTTTATTTTAAACATAGTTATGATTAGATTAGATTAGAGATACAGCACTGAAACAGGCCCTTCGGCCCACCGAGTCTGTGCCGAACATCAACCACCCATTTTATACTAATCCTACACTAATCCCATATTCCTACCAAACATCCCCACCTGTCCCTATATTTCCCTACCACCTACCTATACTAGTGACAATTTATAATGGCCAATTTACCTATCAACCTGCAAGTCTTTTGGCTTGTGGGAGGAAACCGGAGCACCCGGAGAAAACCCACGCAGACACAGGGAGAACTTGCAAACTCCACACAGGCAGTACCCGGAATCGAACCCGGGTCCCTGGAGCTGTGAGGCTGCGGTGCTAACCACTGCGCCACTGTGCCGCCCAGTTTGGTTGGTACAGTTTAGTAATTCGTACAACGAATGTGCTTAGTGTTTTTGAAGACTGTGACCAAATTTCTTTTTAAATCCTCAATTTGTGTTGGTATAGATCAAATGAAAGGACTAATATTCTTGGTTAAGAGAGAATTCACTAGTTTTCCATTTCCTGAGGGAAGAGTTTTAGTTGAAATCTAATTGGATATAATTTCAATAAATAAATGTAATGCGAGTGTATTATTTAAGTGCTGCCACATAATTTTTTAATTCAAAAAGTACATGTTTTAAGCTATGGAAAGAATTCATAAAAAGCCTATAAATTCCGATATTTAGAAACATTTTAGTAAATAACAGTCAAAAAATTGATAACTTTGAAATGTTCAATTAATAAAGAAATACCTATATACATTTGCATTTAGAAAAGGCATGTAAATAGCTTATGAAATGGGAATAGAATGTAAAATGATAAGCCCACCGGGACCAATTCAGATTGGTGAATTGAATCGGCATCCTGCTACTTATGGCACAACATATTGTTCTGCACCCAATGCATACTATACCATTGACTCATTAAAAAAAAATTATAGCAAGGGGAACCAAGCAATCAAGAACAGTTGTACCTGGAAGCAAGATATGCAGTTGATTACATCTATCCTCCTGTTTTTATCTGTGTAGGCTCTATCAACATTGATCTCATTTAGTGGAGGTAGCTGGGATGGAGAAAACATAGCAGATCCCCCTGGAGCAGTCAATCTTTCAGTTAATTCTCCTTTACTCTACTTAGAAGTACAATGGGAATAAAATCATTCCTGTACTTTTAAAAACAGTATAACAAACATTGAGTAACATAATGATAACTGATGGGGGAACAGTTCAAATAATTGTCCAATTGATGAGTACAACAACTATCTCCTTCATATATATAAAAGCAAAATACTGCAGATGCTGGAAATCTGAAATAAAAACAAGAAATGCTGGAACCACTCAGCAGGTCTGGTAGCACCTGTGAAAAGAGAAGCAGAGTTAACGTTTCGGGTCAGTGACCCTTCTTCGGAACTGACAAATATTAGAAAAGTCACAGGTTATAAGCAAGTGAGGTGAGGGTGGGGCAAGAGATAACAAAGGAGAAGGTGCAGATTGGACAAGGCCACATAGCTGACCAAAAGGTCAAGGAGCAAAGGCAAACAATATGTTAATGGTGTGTTGAAAGACAAAGCATTAGTACAGATTAGGTGTTAACGGACTGAATATTGAACAGCAGCAAGTGCAAACATGAAATAGAACAGTGGGTAAGCAAACTGAACAAACTAAGATGAAATGAAATAAATGCAAAAAAAAGATTGTAAAAAATGTAAAAAAGAAAAAATAACTAAAAATGAAAATAAAATGGGGGGCTGTCATGCTCTGAAATTATTGAACTCAATGTTCAGTCCGGCAGGCTGTAGTGTGCCTAATCGGTAGATGAGATGCTGTTCCTCGAGCTTGCGTTGATGTTCACTGGAACACTGCAGCAATCCCAGGACAGAGATGTGAGCAGGGGTGAGTGTTGAAATGGCAAGCAACCGGAAGCTCAGGGTCCTGCTTGCGGACTGAGCGGAGATGTTCCGCAAAGCGGTCACCCAGTCTGCGCTTGGTCTCCCCAATGTAGAGGAGACCACACTGTGAGCAGCGAATACAGTATACTACATTGAAAGAAGTACAAGTAAATCGCTGCTTCACCTGAAAGGAGTGTTTGAGGCCTGGGATAGTGAAGAGAGAGGAGGTAAATGGGCAGGTATTACACCTCCTGCGATTGCAGGGGAAGGTGCCATGGGACAGGGACAAGGTGGTGGGGGTAATGGAGGAGTGGACCAGGGTGTCGCGGAGGGAACGATCCCTTCGGAATGCTGACAGGGGAAGGGAGGGGAAGATGCGACTGGTAGTGGCATCACGCTGGAGATGGCGGAGGATGATCCTTTGGATATGGAGGCTGATGGGGTGGAAAGTGAGGACAAGGGGAACCCTGTCACGGTTCTGGGAGGGAGGGTAGAGTTGCAGGAAATGGGCCGGACACGGTTGAGGGGCCTGTCAACCACAGTGGGGGGAAATCCTCGGTTGAGGAAAAAGGAGGTCATATCAGAAGCACCGTCATGGAAGGTAGCATCATCAGAGCAGATGCGTCGGAGACGGAGAAACTGGGAGAATGGAATGGAGTAAAAGCAAAATACTGCGGATGCTGGAAATCTGAAACCACTCAGCATCTGTGAAAAGAGAAGCAGAATTAACGTTTCGGGTCAGTGACCCTTCTTTGGAACTGGAGTCCTTACAGGAGGTAGGGTGTGAAGAGGTGTAGTCAAGGTAGCTGTGGGAGTCGGTGGGCTTATAATGGATATTAGTAGACAACCTATCCCCAGAGATGGAGACAGAGAAGTCGAGGAAGGGAAGGGAAGTGTCAGAGATGGACCATGTAAAGGTGAGAGAAGGGTGGAAATTGGAAGCAAAGTTGATAAAGTTTTCCAGTTTGGGGCGGGAGCAGGAAACGGCACCGATACAGTCATCAATATACTGGAAAAAGAGTTGGGGGAGGGAGCCTGAGTAGGACTGGAACAAAGAATGCTCGACATATCCCACAAAAAGACAGGCATAACTAGGACCCATGCGGGTACCCATAGCAACACCTTTTACTCGAAGGAAGTGCGTGGAGTTGAAGGAGAAGTTGTTCAATGTGAGAACAAGTTCAGCCAGGCGGAGGAGGGTGGTGGTGGATGGGGACTGGTTGGGCCTCTGTTCCAGGAAGAAGCTCCTTCAAGTGAGGAGCATTTTGACTGATGCTCCTCCTCTCCCACTTCCAATGGGAACAGTGTTAATTAATTCTAAGCCTTGATTGTGCATTTTATGGCAAGATATAATTTATAATAACTGCATGTTTATTCATAAAATTCATTAGATTTTTTGGCAGCTTTAGGAATATTAACTGCATTAGATCTGGCTCTCAGCTTGGCACTGCTGTAATTGAAAATTCTACATTGTTACATAGGGCTGAATTTTATTAGTGCGTCACATATTGCATTGGCATGCTTTGTTGTCAGCAGCCTGCCCGCACTGAGCGGTCACCTTAGAGCCCCCGTGATATTACACGCGGGGGCTCATTAGCATCACTGCGATGCGCCGCCCCCCCGCCCCCGCCCAGTATTACATGGGGAGAGGCAGGACATCCAACGCAATGAGGAACCTTTTGTCAGCTGTGTAGCAGGTGCTGGGGCCCTATTTAAAGCACCCCAGCACCTGCTTCCTGAGAGCTGCCAAAGAAATACTTACCTCACTATTGAAGAGTGGGGCTGCTGTCAATCTGGCAGCAAAGCAGAAAGTGCTGGGGACACTCAGCATGTCTAGCAAGATCTGTGGAGAGAAGCAGAGTTAACTTTCAGGTCTGTGACCAAGTTCACAGACCTGCAAGTTAACTCTGCTTCTCTCTCCACAGATGCTGCCAGACCTGCTGAGTTTCCCCAGCGCTTTCTGATTTGCTGCCACATACTTACCCTGTTGTGTTCCAGTGTCCTGTGAGGTTGTGATCCTCTTCTTCCACTCAAATGTAACATTCTTTCTTGTAGACGTGCTGCACCTGGGTGAATAATCTTAATTTTGCACATACCAGGACGTGAGACTGAATTGTATCATAAAAGACAAATAAACAACAGAAACAAAACCATAATTGAAGAATATCTACATAATATGGACCTCTAATCATCTGACTGTGAAAAGCCGCAGACTAATATGCATTTGGAATCAGTATTCATTTCTCTGCTAACTGTTCTGTTCCTCATAGTCCGAGGAGGAATCCTGTTGACGTCTCTCCTCATCATGCCAGGCCTGCCCCCTATTGGGTGAGTAGTTGTGCAGAGCACAGCGAGCAGTAAAGAAAGAAGCTGACACTTTTGGCCCATAGCACAGATTATCACCCTATCTATCCAGGCATTGGAAGCACATTTTCAGCAGGCCGATTGCCTGTTCAATGGCGGCTCTTGTAGCTCAGTGGCTGGCATTGTATCTCTCCTCCGCAGCAGTGGTGGGATCTCTCACTGGTGTCAGGAGCCATGTCTGCAAGGGATAGCCCTTGTCTCCAAGAAGCCACCCCTCCATCTGAGCCAGTTCAGTGAACAGCGGTGGCAGCTGGGACTGGCGCAAGACCCAGGTGTCATGGCAGATGCCTGAGAAGTGGGCACAAATTTGCATGAAGCATCTGCGGTGATCACATACCAGCTGCACCTAGATTGAGAGGATTCCTTTAATGTTAGCATCTGCAGGTAGTAGCCGAGCGTGAGGCCTGATGGCCACATGGGTGGAGTCTATGAACCTAAAACCTTTGGTTATCTGGCAATGGTGCTGAAAACGATGGCCATCTGGGCCTGGCTGTGAGGGTCCGTCCTGAAGTGGACATACTCACTGGCCCTCCGGCGCAGGGCATCAGTGACCTCTCTGCTGCAGCAGTGCACTGCTGACTGTGTGACCCCACAAAGGTCTCTGGTGGGCCGCCGAAATGCTGTATAGGTGTCAAGCTTAAGAGCCGCTGCCACTATGAGGACCCGTGTGCATAGGATGTCCATCAAAGCCCATGGACTGCAGGTCATCGTTGAGCAGGGCATAGAGATGTGTCCCCACCCTCTCTACATGCGCAATCGCCTCTGACACTGTTGCTCTGACATCAACTGGCATGTCATGTGGGGTCCGTAGTTGCACAGCAACCTGTAATAGCGAGCTCCCCTTGGGGGCTGCTGCTCTACATGGATCGCACCTGCCTGTTAATTTTGCCTCTGGCGCATATGGATGCTCAGGAGAAGCGGATCACACAATCTAGAATGAGACATACCCATTTCCATGTGATAAATAAAATTGTTTCCTTCACTTAATCGAAGGCTCCTAACAGGGCAGGCATTGTTGTTGACAGGTGCTTTCATGGATCAACTTTGTGGTGTGGCATGGCATCACCCATCCTTGCTGTTATGAAGAGTGGCACAGCATGACTACATGAATATTCTACCAATTGCATTGATTGCCCTACCTGCCAGGTAACCTTCACACTCCTGTCGGTTCTGGACACTCCCCACAAGCAGGCTGACTCGAATGCCCTTTCTCCTTCACACACACAAACATACAGAATGGACACCATTCATGGAGGGAGGGTAAGCAATACCTTCCTTCATGGCCACAGAGCTTTGCCTCCAGTAGTCCCACCCCCCTTCCACCTCCCTTCAAGTATTCAGAGTTCAGACCCCTGTATGTCTGGATTTACCTTCACTGTGAGCGAGCACTCCTGCTTCTAATGTCCAGTCGGCTTCTCAGGTTTGTGAATGGGACAGCACGTGACGGCCGCCCGTTCAATGTAAAATGCAGAAGTGTGGGAAAGGCGGCAGGATGCAAAATCAGGAGAGGTAAGTAGTCCTTTACATATTATAATTGTGGTGCCTCCGCCGAGTGGCGCGAGGGCCGCACCAAGGTCCCACCGCCGCCGCTACTATGTGGCGGGGCCTTCTCGGCATCATGGGTCAAGACGGGCCTCTCTCGCAAGTATTTTATGGGCCTCCCTGCCACGATCCATGATGCCAAGGGGCTGGGTAAAATCCAGCCCATAATTTCTTTCATCCTTTCCTTGGACGTCAAAATAGTAACTGGTTAATATAACTTGTAAAAATGAAATCTCCGAGCTTATTAGTCTTCATTGACTTGACACACATTTGCCTCTTTATGTTTTCCCAAGTGCACGCTGGCTGCTGTATTTGATTTGAAGAGTGTAGCATATCTGCCTTTACCTCAGATCATTAAAGCTATCTTGAGCCCTCGAGTGAATTACTTTAATCATGAAGAGAAATTGCGTTGTTAGATGTGCCACTGGGTTTTCAATGCACACTGAAGGATTATGTTGAAAAAGATTCAAAATTTGTTAATTCAGTCACCCATTATAACCACGTGTGTGGTTTATGTAATGTGCTTAAAAAGGCAAATGTGGTTAGATGCTGCTTGCATTTCAGAAGAAGCTTATAATAAGAGCAGGAAGGGGTATAAATGAAGAAATAATCATCAAAAGGAACTTAATATAAGTGGAAACAAAGGGTGCACATTGAAATGTGGTGGTTAACTGATACTGATAACTCACAGTACTGTATTCATACATCTATCTGTGGGCAGCACAGTGGCGCAGTGGTCAGCACTGCAGCCTCACAGCTCCAGCGTCCTGGGTTCAATTCTGGGTGCTGCCTGTGCAGAGTTTGCAAGTTCTCCCTGTGACCGCGTGGGTTTTCGCCGGGTACTCTGGTTTCCTCCCACAGCCAAAGACTTGCAGGTTGATAGGTAAATTGGCCATTATAAATTGCCTGTAGTATAGGTAGGGGAATTGAGGGAAGGTGGGGATGTGGTAGGAAGATGGGATTAATGTAGGATTAGTATAAATGGGTCGTTGATGGTCGGCACAGACTTGGTGGGCCGAAGGGCCTGTTCCAGTGCTGTATCTCTAAATAAAAATAAATTTTTAAAAAATCTATTCAAATGGCAAAATCTTCATTTCATTCACAATTTAAAGTTTTGTTTTGGTGACTTTTCTCATGGAGATGGGACGATATGTGGTATCTGGTGCTCCATTAAGGCTCAGTGGAATATAGTAATACGTTTACTTTGTCATTTGGAAGATGCAGCTCTTCTCGCATTTCCACTTTTTTTTACCTTTGTCCACATGAATGCCTCAGACTCTCAATGCTAGTCCTAGCAGACTTGTCATCATTGCTCAACAGCATTTATATCGCACCTTTAATGTAGTAAAATGTCCCAAGGCAATTCGCAGCACTATAATCAGACAAAAAAATTGACATGGAGACATTGGGACAAGTTTTAAGGGTGGCTTGAAAGAGGAGAGATGGAGAGACAGAAAACTAGGGAGGAAACACCAGAGCTTGGGGCCTTGACGCTGAAGGCATCGGTGCCAATGGTAAGGTGATGGAAGTCAGGGATGTGCAAGAGGCCAAAGTTGGAGGATTGCAAAATTCTCGAAGAGTTATGGGGCTGGAAGAGTTTACAGAGATAGGGATAAGTGAGACCATGGAGGGATTTAAACATGAGGACGAGAATTTTAAAATCAAAGCTTTCAGGGACCAGGAGCCAATGTAGGTTAGCAAGCATAGGTGTTTCGTCTTTATGTTGTTTCTGGTTCCCAGATGCTTGAAAGAATCACACTTTAAACTTGGAAAAGACTGGAGTCAGTCTTGTTTAATTCAACACCATGCTTTGTGCTGTGGAACCTGGTTCAACTGGTTCTTGTGTTACATATAACATGACTCCCCAGTGCAGCTGTGAATGTGGCCCCCTACTGGAACACTTACATATAACAACTAATTCCGAGCTAATTAGTTTCTAACACTTTACAGATAGTATAACAATCTGTGCATATATAACATCCCTCTTTCTTTAAAACATAATCCCCCTATTGCCCCTATATCAATGTAACTGTCAATATAAATAAAAAAATCATCTGAATTGTGGAAATAATCTGAATCCCTTTTTAGAGTCTTTTATAGCGCGTATTCTTTTTTAAAATATTATTCACGATATCGCTTGGGTGGTAAGATGTGCCTCCATTTTGTAGATTTGGCATTTGTTGCTCTCAGTGGTGAGTTGGCATGCTGTACAGGCGATGTCGTGTCACTTGCTGGTGATGTTGTTAATGTTGTCTTGCTGGATAGTGACGTTTTCGGTGTTGGTCTTTTCTGTTGTTTCTCTGATTTGGGTTTTCCTAGCTGTTGAATCTCAGTTCCCCCATATGCTGTTAGCATGACGTTGTTTGGTTTCAGAGCACCTTCCCTTGGATAACCATTTTTCTCCAAATTTTCAGGAAACATCTGCTGGCATAGTCTGAGCGAGATGATATTACTCTGCACTCCAGTATCAATCTTCACCTTCAGATTTATCGTTCTGGGCTTATTTCTCAGCCTCTTCCTGATCTGAATGGTTGTGTGAATTTCTTTTCTCTGGGAACTGTCACATCCAGACACTGAGTGCAATTCTATGGTTCCTATTTCTATCATGTTCTCAAACCGATCGCCATCTTCCAGGGTATGGATGTTTTGGTTTCTTTCACTATTCCTTCGCCCTGTTACTCTGGCTCTGATGACTTGTCTACCACCTTCTTGCCTTGTTCTGCACATCCTTTCCCAGTGATTGGTCTTTCCGCAAGCTCTGCAGATTGATCCAGATGCAGGACATTTCCTTCTGTATGTCAATTCATGTGGTCGTCCACAGCTCCAGTGCATCTTTCTCTCTGTTTGGTGTACATTCTTTAGTTGTTGTTTCACTGCATTGACCCTGCTGCCTGTCTCTTGGCTTAACTGAAGGCTAGCCATTTGGGCGGTCAGAGTCTTCATCTGTCTGCTCGTGGCTTCATGTGCTCTGGCAGTATCTACAGCCAGCGATATTGTGAGCTTGTCTTGTCCGATTAAAGCTTTCTGTACTTCAGGATGTGCAGAACCCCAAATGAACTGATCTATCAGCTGTTCATCTGTGTCCTTAAATTTACATTTTCTGGCTGCATTTTTCAATCTTGCTACAAAATTGTCAATAGGCTCACCTAGTTCCTGTCTGTGGCCTTGACATTCATATCGGTATATCCAATGATTTGATTTTGGCTGGAGATGGGTGCTGAATCTTTCAAAAATTTTGTCTGGGTTTCTGCTGTCATCTTCGCTTAGGACCCAGCTGTTAAATAAATTTGATCCTTTGTTCCCAGCCCACAGAAGGATATAGTTGACCCTCTCCTTCTTCACTAGTGCCTTTTAGGAAACTACTGAATGCCAAATTTCACTTTTGTTTAAACTTCTCAAATGCCTCTATGACATCATTAGCTCCCCAATTCATGATGGCCTGTAGCAGTGCATTCATTCCTGTCCTGCCTGACATTTCAATCTTTGTTTTTAGAGTTTTTGCATGAGTCACTCAGTTTTTCTGTCTCTCTCTCTCTCTCTCTGCCACGAATTTGGGTCACTTTTCTGAATCAGATGCTTTTAAAAATGTTGTAAGTTTACTCACAGACTCTCGGTGCCACCATGTTTTGTCTTTATGTTGTTTCTGGTTCCCAGATGTTGGAAAGAATCACACTTTAAACCTAGAAAAGGCTGGAAGTTAGTCTTGTTTAATTCAGCACCATGCTTTGTGCTGTGGAACCTTGTTCAACTGGTTCTTGTGTTAAATATAACATGACTCCCCAGTGCAGCTGTGAATGTGGCCCCTGACTTGAACTTACGCATAACAACTAGTTCCTAGTTAATTAGTTCCTAACACTTTACAGATAGTATAACAATATATACATAGATAAAAATAGGTCACCTGCAGATGCTCTATTGGATTGAATCATGATGAGTCTTCAGACACAGGATAAACTTGATAAACATTTTTAGGTGTCTGCATGTGCATGGCTGCCTGTTTGTGTATGTGATCCATCCACTGTTTACTTCAGAACATACAAACATACAAAAAGACAGACATGAAAAGACCAACTGGTCCATTGTACCTGTCCCATATAATAACGCAACAAAACTTCATAACTCCCTGTGTTCCAACTCAGTAATTGTTATGTAATCTCCTGGTTGATGCAAAAAATCAAATACACAAAAATTTCAGGGGAAAAAGAAGACTGGGAAATTACTCTCTGAAATCTTATGTTGATCAAAACAAGTTCCAGGAGAATTCAGTGACTTTGAGGTACAAACCCCAGTTCCACCTACCTTCTGTATGCAAGATATTATCCACAGCAAGAAACTGTCACAGAGAATCAGCATTGTCCCATATGTGAGCAACCCTTTGTGTTCTTGATATGTGAGCTAGAGCTAGACCTGGACCAGGGGTCAGCAACCTTTGGCTCTGGAGCCGCATGCGGCTCTTTAACATTTGATTTGCAGCTCCCAATCTTTGCCAGTTAGATCCCATTATCATGAAAAAAAGTCTAAAAGAATTGTCAAAGAAAAGTAAGACCTGTGTTTTTATTGTGGGCATTATGCTGCACTTTTCAAATGATTATTTTAACGAAAGACATCATCTTGCTCTAAATAAACCTATTCGAGCGGTATAGTGACACCATGGTTATAGATAATGCCTTTGGTTTGAGGAACAGGTTGTATGGTTGCGGCCATTATTGTTTTGAATACGGCTGAGAGGATAGATTATTCTGAATGTGCTATTAGAAGTTTTTTTTAAATCACGAGAATCAAGAGCCAAAAATATTGTCTTAATCCTACACATCTTGAGCTAGTTTGTTTTAAAGATGACTGTACTGACAAACTTATAGTAAAGAAAATCCATTTATCACAAGATTTGTTATAAAAACACAAAGACAAAAAGCATTCTTTCAGTTTTATATGGAAATTTCTTATTACTTTTTCATTCAATGTGGAAAGTGCTGTTTTTCCATTTAATTAATATGGTTCACCATTTTTACATTTTCTATTTGAACATGCTTATACATAATTCATGCAAATTGATGCATAAAACCTGAACATGCATATACTGGAGACACAAAGAAAAAAATCAAAAAAAGACACAAAAATCAAATAATTCAGAGTTAGTTCTATTTGATTTTATTTTTTTCCATTGATTCATAAAATCAATACATGTATTTTATTTCTATATACAAATTATGCATTCTACCAGACACTTGGCAATTTGCCATATATTTGGGAAGAAATGTTGAATTTTCATGTGGTTCCCAATAGTTTTTGTTTTAGGCAAATATGTTATAAAAGGCTCTTCAGGCAAAAAAAAAAGGTTGCTGACTCCTAACATAGAACAACACCTGTGTAGCTTAAATGCATGCCTCTTCATTTTCCCTAACTTATCTAACTCAAATGCAATCTAGTCCATATATCATTTTAATTACTTCATTTAAATATTCCTAAAGTCTATTTCCTTCTACTGTAAAAACCCTGTTCTCTAAGCCTATCATGATAATTATGGACATTTAAGATAGATCATTTTAGTATCACTCCTTTGAACCTTTTCCAGGACTTCAATGTCAGCCATCCAGCATTCTGCAATTGAGGACAATTACCAATAAAAGATCCCCCAGGAAAGCAGCAAGTGTGCTATATGTGTTTCTTACTTAAATGCTTTCTTACTTTCTTGCTTAAACCAGAATTAACAGTCACAACTAGACATTACAGCCAAACCTGAGTGAGGTAAATAAATGTACATAACTGTTAGCAAGCCTGTAAATATTGATGTTTAGGGTAAGACTAGTTTTGTAGAATTATATAGAAGGAAACTCAGGGAGGTAAATTAACTGCTTTCGTTTATTAAGGCTAACTCTGACAGTCCCTAGTCCACCAGTTACTGGGCTTGAGCAGATAATTGTACTGGTTTCAAAACATCATCAGTAACCCATGTCCCTCTGTGCTACATTTGTTCTTAATCATCTGTTAGGATTCGGAGGTCTCCTGATATTTTTTATTACTAGTGCTTACTTCAAAAGTCCACTCTATAAACAAGCCCTCATTCTTTATGAACTGAAAATAGATACAATATCCAGGACATACCATTCCCTTGGTGAACAATTAGATGCAGCCCACTGGTATGGGCATCATGCATTATTGGGCACTGACGCCTGATCCTACTCGAGCAAGAATGTACTTCATTTACAAATTGGAGTGGTACTGAAGTATATAATTGTGTTCTCTGAAAATTACAGCTTGAATATTTGGTTGATATCATCTCCAGAAGATTTTCTTAAAAGGACAAACTGCATTGTGTATTGACACGTGGGCACAATGCTGATGGGCATTGAGGATTGAGAATGTAAATTGGGACTTCTTTTAATAAATTGGTTCATCATGCAAATAAGAGCTACAATAAATCCAATTGCTTTGTCATAGTGAAGTAAAAGAGCAAAATCTATCCTTATAATATCAGAAGTCAATCAACACGGTCCAGAAGCCAGATCAAGTTACTTCATAACAACATAGCATCAGGAGTAATCCATTTAACCTCTGTTCCGCCATTCAGTGAGATCATGACTAACTAATGTCATCCACCCACCTAGGCTGCATAATTCCTTCATACCCTTGACTAGCAAATAATCTAACTATCTTAGATTTAAAATTATTAATTGAGCTAGCGCCTATTGTTTTCTGTAGGATAGTGTTCCACACTTTTACCAGAAGCGTTTCCTAACTTTTTTACTGAATGGCCTGGCTCTGATTTTAAAGTTATTTAGACTCCCCATCCAGCCGAAAAAGTTCCTCTTTATCTATCCTATCAATTCCTTTCAAAATCTAAAAACCTCAAACAAATCTGAACCTTTTATGTTCCAGGAAATACAAGCCTAGTTTATATAATATCTATCTTCATAATTTAATCCTTGGAGTCTTGGTAACATTCTGGTGGATTTGTGCTGCACTATTTCATTACAATTGAAGTATTCAAAATTGGATCCTGTGTAAGGTACTTCTAAGCTTTTTACTTAAGTCTTCATTGGTAATTGCTTCATCTGAAGAAACAATATTTGTGTTTACAACCAATCCCAGCATTGAAGCATCCCAAGGATTTGCAGGGAGTATAAAGCTCCAAAAGAGCCCTGAAGATTCGAGTAAGTTAAGATGTATTGTGGGAGTCTGTGTCATGGCGAATTAATGTAGTTTTATAGATTTTTTTTTTTAAACCAAATTTTTCAACAATTAAGACCTGTTGAGAGTGGATGAATGCTGAGATTTTTTCCATAACACTTGGATTTGTTAACTAGAATACAGCAAGACTCAGCTAATTGTAGACCAGGGGCTGAATTTTATTAGCGTGCCGCAAATCACGGTGACACGCATTGAAGTCGGCGGCCTTCAGGCGCAGATGCTCCATCACTGAGCCCCTGCAATATTTTGCACGGGGGCTCATTTAAATGGAGGACGACCATTCCGTCCCCAGCCATGGTGTGCAGTTCCCCGGCGCAGGCGCCGGCGCCATTTTTAAAGGGCTTCAAGCCCTGCAGTTTAATTAAAATTTTTAAATGTCCCGCTGGACGAAAATTGAACATAAAATTTTATTTAAACTTTGAATCCCCTTTCACACCTCACCACTGAATTCACCATAAATAAAATGACCTATCCCCCTGAAAACCACTTTGCAATATGCAGACCTGTCAACAACACCCCCCCCCACCCCCCCCCCCCCCCACCTTTAGAGTCATAGAGTTATACAGCACAGAAACAGGCCCTTTGGCCCATCATATCCGTGCTGGTATCAAGCACCTATCTATTCGAATCCCATGTTCCAGCACTTGCCACGGCGTTACAAGTGCTCATCCAAATACTTCTTAAATGTTATGGGGGTTCCTGCCTCTACCACCTCTTCAGGCAGTGTGTTCCAGATTCCAACCACCCTCTGGGTGAAAAAATCTTTCCTCAAATCCAGTCTAAACCTCCTGCCCCTTACCTTAAATCTATGCCCCCTGGTTATTGACCCCTTCGTTAAGGGAAAAAGTTTCTTCCTAGTTAATCTATCAATGCCCCTCATAATTTTGTATACCTAAATCAGACCCCCCTCAACCTTCTGTGCTCTAAGGAAAACAACCCTAGTCTATCCAATCTCTTTTCATAGCTGAAAGGCTCCAGCCTAGGCAACATCCTGATGAATCTCCTCTGCACCCTCTCCAGTGCAACCATATCCTTCCTATAGTGTGGCAACCAGAACTGTACACACTACTCCAGCTGTGGCCTAACTAGCGTTTTATACAGCTCCATCATAACCTCCCTGCTCTCATATTCCATGCCTCGGCTAATAAAGGCAAGTATCCCATATGCCTTCCTAACCACCTTATCTACCTGTGCTGCTGCCTTCAGTGATCTATGGACAAGTATACCAATGTCCCTCTGACCCTCTGTACTTTCTAGGGTCCTACCATCCATTGTACATTCCCTTGCCTTGTTAGTCCTCCCAAAATGCATCACCTCATACTTCTCAGGATTAAATTCCATTTGCCACTGCTCTGCCCATCTTACCAGCCCATCTATATCGTCCTGTAATCTAAGGCTTTCCTCCTCAGTATTTACAACACCACCAATTTTCATGTCATCTGCGAACTTACTGATCATGCCTCCTATTTTCACATTTAAATCATTAATGTACACTACAGACAGCAAGGATCCCAGCACCGATCCCTGCGTACACCACTGGTCACAGGCTTCCAATTGCAAAAACAACCCTTGACCATCACCCTCTGCCTCCTGCCACTACGCCAATTTTGGTTCCGATTTGCCAAATTGCCCTGGATCCCATGGGCTCTTACCTTCTTAACCAATCTCCCATGCGGGACCTAATCAAAAGCCTTGAAGTCCATGTAGACTACATTAACTGCTTTACCCTCATCTATATATCTAGTCACCTCCGCGAAAAATTCATTCAAATTTGTTAGACATGATCTCCCCTTGACAAAGCCATGATGACTATCCCTGATTAATCTCTACCTCTCCAAGTGGAGATTAATCCTGTCCCTCAGAATTATTTACAATAGTTTCCCTACCACTGATGTTGGACTCTCAGACCTGTAATTATCTGGTTTATCCCTGCTTCCCTTCTTGAATAATGGTACCACATTTGCTGTCCTCCAGTCCTCTGCCACCTCTCCTGTGGCCAGAGAGGATTTGAAAATTTGTGTCAGAGCCCCTGCAATCTCCTCCCTTGCCTCACATAGCAGCCTGGGATACATCTCATCTGGGACTGGGGATTTATCTACTTTTAAGCCTGCTAAAACCGCTAATACCTCCTCCCGTTCAAAGCTAATTTGTTCAAGTATATCACAATCCCCCTCCCTGATCTCTACACCTACATCGTCCTTCTCCATAGTGAACACAGATGAAAAGTTATCATTTAAAACCTCACCTACGTCCTCCGGTTCCACACATAGATTGCCACTTTGGTCTCTAATGGGCCCTACTTTTTCCCTGGTTATCCTCTTGCCCTTAATATTCTTCTAAAACACCTTGGGATTTTCCTTTATCTTTCCCGTCAGTGCTTTTTCATGTCCTCTATTCGCTCTCCTAATTACTTTTTTAATTACCCCCCTACACTTTCTATACTCCTCGAGTGCCTCTGCTGTTTTCAGCGCTTGGGATCTGCCATAAGCCTCCTTTTTTTTCCTTATCCAATCCTTTTTATCCCTTGAGATCTAGGGTTCCCTGGACTTGTTGGTCCTACCCTTCACCTTTATGGGAACATGTTGGCCCTGAGCTCTCACTGTTTCCTTTTTGAATGACTCCACTGGCCTGATGTAAACTTACCTACAAGTAGCTGCTCCCAGTCCACTTTGGTCAGATCCTGTTTTATCATATTGAAATCAGCCTTCCCCCAATTCAGTACCTTCATTTCTGGTCCATCTTTGTCCTTTTCCATAACTACCTTAAATCTTAGAGTTATGGTCACTATCCCCAAAATGCTCCCTCACTGACACTTCTGCCACTTGGCTGGCTTCATTCCCTAAGATTAGGTCCAGTACCGCCCCTCCTCTTGTAGGACATTTTACATGCTGGCTCAAAAAGCTCTCCTGGATGCACTTTAAGAATTCTGCCCCCTTTAAGTCTTTTACACAAAGACTATCCCAGTTAATATTGGAGAAGTTGAAATCCCCTAATATTATTACACTATTGTTTTTATACCTCGCTGAGATTTGCCTACATATCTGCTCTTCTATCTCTCCCTGACTGTTTGGAGGCCTGTAGTACACTCCCAGCAAAGTGATTGCCCCCTTTTTGTTTGTAAGTTCTACCCATATGGCCTAATTTGAGAAACCTTCGAAGACAACATCCCTCCTTACTGCAGTAATTGACTCCTTGATCAGTAGTGCAATGCCACATCCTCTTGACATCCCCCTGTCACACCTGAAGATTCTATACCCTGGAATATTGAGATGCCAGTCCTGTCCTTCCTTCAACCATGTCTCTGTGTTAGCAATAATATCAGATTCCCATGTGTTAATCAACGCCCTCAATTCATCTGCCTTATTTGTAAGACTCCTTGTGTTAAAATAGATGCAATCCAGCCTTGCATTATTTGCTTGTGCCTTAACAGGTCTATATTTGCTCTGCCTTCCAGACTGACTCACTTTCTCTTCTATATTTGGCTGTGCATCACTGCCTACTGTACCTCCACTCTGTATCCCATCCCCCTGCCAGATTAGTTTAAACACCCCCAACAGCACTAGCAAACCTCCCTGCAAGGATGTTGGTCCTGTTCCGGTTCCGGTTCAGGTGCAACCCGTCCGACTTGTACAGGTCCCACCTTCACCAGAAAAAGACCCAGTGATCCAGGAAACTAAAGCCCTCCTTCCTACACCATCTCTTCAGCCACGCAGTCATCTGCTCTATCCTCCTATTCCTATACTCACTAGCACGTGGCACTGGGAGTAATCCAGAGATTACAACCTTTGAGGTCCTGCTTTTTAATCTGCTACCTAGCTCCCTAAATTCTTGCTGCAGGACCTCATCCTTCTTTCTACCTCTGTCGTTGGTATGAATGTGAACCACGACCTCTGACTGTTCACCCTCCCCCTTCAGAATGTCCTGCAGCCGCTCCATGACATCCTTGACCCTAGCACCAGGGAGGCAACATGCCATCTTGAAGTCACGTTTGCGGCCACAGAAACACCTATCTGTACCCCTTATGATAGACTCTCCTATCACTATAGCTGTCACACGTGGTGCCACAGAGTTGGTTCTTGCTTCATTCCCCTGAGAAGCTATCTCCCCCAACAATATCCAAACAGAAAATCTGTTAGAGAGGGAAATGGACCCAGGGGACTCCTGCACTACCTGCCTAGTTCTTTTACTCTGCCTGGCAGTCACCCATTCCCTTTCTGCCTGAGCAGTCTTTACCTGCAGTGTGACCGCCTCCCTGTACGTGCTATCCACAATGATCTCAGCCTCGCGGATACTCCACAGTGTCCCCAGTGGCTGCTCCAGATCTGAAACGTGGATTTCAAGTAGCTGCATCTGGAGACACTTCCTGCACATGTGTTCGCCCTGGACACTGGAAGTGTCCCTGACCTTCCACATTGCACAGGAGGTGCACTCCATGCTGCCGAGCTGCCCTGCCATGACTTACCCTTAATTTACTCCCTTAATTACTCAGCTCTGTGGGGCGGGCTGCTATCTTCATCAGGATGCTGGCCCCGGCAGCGGAAAATGTTGCTTCAGGGTCCCGCCACCTGCCTGAGCGGGGTTGGTTCCTGCTTTTGTCCTTGGTGGTGGGACCTCACACCAAAACAGAAAAATTCAGCCCTATAATTCGAGTGTGGGAAGGGAGATGCACAGGAGGTCAGTGTCTGAGGGATGAAGAGTGTTTCTTTGAGAGGGGTTAGAGCTAGAAGAGGTTACAGATATAGGACAGGGCAAGACACAATGTGATTAAAGCACAAAGATGACAAATTTTAAATTGGTGGTGTTGGTGGAATAGGAGCCTATGTAAGTCAACAAGCATAGAAATAATGGGTGGGTGGAGTTTGCTGCAGGATAGAATATGGGCATCAGAGTTTCAAATAAGTAGAAGTTTACAGAGCATGGAGGAGACCAGCCAGGAGAGTGTTACAATAGTTGGCTGAAAGTGCCAAGGGTATGGATGAGAATTTCAGCAGCAATGGATTGAGGTGGGGAATGTTATGGAGGTGAAAGTAGGCTGTCTTTGTGATGGAGAGTATAAGGAGTTGAAAGCTCAGCTTAAGATCAAATAGCATGCCAAGGTTGCAAATATCTGGTTCAACCCAAGTTAGTGGCCGAGGTTTGGGATAGAATCAATGGCAAGGGTGCAGTGTTTGTGGTGGGGGCTGTAGATGATGGCATCAATCTACCCAATGTTTAACTGGAGGAAATTGCAGCTTATACAAGAGTAGATGTCAGACAAGCAGTCTGACAGTACAGAGGGAGTGGAGGTGGCCAGAGAGATATGCGGCAGTAAAGCTGGGTATTTTCAACATACAACACTGGCATCTAACCAGCAATGTGGAAAATTGCCCAGGTATGTCCTGTACACAAAACGCAGGACAAACCCAACCCAGCAATTACCACCCCATCAGTCTGCTCTCGATCATCAGTAAAGTGATGGAAGGTGTCGTCGACAGCGCTGTCAAGTGGCACTTGTTTAGCAATAACCTGCTCAGTGACTCTCAGTTTGGGTTCCACCAGGGCCATTCAGCTCCCAACCTCATTACAGCCTTGGGTCAAACATGGTTAAAGGAGCTGAACTCAAGAAGTGAGGTGAGAGTGACTGCCCTTGATATCAAGGCAGCATTTGACCGCGTATTGTCACAAGGAGCCCTAGCAAAACTGGAGTCAATGGGAATAGAGGAAAAACTTTCCGTTGTTTGGAGTCATACCTAGCACAAAGGAAGATGGTTGTGGTTGTTGGAGTTCAATCATCTCAGCTCCAGGACATCACTACAGGAGTTCCTCAGGATAGTGTCCTAGGCCCAACCAGCTTCAGCTGCTTCCTTCAATCATAAGGTCAGAAGTGGGGATGTTCGCTGATGATTGCACAATGTTCAGCACCATTTGTGACTCCTCAGATACTGAAACAGTCCGTGTAGAAATGCAGCAAGACATGGACAATATCCGGACTTGGGCTGATAAGTGGCAATTAACATTCGAGCCACACAAGTGCCAGGCAATGATTATCTCAAACAAGAGAGAATCTAACCATCTCCCCTTGAGATTCAATGGCAATACCATCTCTGCATCCCTCACTATCAACATCCTAGGGGTTATCGTTGACCAGAAACTGAACTTGTGTAGCCATATAAATACCATGGCTGCAACCGCTGTTCAGAGGCTAGGAATCCTGCAGCGGGTAACTCACCTCCTGACTCCCCAAAGCCTGTCCACCATCTACAAAGCACAAGTCAGGAGTGTGATGGCATACTCTCCACTTGCCTGGATGGGTGCAGCTCCAACAACACTCAAGAAGCTCGCCCATCCAGGACCATACAACCTGCTTGATTGGTACCCCATCCACCACATTCAACATTCACTCCCTCCACCACCGATGCACAATGACAGCAGTGTGTACCATCTACAAGATGCACTGTAGCAATGCACCAAGATTCCTTAGAAAGCACCTTCCAAACCTGCAACCTCTACCACCTAGAAGGACAAGAGCAGCAGATGCATGGGAACACCAACACCTGCAAGTTCCCCTCCAAGCCACACACCATTATAACTTGGAACTATATTGCCGTGCCTTCACTGTCGCCGGGTCAAAATCCTGGAACTCCCTTCCTAACAGCAGTGTGGGTGTACCTACCTCACAAGGAACTGCAGTGGTTCAAGAAGGCGGCTCACCACCACCTTCTCAAGAGCAATTAGGGATGGACAATAAATGCTGTCCTAGTCAGCCATGCCCACATCCTATGAATGTATTTAAAAAATACATATAGGAGCTGATCTCGTCTTCAGATAATGTTGCATATAGATGAGGAATAAGAGTAGGGGACAAGATCGATCCTTGGAGGTTTGCAGAGGAAATTGTATGATTTTGGTAAGAAAAGCTATTACTGAAGATATTTTGCCTATATTTAGAAGGTGTGAGGTGGAACAAAGCAGGGCAGTCCCAATCAACTGGCCGACATAGTAATGGAATTGTTATCAATAGAATTTCACCACCTCTACCATAGGAATTTGTTGGCATCTTAATTCCACTTCAGATTTCACTGTTCAAATTTCCATTTAAACATTAGCTTTTGAACTTTTAGAATATCTCTTCAACTTCCAATACTCTGCACAACAACACTAGTTAAGAAGCTAATCTGATGAAGTCATTTTTGTCTTCACCATCAGTTATTTGGAGCTCCAAATCTTGCTGAGCTTAATGAACACAGTGTGGTTTTAATCAAACTGACACTTTATGGCTTGCCATAAAAATGACAAAATAATGTAAAGGGAGATTCAGAAATTAATTGAAACATTCTTTCTTTGTGAACCCATTGTTATAAAATACTCAACTGCAGCATTTTTTATCATATGGATATTATATTGTTGCCTATCTACTATTTATCTATCCTGTATATCTTTAGTGCTAAGTGAAACTGTCATCTTTGCCAAGAAACATGCATAACAGCCATTACCATTTTGATTTATTCCAGTGCACACCATCCTGACTTGGAATTATATCGCCGTTCCTTCACTGTCACTGAGTCTAAATCCTGTGATTCCCAAACAGCACTGTTGCTGTACCCACACTACAAGGAATACAGCTTTTCAAGAAGGCAGCTCACCACCACCTTCTCAAGGGCAATTAGGGATGGATAATAAATGCTGGCCTGGCCATCAATGCCCAGATCCCATGAACAAATTAAAAAAAACTTGTACACCCCTATTCACACACCTGCATCAGTAGATGCATTATAAATCTATATATGTTTTATAATATGTTATAATGAACATTCAAAAGTTGAGTGTACTTTATTTTAAGGAGGAGTGGGGCTAATTAGGAACTAAAAAGGGGATTTATGCATGGAGGCAGGGGGCATGGCTAAGGTATTAAATAAATACTTTGCATCTGTTTTTACCAAGGTAGAAGATGTTGAGCAGGTCATGATGAAAGAGGGTGTAATTCAGAGACTTGAAGGGTTTAAAATTGGTAAGGAGGAGGTATTGGATAGGCTGTCTGTACTTAAAGTTGATAAGACACCAGGACCAGATGAGATGCATCCAAGGATACTGAGGGAAATGAGAGTGGAAATTGCAGAGGCACTTGCCATAATTTTCTAGTTTTCCTTAGACTCAGGGTGGTGCCAGAGGACTGGAGAATTGCAAACATTACACCCTTGTTCAAAAAATGGTGTAAAGATAAGCCCAGCAACTGCAGGCTAGTCAGTTTAACCTTGGTGATGGGGAAACTTCTAGAAATGATATTTCGGGACAAAACTAATAGTCACTTGGGCAAATGCATGTTACTTAAGGAAAGCCAGCATGGATTTGTGAAGGGCAAATGGTTTTTAACTAACTTTCTTGAGTTTTTTGGTGAGGTAACAGAAAGGGTTGATGAGGGTAATGCTGTTGATGTGGTGTACATGGACTTCCAAAAGGCATTTGATAAAGTGCTGCACAACAGACTTGTGGCAAAGTTATAGCTCATGGAATAAGAGAGACAGTAGCAACATGGAAATGAAATTGGCTGAGTGATAGGAAACAGAAAGTAATAATTAATGGATGTTTTTTGGACTGGAGAAAGGTTTGTAGTGGAGTTACCCAGGGGTCGGTGTTAGGATCCTTCCTCTTCCTGATATATATTAATGACCTAGACCTCGGTGTTCAGGGCACAGTTTCAAAATCTGCGAAACTTGGAAATGTTGTGAACTGTGAGGAGGATAGTATAGAACTTCAAAAGGACATAGACATAGGTGGGTGGAATGGGCAGACAACTGGCAGTTGAAATTTAATGTAGAGAAGTGTGAAGTGATTCATTTCGGTAGGAAGAACGCGGAGAGACAATATAAAATTATGGGTGCAATTCTAAAGGGGTGCAGGAGCAGAGGGACCTGGGTGCATATGTGCATAAATCATTGAAGGTGGCATGACAGGTTGAGAGAGAGCGGTTAATAAAGCATACAGTATCCTAAGCTTTATTAATAGGGGTATGGAGTACAAAAGCAAAGAAGTTATGTTAAACTTGTATAGAACACTGGTTTGGCCTCAACTGGAGTATTGTGTCCAGTTCTTGGCGCCACATTTTAGGAAAGATGTGAAGGCATTAGAGAGAGTGCAGAAAAGTTTCACGAGAATGGTTCCATGGATGAGGAACTTCATTTAGATTGGAGAAGATTGAAGGGCGGCACAGTGGCGCAGTGGTTAGCACTGCAGCCTCACCGCTCCAGCAACCCGGGTTCAGTTCTGGGTACTGCCTGTGCGGAGTTTGCAAGTTCTCCCTGTGTCTGTGTGGACTTCTGCCAGGTGCTCTGGTTTCCTCCCACAGCCAAAGACTTGCAGGTTAATAGGTAAATTGGCCATTGTAAATTGCCCCTAGTGTAGGTAGGTGGTAGGAGAATGGTGGGGATGTGGTAGAAAATATGGGGTTAATGTAGGATTAGTATAAATGGGTGGTTGTTGGTCGGCACAGACTCGGTGGGCTGAAGGGCCTGTTTCAGTGCTGTATCTCTAAATAAATAAATAAGTTGGGACTGTTTTCCCTGGCGAAGAGAAGGTTGAGAGGAGATTTTAGAGAGGTATTTAAAATCCTGAAGGGTCTTGGCAGAGTAAATAGAAAAAACTGTTCCCATTGGTGGCAGGATTGAGACAAGAGAGCACAGATTTTAAGGTAATCGGCAAAAGCAATGGCAACATGAGGAAAATCTTATTTACACAGTGAGTGGTTAGGATCTGGAATGCACTGCCTGAGAGTATGGTGGAGGCAGGTTCATTCGAGGCATTCAAGAGTGAATTGGATTGTTATCTGAAAAAGAAGAATGTGCAGGGCTATGGGGACAAGGCGGGGCAATTGGCCCTAGGTAAATTGCTCCTTTGGAGAGCCAGCGCAGACATGACGGGCTGAATGATCTCCTTCTGTGCTGTAACAGTTTAGTTTAGTTTAGAGATACAGCACTGAAACAGGCCCTTCGGGCCACCGAGTCTATGTCGACCATCAACCACCCATTTATACTAATCCTACACTAATTCCATATTCCTACCACATCCCCACCTGTCCCTATCTTTCCCTACCACCTACCTATACTAGGGGCAATTTATAATGGCCAATTTACCTATCAACCAGCAAGTCTTTGGCATGTGGGAGGAAACCGGAGCACCCGGAGGAAACCACGCAGACACAGGGAGAACTTGCAAACTCCATACAAGCAGTACCCAGAATTGAACCCAGGTCGCTGGAGCTGTGAGGCTGCAGTGCTAACCACTGCGCCACTGTGCCGCCCTGTGATTCTAAACTCTGTGTGGCGAAAATTGATCATCAAACCGTAATTGATGAGGTTATCTTGGGAAAATACTCTACAGGTATTAGTCTACCATTTTGTTACATTTTATGCACAAATTGGCTGCCATGTTTCCTATAATTACACCAGTGGCAGCACTTCAAATATACTTCATGGACTTAAAGCGCTTTGGGACCTCCTGAGGTCGTGAAAGACAGTATATAAATGCAAGTCTTTTTTTAGATGTATCTTTAAAAAGACTGAAATAAAAGATTGACTTATTTGATAGTTATTAAATAAGATTCCATAAGGTCAGAAAACAAGTTACAGTGGTACAAATTGGTGTGCTTCTCCCAGCATCACTGGAGCCCCAATTACTGCTCAAGCAGCTCCCCCCACTGACCAGCATCCCCCCACTGACCAGCATCCCCCCACCGACCAGCTTCCCCCCACCATCCCTCTTCCCCCCCCCAACCCCCTTCCTCCTCTTCCCCACTCTCCTCAACACCTCTCCAGAATCTGAGAGCCATTCCACCATCAAACTTCCTGGAGACACCCAGCATGCATTACAGTTCTTTTGTTTTATGTAAATGAGGCCCAAGGCTCAATTTTGATTGGGCCTTGAGCCTACCCTGCACGATTTGCAATTTCCATCCCATTGTTTTGTTTTATGAACAATATGTTTTTGGACAGGCAAGTTATGCATATTACAATACAATTAAAGTAGCTATACCTTGATCGCTGCTTCATATCAAATGATTTATATTTTTCTTTTTGCCAGCCTTTAATGGATTATGAATAATTATAGCTTTTAAATACAGCTGAAATTTATCATGAATATAGGTCTTGGTATAATGCCATAAAATCTATACTAATGTAGGGATTTAAGAATAAAAAATGAAAGGGCTCTGTCATTACTTATTTTCATTATGGAAGTGGTACTTTGACAGAGTTGTTTTAGAAGCTTTAATTTGTTCACAGATTTTTAGTTCGACAACAATAACATTTCCAAACTGATAAAACCCATGCATACAAGGAGAAATCTTTATTCCACAAAAGAAATGTTGATTTATTGACTTGTCATAAAGCTAATCAAAAAACTCTGTTGTCTAGTTAGTTCTGTTTTCTTTGATATAATGAGTAAAGTGAAACTGTGGTGAGCTGCAAAAAAGTTGTGGAGATGCTTGTTTGAATTTCCCATGAGATGTTGAAGTAAAGCTAAATAAGCAGCTGATCATTCACTTACCAGGGAGCAAGACTCAATCTGCTGTCTTTCTACACAACATTTATCCCTAACTGTTTTTATATGTCACAAAATAAAGCACTCTTCTTACAAATTTCCCCATTCCAGAACCCCATTGTTAAGGTAGTTACCACAGTTACAGTGAGGCAATGGGGTTTGTAAACTCAGGTGTGTGACCTTAGTCTGTGGATGATTTTATGAAACATGATCTTGGACAGTATTGAGAGATCATATAACCAACATACATGGATTCTCATCTTAATATTTAAATAAGGTCACTAAGACAATTTTGGGCAGGCTCCACTCACAGTATTAGCCTTACCAATCAAATTGTGTGCACCAGTGCCATCCGGCAGCATCTACTTCACTAGACCACTTAAAGGGAGATAGCAATTTATTAAATTACTTTTTTGCTCCTTTTCTTGTATGTGTGACTATATTGTGAGTCCATGATTTTGCCCATTTTTGTATTTTTCCATTTCTTATGTCAATACTTTTTTCTCATTATTCTTGGTTCACTACTGTGATGTTGCGTCTTAGAAAGAGATGAGAGCCAGTCTGCCTTTGGGGGAAGGTTTTGACACATGATACAATTGAGATGAAACAGGGAAATTTGTGAGAGGCCAACATATCCAGGTTCAAGAACCCGTGAAGCACTTGGCCATATCTATAACTACCCAGAACCTGTACCTGACATGTACCACAGTGTAACATTTTCATGTTACTGGATCCTACCAAGACACCTCAGGAGTTTTCTGCCAGATCAGGTAGTCTCAAACCATGAGCATATTGCCGCTCAATGGTGGTGTAAAATCTACATGCTGTGCCTCTTGTTCTGAATCATTTGTGCTTTAGAGGGAAAAAAATTACATTTACATTCACACTGATTCATTCACACAGATATATATATTTATTTAAAACAGCTCTTATTTTCTTTCTCCAGAATCCTTAAAAAGCAAAACCTCATTGGATGAATTCAGTATTTAAAATTTAGCAATAATAGTAGAGTTTGACTGTAATTCACATAAATAAATATGATGTTGAACAGTCTTACAAGATACAATTTATAATTACACTTCTAGACTTTAGAGCAGTTCAGCTAAAGAAATAATTACATTCCCCTCCTGAATCTAACATTTTTGCACAAGTGTAGGTTTGGTGGTATTACAAATATCTGCCCTCCCTCAATTGATGAATCAGTATTCCTCCATGTTGAACACCATTTGGGGGAAGTACTGAGGGTAGCAAGGTCAAATTGGACAAGGGACTTCAATGTCCATCACCAAGAGCTGCTTGGTAACACCACTACTAACCAAGCTGGCTGAGTCCCGAAGAACATATCTGCCAGATTAGGCCTGCAGCAGGTGGTGAGTGAACCAACATGACCGAAAAACTAACCTGTCATTGTTCTCACCAACCTACCTGTCACAGATGTATCTGCTCATGACAGTATTAGTGGGAGTGACCATCATGCAGTCCTTGTGAAGATGAAGCCCTGTCTTCACACTGAGGCCACCCTCCATGGTTTTATATGGCACTACCACTATGCTAAATGGGATAGATTCAGAATGTTGTGTCATTACACAGAACCGATTTAGCAGCTCAAAATGGGGCATCCATGAGGTGCTGTGGACCATCAGCAGCAGCAGAAGTGTATCCAACCACAATCTGTAACCACATGGCCCAGTATATCCCTCACTCTACTAATACCATCAAGCTAAGAACCCAACCCTAGTTCAAAGAAGAGTGTAGGAGATCATGCCAGAAGCAGCACAAGGCATACCTAAAAATGAGATGCCAAACCAGTAAAGCTACAACACAGGACTAAATGCATACTAAACAGTGGAAGCAGCATGCAATAGACAGAGTTAAGTGATCTCACAATCAGTGGACCTGATCAAAGCTCTGCCACATCCAATCATGAATGATGGTGGACAATTAAATAATTAACAGAAGGAAGAGACTCCAAAAAATCCTCATCCTCAATGATGGGGGAGCCCAGCATGTGCTTACAAAAGACAAGGCTGAAGCATTTGAAACCATCTTCAGCCAGATGTGCTGAGTGGATGATCTATCTTGCCCTACTTCTGAGGTTCCCAGCAGTACAAATACCAGTCTTTTGTCCAATTTGATCAACTTCACATGATATTAAGAAATGGCTAAGCACACTGGATACAACAAAGGCTATAGGCCCCAACAGCATCCTGGCTGTGGTACTGAAGACTTGTGCTTCAGATCTAGTCATGCCCCTAGCCAAGCTGTTCCAGTATAGCTGCAACTCTGGTATCTACCCGAAAATGTGGAAAATTGCCCAGGTATGTCCTGTCCACAAAAAGCAGGACAAATCTAATCCAGCCAATTACTGCCTCATCAATCTAAGTGCCACCATCAGCAAAGTGATGGAAGGTGTTGTTGACAGTGCTATCAAGCACTGGGCCCAACCATCTTCAGCTGCTTCATCAATGATTTTCCTTCAAGCATAAGGTCAGGAGTGGGGAAGTTCACAGATGATTGCACAGTGTTCAGTACCATTTACAACTCCTTAGATACAGGAGCAATCTATGCCTGCTTGTAGCAAGACCTGGGCAACATTTAGGCTTCGGCTGTTAAGTGGCAAGTAACATTTGTGCCACCAAAGTGTCAGACAATGACCATCTCCCCCAAGAGAGAACCTAATCATCTCCCCTTGAGATTCAATGGCGTTACCATCACTGAATCCCCTAACATCAACATCCGGGGGTTACCATTAACCAGAAACTGAACTGAGCCATCCATATAATACTGTGGCCACAAGAGCAGGTCAGAGGCTAGGAATTCTGTGGCGAGTAACTCACCTCCTGTCTCCCCAAAGCCTGTTCACGTTTTGCAAGGCACAGGTCAGGAGTGTGATGGAATACCCTCCACTTGCCTGGATGGGTGCAGCTCCAACAACACTCAAGAAGGTCAACACCATCCAAGACGAAACTGCCTGCTTAATCAGCACTCCATTAACCACCATAAGTATTCACTCACTTTACTATCAGTACACAATGGTAGCAGTGTGTACAATCTACAACAGGGTTGTCCAACATACGGCCTGCGGGCCAGGATCTGGCCTGCCAAAGGTTTTCATCTGGCCCGCAGGTGTAAACTGTACCCGAGGCCGTTCCTCCTCCTTCCCAGGGCTCCGTGACTGGAGATGGGAAATTTCCCATTGTCATCTTCTTGCAGACTGGCCTTTTTAAAAAACATTGCACGTTCAGTTTCACAGTGACAGCTGCTGGAATGCACTTCCCAACTTTGACACATTCGGGGTTTTCCGACTTTATTTTAAAAGCCCGCTGGAAAACCCCAAATCTGTCCAATGTTGGAAAGCACGTTCCTGCTTCAGCAGCTGAGTTATGAAACTCAGCGCAATGTTTTCAAACAAACAAAACGAGCAAAAAGCTGACGTGCTGAGCACTCCTGCTCAGTGAAACTGTCAGAAAGAGGGAGAGAAAGAGAGGGGGCGGAGGGGTGGGGGTGGGAAACAGATTTTTAATTCCTCTCTGGCCACAGGGGAGGTGCCAGAACACTGGAGAACAGCTAATGTGCTCCCACTATTTAAGAAAGATTGTAGAGATAAGCCAGGGAACTATAGACCAGTGAGTCTTACGTCAGTGGTAGGGAAACTATTGGGGAAAATTCTGAAGGAGAGAATCTATCTCCACTTGGAGAGGCAAAATTTGATTAGGAATAGTCAGCATGGCTTTGTCAGAGGGAGGTCATGCCTAACAAATTTGATTGAATTTTTTGAGCATGTAACCAGGTGTGTAGATGAGGGTAGTGCAGTTGATGTAGTTGACATGGATTTCAGCAAAGCATTTGACAAGGTCTCACATGGGAGGCTTATCAAGAAAGCAAATGCACATGGGATACAAGATAACTTGATAAGGTGGATTCAAAATTGGCTTAACTGTCGGAGACAGAAAGTGATGACAGACGGCTGTTTTAGTGACTGGAAGCCAGTGTCCAGTGGCGTACCACAGGGATCTATGCTGGGTCCCCTATTAACATAGAACATAGAACATAGAACAGTACAGCACAGTACAGGCCCTTCGGCCCACGATGTTGTGCCGAACCTTTAACCTACTCTAAGATCAAACTAACTACCGACCCTTCATTCTACTATCATCCATGTACCTATCCAAGAGTCGCTTAAATGTCCCTAATGTATCTGCTTCTACTGCCACTGCTGGCAGCGCATTCCACGCACCCATCACTCTCTGTGTAAAGAACCTACCTCTGACATCTCCCCAAAACCTTCCTCCAATCACCTTAAAATTATGCCCCCTGGTGATAGCCCTTTCCACCCTGGGAAAAGGTCTCTGGCTTTCCACTCTATCTATGCCTCTCATCATCTTGTACCCCTCTATCAAGTCACCTCTCATTCTTCTTTGCTCCAATGAGAAAAGCCCTAGCTCCCTCAATCTTTCTTCATAAGACATGCCCTCCAGTCCAGGCAGCATCCTGGTAAATCTCCTCTGCACCCTCTCTGAAGCTTCCACATCCTTCCTATAATGAGGCGACCAGAACTGAACACAATATTCCAAGTGTGGTCGAACCAGGGCCTTATAGAGCTGCAGCATAACCTTGCGGCTCTTAAACTCAATCCCCCTGTTAATGAAAGCCAACACACCATACGCCTTCTTAACAACCCTATCAACTTGGGTGGCAACTTTGAGCGATCTATGGACATGGACCCCAAGATCCCCCTGTTCCTCCACACTACCAAGAATCCTGGCTTTAAGCCTGTAATCTGCATTCAAATTTGACCTTCCAAAATGAATCACTTCACACTTTTCCAGGTTGAACTCCATCTGCCACTTCTCAGCCCAGCTCTGCATCCTGTCAATGTGCCGTTGCAACCTACAACAGCCTTCCATACTATCCACAACTCCAGCAACCTTCGTGTCATCGACAAACTTGCTAACCCAGCCTTCCACTTCCTCATCCAAGTCATTTATAAAAATCACAAAGAGCAGAGGTCCCAGAACAGATCCCTGTGGAACACCACTGGTCACCGAGCTCCATGCTGAATACTTTCCATCTACTACCACCCTCTGTCTTCTATGGGCCAGCCAATTTTGTATCCAGACAGCCAACTTCCCCTGTATCCCATGCCTCCTAACTTTCTGAATGAGCCTACCATGGGGAACCTTATCAAACGCCTTGCTAAAATCCATATACACCAGATCCACTGCTCTTCCTTCATCAATGTGTTTTGTCACATCTTCAAAGAATTCAATAAGGCTTGTGAGGCATGACCTGCCCCTCACAAAGCCATGCTGACTGTCTCTAATCAAACCATGCTTTTCCAAATAATCATAAATCCTGTCTCTCAGAATCCTCTCCAATAATTTGCCCACTACCGACGTAAGACTGACTGGTCTATAATTCCCAGGGTTTTCCCTATTCCCTTTCTTGAACAAGGGAACAACATTTGCCACACTCCAATCATCCGGTACTACTCCAGTGGACAGTGAGGATGCAAAGATCATCGCCAAAGGCGCAGCAATCTCTTCCCTCACTTCCCGTAATATCCTTGGGTATATCCCGTCTGGCCCCGGGGACTTATCTGTCCTCATGTCTTTCAAAATTTCCAGCACATCCTCCTTCTTAACATCAACCTGTTAGAGCATATCAGCCTGTTCCACGCTGTCCTCGCAAACGACCAGGTCCCTCTCACTAGTGAATACTGAAGCAAAGTATTCATTTAGGACCTCCCCTACCTCCTCCGACTCCAGGCACAAGTTCCCTCCACTATCCCTGATCGGCCCTACCCTCACTCTGGCCATCCTCTTGTTCCTCACATAAGTGTAGAATGCCTTGGGATTTTCCTTAATCCTACCCGCCAAGACTTTTTCATGTCCCCTTCTCGCTCTCCTAACTCCATTCTTCAGTTCCTTCCTGGCTACCTTGTAACCCTCTAGAGCCCTGTCTGATCCTTGCTTCCTCAACCTTAAGTAAGCTTCCTTCTTCCTCTTGACTAGCTGTTCCACATCTCTTGTCATCCAAGGTTCCTTCACCCTACCATCCCTTCCTTGCCTCATCGGGACAAACCTATCCAGCAGTCGCAGCAAGTGCTTCCTAAACAACCTCCACATTTCTGTCATGCATTTCCCTGAGAACATCTGTTCCCAGTTTATGCTCCCCAGTTCCTGCCTAATAGCATTGTAATTCCCCCTCCCCCAATTAAATATTTTCCCATCCCGTCTGCTCCTGTCCCTTTCCATGACTATAGTAAAGGTCAGGGAGTTGTGATCGCTCTAACCGAAATGCTCTCCCACCGAGAGATCTGCCACCTGGCCTGGTTCGTTGCCAAGCACCAAGTCCAACATAGTCTCTAGTCGGCCTATCTACATATTGAGTGAGGAAATCTTCCTGGACACACCTGACAAAAACTGCTCCATCCAAACTATTTGCACTAAGGAGGTTCCAATCAATATTAGGGAAGTTGAAGTCACCCATGACAACAACCCTGTTACTTCTGCACCTTTCCAAAATCTGCCTCCCAATTTGTTCCTCCGTGTCTCTGTTGCTATTGGGGGGTCTATAGAAAACTCCCAACAAAGTGACTGCTCCTTTCCTGTTTCTGACTTCCACCCAGAATGACTCAGTAGACAAACCCTCCTTGACGACCTCCCTTTCTGCAGCTGTGATACTATCCTTGATTAGCAATGCCACTCCCCCACCTCTTTTACCTCCCTCCCTATTCCTTTTGAAACATCTAAACCCCGGAACATCCAACATCCATTCCTGCCCATGTGATATCCACGTCTCCGTAATGGCCACAACATCGTAGCTCCAAGTACTGATCCATGCTCTAAGTTCATCACCCTTATTTCTGACACTTCTTGCGTTAAAATAGACACACTTCAACCCATCATACTGGCTGCAACTTTGTCATGTCACCTGTCTAACCTTCCTCACAGACTCTCTGCACTCGGTATCTGCCTGTTCAACAGCTACCCGATCCACTGATCCGTGGCTCCGGTTCCCATCCCCCTGCCAAACTAGTTTAAACCCTCCCGAAGAGCTCCAGCAAACCTCCCGCCCAGGATATTGGTGCCCCCCCCAGTTCAGATGCAACCCGTCCTTCTTGTACAGGTCCCACCTTCCCCAGAAGGTATCCCAATGATCCACATATCTGAATCCCTCCCTCCTTTATATAATGAATCCCTCATTTATATAAACGACATAGATGACTATGTGGGGGATAGGATCAGTAAGTTCGCAGATGACACAAAGATTGGCCGAGTGGTTAACAGTGAGGCTGAGTGTCTTAGGTTACAGGAAGATATAGATGGGTTGGTCAAATGGGCAGAAAAGTGGCAGATGGAATTTAACCCTGAAAAGTGTGAGGTGATACACTTTGGAAGGAGTAATGTGACACGGAAGTATTCAATGAATGGCCTGACACTGGGAAGTTTCGAGGAACAAAGGGACCTTGGCATGTTTGTCCATAGATCTCTGAAGGCAGAAGGGCAGGTTAATAGGGTGGTGAAAAAGGCATATGGGACACTTGCCTTTATCAGTTGAAGCATAGATTACAAAAGCAGGGAGGTCATGTTGGAGTTGTATAGAACTTTGGTAAGGCCACAGCTGGAGTACTGTGTGCAATTCTGGTCGCCACATTATAGGAAGGATGTGATTGCACTGGAGGGGGTGCAGAGGCGATTCACCAGGATGTTGCCGGGGATGGAACATTTAAGCTATGAAGAGAGGTTGGATAGGCTTGGGTTGTTTTCGCTAGAGCAGAGAAGACTGAGGGGTGACCTGATCAAGGTGTACAAGATTATGAGGGGCATGGACAGGGTGGATAGGGAGCAGCTGTTCCCTTAGTTGAAGGGTCAGTTACGAGGGGACACAAGTTTAAGGTGAGGGGCAGGAGGTTTAAGGGGGATTTGAGGAAGAACTTTTTTACCCAGAGGGAGGTGACGGTCTGGAATGCACTGCCTGGGAGGGTGGTAGAGGCGGGTTGCCTCACTAAATAACACCACACTGGAAATGGTTCGCAAATTCTGCTACCTTGGGTCCACAGTGACTGACAATCTGTCACTTAATGCAGAGCTCAATACACGCATAGGGAAAGCAGCTACCACCTTTGGCCAACCGCGAAACACGCTTGGGATAACACCAAGTTGACCCTTAGGACATACTGATGGTTTATAAGGCCTGTGTTTTCAGTTCCTTACTGTAAGGCTGGGAAACATGGGCAACTTACAGCTACCTGGAAAAGAAGCTCAATAATTTCCATATTGCTGTCTGTGGTGAATTATGGGTATATCCTCGCAGACAAAATCACAACTGTGGCAGTCCTCTCAAAGGCAGAGCTCCCAAGTGTGTTGGTACTAATCAAACAGAGGCGGCTTCGGTGCATCAGACATGTCTACAGGATGGAAGATGGTCACACACCCAAGGACCTTCTGTATTGGTGAGGTAGCCAGGGCCAGTGGGGAGCCCAAAGCTCTGCTTCAAGGATGCTTGCAAGCATGACATGAAGACCCGAAACGTCAACTATCGCATCTGAGAATCACGAACTAGCGAAAGAGGGAAATGGTGACACATTCTGTGGACTGGCGTGCACTATCACAACAACCAGTGGCTATAGCAGCTTGGCAACAGGCATCAACGCCAAAAACAACAACTCACAGCGTTACATGTGGCACTTGTGGCAGAACCTGTCTGTCAAGGATTGGTCTTCGCAGACATCAGCAAAGGTGCACCAAGAGAACACGCCCACCTAAATGGATTGCTTGCTGCGTGTCCATCATCTTTTGTGGATGGAAGGATGCTATCTCACTCACAGATCAGCCGTGATCTAATTGAATAACAGGACAGGCCATTCAACCATCACACACAGAATTTAGCAAGGAATTCCCCCCAATTATGCAGTATATCTTGTTGCTTGTTGCAGAGTGTTGCCTGATCACATGTGCTTCTCACCCATGCTAAGCGTTCACACAATCTTTCACCTTGTTTTGTTCAGATTACTCCTGTTCCTATGTTTCCAATTTGGCATGGAGCCCTCAAGTTGGCATTTGGTTGTCCTAGTGGAAGTCATCTTAAAAGTTTAGAACTTGAAGCAACATGTGCAATAACAAGACATTTGCCAAGCTAAAATTCCAACCTGGGTGTCAGTGAGTGACTGTTCATCAGGCAGCTAGGCTGTTCCAAAATTACTTATAATGCTATGAGTCTTAAACTGTGGCAAACGTTCTGATTCTATCTTGTATTTTGGAAGTGTGTCATCGTGAGGCGTGAGTTTGCAGGTGATTAAAAGAACAAGCTGTAAGATCGAATGAAGGCTTGGCATGGGTGAGGAATATATGTGGAACTGTAATTCACTGCAGCAAGCAACCTTTGTGTTATCCACAAGATACAGTGTATAGTTGGATATTATTTCCTTGCTTGATTCTTTGGGTGTTTTCTTCTCCATCTGGCCTCCAGTGCTGTAGGTAGCATGCACAGTATTGTGCCTGTTGCCATGAATGGTGCCTTGATGTCTTTTTTGGAAGGCTGCACTGAAGTGCTACAATGCACATCCATTCTCACAACCACCTCATAAAACTGCATGCCCATTCATCCAATCCTGAAATTGGGGAGTGGTCGCTGTAACACTTAATCACTTGCTCAATGAATCAGTTTTATGCCACCATGTTCTTTCATGTCATTTATACTTGACACTTTTTTCCTTTCTTTCCAACCTTAGCCAAGGCTTACAAATCATCTGAAATTTCCTACTCAACTTTAAGTACATATAGCCCTTTAATTTGAACTCGATGGTCCAAAAACATTTGCTTATTCTATTAGACTAGGTCATGACCCAAGGCAAAGGCTGCACAGACAGCAATACATAATTATTCCAGTGAGGTGAAATACAAATTTAGGGCCAGTCAGTGTAGTTCTGTACTAGGGTAATTTGTACTGATTATGCAGCACAATAACCTCTCTTATGTTAGGTGCATAATTTCAGGATCAATGTGTGGAAAAGATGCCAGTGACCCAAATTCCAACTGCTCCATGTCATAATATAATTAATTTTAAACCATCAATTCCACATCATGCAAAGACTGGAAAGTGAACAGAGACAAATCTATATTTGGCGACACATCAGTATAAAATATATATAGGTAATTTTCAGCCTGTAGTAGAAAGGTTTAAAATGTTCTGACAACTGTGAAATACGCTTCAATGAGACAGCAGTTCTAAGATGATGAAAAATCTAAATTGCCATGCTAGCTTGGAAATGTGGCATAATAATTAAATCATTTTGTTAGCTGAAGATTATGGATTGAATTTACTTCCATCATTAATTGGTTTTGTAGATAGGGCTTAGAAAATTAGTCTTCTACTTTATACAGTAAAAGGGTTATTACCGATTTTTAAATACAATTACTGAATATTATCATTCACAAATCAGCATAGGTATTTACCTGAATTAATTGCTTAATAAAAACAACATGGTAGCATGGTAAGTGTTATTCGGATTTAGACAATTAGTATTATAATTGTCTATGGATGTTGATGGCAATGAAGAAATAAATGATGAATTTGGTAATTGATGCTTCTTTCCATACTGTTCTACTTTGCTCATAGCATAAAATGGGCTAAAATAGAAAAGAGAAAAAAATGTTTATTGTGGACTCAACGCTTGTGAATGTTTTTCTAAATGAATGTATGAAAAAGCATGCACTTTTGTGCAATTATGTGTAAACAAAAGGGCTATCTTGCTTCTCATTCAACCCAAGAGTTAATGATATGAGCAAAAATCTAAATTTGTAAGCATTAATACGGCACTTCCAGATGTGAATTGGAGGCACATCACCCACAGAACAAATTACCCTAGAAAATGGATCTACTGGAACAGAAAGAGCTACCTGGCCATGACAGAGGATCAGTGCATGTTAAGACCCAAACTGAGTAAGTGCACCACTTGGTCCATAAAGATCTGCAGAAGCATTCCACTGAATTGTTGATGGCAGTGGTCTCCATTTACCTCTAACTTTAGGCTACAATGTTCTTTCAGAAACCTATATTTAACATCAGATGAGTCTTTTGCTCTGTCTGGTATGTCAGGTGCTGGCCTTCAATAGGAATTCTCTCAGTGGTGGTGGGGGAGGGGGCAGAAGTGTGGGATATGAACAGGTTAGAGACATTAAGAACATAAGAAATAGGAGCAGGAGTAGATCATTTGGCCCTTTGAACCTGCTCCGCCATTCAACAAGACTATGGCTGACCTATCTCAATACCATCTTCCTACACTATCCATACATACCTTAATTCCCTTAGTACCCAAAAATCTGGTGACCTCTGTCTTGACTATACTGACCATTCAGAGTCCTCTGGGGTGAAGAATTCCAAAGATTCACAACCCTTTGAGTGAAGAAATTTCTCCTCATCTCAGTCCTGAATGGCTACCAACACCAGGCTTTAGTTCTGAGGAGTGAACATCGTGGATAGCACATTTAGTGAGGTGGTCACACCGCAGGTAATGGCTGTACAGGCAGAAAAGGGATGGGTGACCACCAGACGGAGTAGTAGGCGTAGGCAAGTAGTGCAGGAGTCCCCTGTGGCCATCCCCCTCTCAAACAGATATACTGCTTTGGATACTGTTGGGGGGGATGACCTCCCAGGGGAAAGCAGCAACAGCCAAGTTTGTGGCACCACGGAGGGCTCTGCTGCACAGCAGGGGAGGAAAAGGGGTGGAAGAGCTATAGTGATAGGGGATTCTATCATAAGGAGTGGTCCATATTGGTACTCATGACATAGGCAGGAAGAGAGATGAGGTCCTGCAAAGTGAATATAGGGAGTTAGGCAGAAGGTTAAAATGCAGGACCCCTAGGGTTGTAATTTCAGGATTACTCCCTGTGCCACGTGCTAGTGAGGATAGGAATAGAAAGATAAAACAAATGAATGTGTGGCTGAAGAGCTGGTGTAGGCGGGAGGGCTTCAGCTACTTGGATCTGGTGCAGGGGAGAGCTGAACAAGAGGGACGGGTTGCATCTGAACTGGAAGGGGACTAATAATCCTTGCGGAGAGGTTTGCTAGTACTACTCGGGAGGGTTTAAACTAATCTTGCAGAGGGGTGGGACCAAAAGTAGTAGTCTCTCCGATGAGATAGTTGAGGCAAATGTAGAGGTTAAAGCAAGCAAGTCCAGTAGGCAGGCCAGGCAGGGGCAGGACAGGGAGCGTGGAAGGTCTGGTAGGCTAAAATGCATTTACTTTAATGCAAAAAGCCTTACAGGTAAGGCAGATGAACTCAGAGCATGGATCGGTACGTGGGATTGTGATATTATAGCTATTATGGAAACGTGTTTGAGGAATGGGCAGGACTGGCAGCACAATGTTCCGGGGCACCAATGCTTCCAGCGTGACAGAGGTGGAGGTAAGAGAGGAGGGGGAGTTGCACTATTGATTAGGGAGGACATCACGGCAGTACTTAGAGAGGATATCCCGGGGGGAATGTCCAGCGAGGCCATATGGGTAGAAGTTAGAAATAAGAAAGGGGTGATCACTTTGATGGAATTATACTATAGGCCCCCCAATAGTGAGAGGGAATTGGAGGAGCATATATGTAGGGAAATCACAGATAGGTGGAGGAATTATAGGGTTGTAATAGTAGGTGATTTTAACTTCCCTAATATTGACTGGGACTGCCTTAGTGCTAAGGGATCAGATGGGGGAAGAATTTGTTAAGTGTGTCCAGGATAGTTTTCTGAAGCAGTATGTGGATAGCCTTAACAGAGAAGGGGCTACACTTGAACTCCTCTTAGGAAATGAGGATGGGCAGGTGATTGATGTGTCAGTGGGGGAGCACTTTGGGACCAATGACCATAACTCTATTAGCTTCAAGATAGTTATGGCAAAGGATAGGATTGGTCCTCAGGTTCAAGTCCTAAATTGGGGGAAGGTTAATTTCGATGGCATCAGGCAGGAACTCTCAAAAGTTGAATGGGCGAGGCTGTTTACAGGTAAAGGGACGTCTGGCAAGTGGGAGGCTTTTAAAAGTGAGATAGGAAGAGTTCAGGGCCGGCATGTTCCTGTTAGATGGAAGGGCAAGGCTGGCAAGTTTACGGAACCTTGGTTGACGAGGGATATTGAGGGTCTGGTCAGGACAAAGAAGGAGGCATATGTCGGGTACGGGCAGCTGGAATCAAGCGAGTCCCTTGAGGAGTATAGGGGATGTAGGAGCACACTTAAGAAGGAAATTAGGAGGGCGAAAAGGGGCCAAGAGATTTCCCTGGCAGATAAGATAAAGGAGAATCCTAAAAGATTCTATAAGTATATTAAGAGTAAAAGGGTAGCTAGGGAGAGAGTAGGTCCCCTTAAGAATCAGTGTGGTAATCTATGTGTGGAGCCACGGGAAATGGGCGAGGTCTTAAATGAATACTTCTCGTCTGTATTTACCGCGGAGAAAGTCATGGAAGCTTGTGAGTTCAAGAGAGGGAACAGCGATATCCTGGAGCATATCAACATTACAAAGGAGGAGGTGTTGGAGGTTTTGAAGCGCATTAAGGTGGATAAATCCCCAGGGCCTGACCAAGTGTATCCTAGGATGCTATCAGAAGCAAGGCAGGAGGTTGCTGGAGCCCTGGCAGAGATTTTTGTATCATCATTAGCCACGGGTGAGGTATAGGAAGATTGGAGGATAGCTAATGTTGTACCTTTATTTAAGAAGGGCAGCAGGGATAAGCCAGGGAACTACAGGCTGGTGAGCCTTACATCAGTGGTGGGAAAGTTATTGGAAGGGATTCTGAGAGACAGGATTTATATGCATTTGGAAAGGCAAGGTGTAATTAGGGATAGTCAGCATGGCTTTGTGCGTGGGAAATCATGTCTCACGCATTTGATTGAGTTTTTTGAAGAGGTGACCAAGGGGATTGACGAGGGCAGGGCGATAGACGTTGTCTACATGGACTCTGGCAAGGCCTTTGACAAGGTCCCGCATGGTAGGCTGGTCCAGAAGGGATCGAACACATGGGATCGTGTTCATGAGCTCGCCCATTGGATACAAAATTGGCTTGGTGATAGGAGGCAGAGGATGGTAGTGGAGGGTTGATTTTCAGATTGGAGGCCAGTGACCAGTGGTATGCCGTAGGGATCGGTGCTGGGCCCTCTGTTGATTGTCATATATATTAATGAAATGGATGTGAATGTAAGGGGCACAATTAGTAAGTTTGCAGATGACACCAAAATTGGTGGTATAGCGGAGAGTGAAGAAGGTTGTTTAAGGTTACAACAGGATATAGATAACCTGGGAAAGTGGGCAAGGGATTGGCAAATGGAATTTAATGCAGACAAGTGCGAAGTGATGCATTTTGGGAAGTGAAACCAGGGCAGGACATGTACAGTGAATGGCAAGGCCCTGGGGAGTGTTGTTGAGCAGAGAGACCTTGGGGGCAAATACATAGCTCCCTGAAAGTGGCAACACAGGTAGACAGGGTGGTGAAGAAGGCGTGTGGCATGCTTGCCATCATCGGCCGAGGCATTGAGTACAAGAGTTGGGACGGCATGTTACAGTTGTAGATAACGTTGGTTAGGCCGCATTTAGAGTACTGTGTGCAGTTCTGGTCGCCGCACTACAGGAAAGATGTGATTAAGCTAGAGAGGGTGCAGAAAAAATTCACAAGGATGTTGCCTGGTTTGGAGAGCTTGAGTTACGAAGAGAGATTGAATAGGCTGTGTCTGTTTTCCCTGGAGCGAAGAAGGCTGAGAGGGTATATGATAGAAGTATATAAAATTATGAGAGGCATAGATAGGGTAGATAGCCAGAGTCCGTTTCCCATGGTAGGGGTGACTAAAACTAGAGGGCATAGATTTAAGGTGAGAGGGAGGAGATTTAAAGGGGATCAAAGGGGTAAATTTTTCACACAAAGAATAATGGGTATCTGGAATGAGGTGGTGGAGGCAGGAACAGTAGCAACATTTAAGAGGCATCTGGACAGGTACTTGAATGAGCAAGGCATAGAGGGATATATGGACGCGGTGGGCCGAAATGCCTGTTTCTGAGCTATATGACTCTATGACTCTAACAATTGTTATGCCAAAGCTAGGCATACAGGGTTGGCAAGTGTTGACTGGGGGCCCCAACTCAGGGTCCAGGCCAGGACATCTGAAGAAAAAAAACTAAGACTTTTTTGAGCATTTATATGTTAACTCCCTTCCAAGCCAGCCTGATGGGGCAATTTTAATCTTCAGTCCAGGGTAGGTGGGAATAACTCAGCAATCCCTGTACGTCAGAAGGTATGGTGTTCAGTATTTCGGAAGGATAGGCAAGAAGGAAAAGGAGGTGGTGTAGCTTTGGTAGCAAAGGAAGAGATCAGTGCTGTAGTGAGAAATGATATAGGCACTGTAGATCAAGACGTAGAATCAGTCTGGGTAGAAATAAGAAATAGCAAAGGAAAGAAGTCTCGCAGTGGGGCACAGCATAAACCAGGAAATACTGGGGGCTTGTAAGAAAGGTACGGCCATAATCATGGGTGATTTTAATTTGCATATAGACTGGATTAATCAAATTGGCAAGGGTAGCCTCGAGGGAGAGTTCATTGAATATATTAGAGATTGGTTTTTTGGAGCAATATGTTGTAGAACCAACCAGAGAGCAGGCTATTCTAGATTTGGTATTGTGTAATAAGGTGGGATTAATTAATTATCTCATAGTTAAGGATCCTAGAGGAAAGAGTGATCATAGCATGCTAGAATTTCAAATTCAGTTTGAGGGCGAGAAACTGGAGTCCCACACTAGCGTTCTGGAGTTAAACAAAGGTACTTACATAGGCATGAGGACAGATTTGGCCTTAGTGGACTGGGCAGGAAGACTAAAAGGTAGGACAATTGATGAGCAGTGGCAGATGTTTAAGGAGATATTCAATTTATCCCAACTAAAATATATTCCAGAGGGGAAGAAAGATTCTAAGAGGGGGAAAAAATATCCATGGCTAAGCAAGGAAGTTAAGGATAACATAAAGACAAAACTAAGGTATACCATATTGCAAAGGCTAGTGGCAGGCTGGAAGATTGGAAAACTTTTAAAGATCAACAAAGGGTTACTAAAAAAGTAATAAAAAGAGCAAAGGTAAGTTATGAAAGAAAACTAGCGCAAAATATAAAAATGGATAGCAAAAGCTTCTACAAGTATATAAAAGGGAAGAGAGTAGATAAAGTGAATGTTGGTCCCTTGGAAGATGAGATTGGGGAGTTAATAGAGGGAGCACAGAAATGGCGCAGACACTAAATCAGTATTTTGCCTCAGTTTTCACGGTGGAGAACGTTAGTACCATCCCAATAGTACCAGGTAATGCACAGGTAAAGAAAGGGAGGAATTAGAACAATCATCATCACTAGGAAAAAAGTACTGAGCAAACTATTGGGATTGAAGGCAGACAAGTCCCCAGGGCCTGATGGCCTACGTCCTAGGGTCTTAAAGGAAGTGGCAGCGGAGATAGTGGATCCATTGGTTATAATATTCCAAAATTCCCTGGATGCAGGAAAGGTTCCAGTGGATTGGAAAAAAAGCTAATTCCCTTATTCAAAAAAGGAGGGAGGCAGAAAGTAGGAAACTATGGACCAGTTAGTTTAACATCTGTCATTGGGAAATTGTTAGAATCCATTATTAAGGAAGTAATAACAGGAAATTAAGAAAGTCAAAATGCAATCCATCAGAGTCAGCATGGTTTTATGAAGGGTAAATCATGTTAGACTAATTTGTTGAGTTCTTCGAAGATGTAACAAGCAAAGTGGATAATGGGGATCCTGTAGATGTAGTATATCTGGACTTCCAGAAGGCATTTGATAAGGTGCCGCACAAAAGGTTAATACACAAAGTAAGATCACATGGGGTTAGGGGCAATTTATTAGCTTGGATAGAGGATTGGCTAACCAACAGAAAACAGAGAGTCGGGATAAATGGGTCTTTTTCTCGTTGGTAAGATGTAACTAGTGGGGTGCTACAGGGTTCAGTCCTAGGGCCCCAACTATTTACAATCTATAGTAATGACTTGGATGCAGGGATAGAAGGTACCATAACCAAATTTTCAGATGACACTAAAATAGGTGGGATAGTAAGTTGCAATAAAGAAATAAGAAATTTACAAATGGACACGGATAGGTTAGGTGAATGGGCCAAAATCTGGCAGACGGAGTTTAATGTGGATAAGTATGAGGTTATCCATTTTGGTCAGAAGAATAGAAAGGCAAATTATTATCTAAATGGAGAGACACTTCAGAGTGCTTTGGTGCAGAGGGATCTGCCTGTCCTCGTGCATGAATCGCAGAACAGGTACAGCAGGTAATAAGGAAGGCAAATGGAATTCTGACATTTATTGATAAAGGAATAGAGTATAAAAGTAGGGAAGTGTTGCTGCAACTGTACAAGGCATTAGCGAGACCGTACCTGGAGTATTGCATACAGTTTTGGTCCCCTTACTTGAGGAAGGATGTAGTTGCATTGGAGGCAGTTCAGAGGAGGTTCACTAGGTTGATTCCAGAGATGAGGGGTTTGTCTTATGAAGAGAGATTGAGCAATTTAGGCCTTTACTCTCTACAGTTTAGAAGAATGAGAGGAGATCTAATTGAGCATATAAGATGATTAAGGGGATTGACAAAGTAGACGTAGAGAGGGTGTTTCCTCTTGTAGGGCAATCTAGAACGAGAGGTCATAGTTTTAGGATAAGGGGTAGCAGATTTAAAACAGAGATGAGGAGAAATTACTTCTTTCAAAGGGTCGTGAATCTGTGGAATTCACCACCCCAGAGTGTGGTGGATGCTGGGGGATTGGGTAAATTTAAGGAGGAGATAGACAGATTTTTAATTAGTAATGGGTTGAAGGGTTATGGAGAACAGGCAGGAAAGTGGAGTTGAGGCCAAGATGAGATCAGCCATGATTGTATCGAATGGCGGAGCAGGCCCGAGGGGCTGAATTGCCTACTCCTGCTCCTAGTTCTTATGTTCTTATGGTGGTGTAGTGCTTATGTTACTCGGCCAGTATCAAAGGCCTGGTCTAATAATCTGTCAACGTGAGTTAATATTCACCGTGGCAGTTTGTGAAATTGAATTTAGTTAAAAAAATTAAATAAACCTGGAATAAAAAGCTAGTGTCAGCAACAGTGACCATGAAGCCACTAGATTGTTGCAAAAACCCAACTAGTTCACTGATGTAATTTAGGGAAGGAAACCTGCCATCTGTATCTTTTCTAACCTACATGTGACTCCAGACTCAAAGCAATATCGTTGACTCTTACCCACCGTCTGAAATGGCCTAACAGAGGAAGCAGCATGCTATAGGGATCCCACAAGCGATGGTTCTGATCAAATTGTGTAGTCCTGCCACATCCAGTCATGAATGGTGGTGGTCAATTAAACGACTAACGTGAGGAGGAGGCTCCATGAACATTCCTAATCTCAACAACAGCAGAGCCCAGCATGTGCATGCAAAAGACAAGGTTAAAGTGTTTGCAACCATTTTCAGCCAAGTAGATGATCCATCTCAGCTTTCCCCTGAGGGCCTCACCAGCACAGACGCGAGTCTTCAGCTAATTTAATTCTCTATGTGATATCAAGAAAAGGCTGAGTGAACTGAGCAAAGGCCTTGATAACATCCCAGCTGTGGCGCTCATTCTCACCTTTAAATCCTTCCAGTTTGCATGCTACCTCAACAATGTCCTTCAAACCTGCATTTTCAAAACTCCCTCCACTCCTCTCTGATTTACCATCTTCCTTCAGCTCCACTATTGGTGCTTTTCTTCCCAGCATTATGCCCTTGCCTTCTTGAGCTTCCCGCTTTCCAACTATTTATTTGCTTTCAAAAACTTCCTAAAAGCTCTTTGAGCCTGCCTTAGACCTTTCCCCTAATGGTTATGTTTCCCTTTTTCTTTCATGTTGGATGTGTCCTGTAACTCATATTGAGACATCCGACTAAAAAAAAAGTTTTATTTTAAATAATAATCTTCACTAATTATTTCTGCCTCCTTAAAATTCCATTGTAAAATTAGAGCTACAGGCTTAGCAATAAATACTACTACAACTTAAGCATGCTGCTATGCTTTGTGACAATTTGAATTCTTGTCACTAATTTCTAACTAAAGTTCTATTGTAGTCATTCATTGTTGTTCTGACAAACAAATTATTATCTTTATCAATCACACGAGAATGCACTATTCTAAATTTTTTACATGCAATTAAGCCCCACACACAAATCTATGTCTATTCTGCTTCATTTGCTGTTAACTCTTAATCAGGTAGATTGCCCAAGACAATTTGTCTCATCCACTTCAAGCCATCAAAGCACTGAATTATCATGTAAATAATCATTATAGTTCTTTTAATATAAGCTTGTTTATGACAGTTATTTCTGGAGTAAGAAATCAGAAATAGCTTTAAATATGAAAATATGCATCAGTAATTATTAGAAGAGTGGACGTTGTTAATTAGCTGCCTCTTGCTAATTATCTGAGGGCCATTGGCCATTGGCCAGTACTTTTCTCCATATTGCTTGGGGAATGCGCAGTTCCCAAGTATAATGGAGAAGAAAAAGAGGCACTTCACGTCTCTGGCTGCTTCACTTTGTCTCACAGGCTTCCTCATAGAGGTGGACCAGGAATTGGGTTTATATAGATGCAGAGCATGTGCAGCCATTGAAATAAGGTGAGAAAGAGCATTCACGGCTTTCCAGGCCCAGTTTCCTGGCAGAATCCAAACTGAGCATTGGTGAACAGGTTATTGCTGAATAAGTGCCTCAGCACTGTCATTAATACCTTCCATTACTTTGCTGATGATTGTAAGTAGGTTGACCGGTTGATAATTGGCCAGATTAGATTTGTCCTCCATTTTGAGGACAGGACATACCTTGGAAATGTTCTTTGTTGGGTAGATGTCAGTGTTGTAGCTGTACTGGAACAGATGGCTAGAGGCCCAGCTAATTCTGGAGCACAAGCCTTTAGCACTACTGCCAGAATGCTGTTGGGATACATAGCCTCAGTGTGCTCATATGTTTCTTAATATCCTATAGAGTGAGTTGAATTGGCTGAAGACTGCTATCTACGATGCTGAGGACCCTGAAAGGAGGCCAAGATGGATCATCCACTCACCATTTCTGGCTGAAGATGGTTGCAAACGCTTCAGCCTAATCTTTTTGTACTCAGGTGCTGGTCTTCCCCATTATTGAAGATGGGGATGTTTGTGGAGCCTCCTCCTCCCTTTAGTTGTTTAATTATCCACCACTATTCTTTACTGCCTGTGGCAGGACTGCAGAGCTTTGATCTGATCCATTGGTTGTGTAATCATTTAGTTCTGTCTGTAGCATGCTGCTTCCTCTGTTTAGTATGCCTGTAGGTTGGTATCTCATCTTTAGGTATTCCTGAGGCTGCTACTGGCACACACTTTACATACCTCACTGGACTAGGGTTGATCCCCTGGCTGGATGGTGATGGTAGAGTGAGGAATATGCTGGGCCATGAAGTTACAGATTATGGTGGAATTTAATTCTGCTGCTGATGACTCACAGCACCTCATGGATGCCTGGTTTTGAGCTGCTAGTTCTTTTTTTAGTCTATCCCATTTATCAAAGTGGAAGTGTGAAACAACATGATGTTGGGTGTCTTTAATGTGAGGATGGAACTTCATCTCCACAAGGATTGTGTGGTGGTCACTCCTACCAATACTGAAATGAACAGATGCATCTGCGATAGGTAGTTTGGGGAGAATGAGGTCAAGTAGGTTTTTCCCTTGTATTGATTCGCTTACCACCTGTCACAAGCCCAGTCTGGCAGGCTTGTCCTTCAGAACTCAGCCAAGTCAGTCGTTGTGGTGCTAACGAGCCATTCTTCATGATGGACATTGAAGCCCCCATCCAGAGTTCATTCTGTGCCCTTGCTACCCTCAGTGTTTCTTCCAAATAGTGTTCTGCATGGAGGAGTACTGATTCATCAGCTGAGGATGGGCAGTAGCTGGTAATCAGCACGAGCCTACTCATTTTTGATCAGATGCCATGAGACTTCATGGGGTCCATGGTCAATTTTGAGGACTCCAAGGGCCACTCCCTCCTGACTGCACACCACTGTGCGCCACCTCTGGTGGGTCTGTCCTGCCTGAGGAACAGGACATACTAGGGATAGTGATGGAGGAACAAAAGCAAAATACTGCAGATGCCAAAAATCTGAAATAAAAACAGAGAATACAGGTCAGGCAGCATCTGTGGACAGAGAAAGAGTTAAGGACCTGGATCTTGTGGTTAGTAGCAAAGTGACCGCGTTTGCTGCTGACCACAGTCAAATATGTGCACTGACTTATTTTGTTGGCTGCAGCAAGAATTTCAACTTCCGGCTGCAGCATGGCCCATTGATGTAAGGAACTGCGAGACTCTCTAACAAAGTGGATTTTGAGCGAAGCCATGCCCTTGATGTGCCATGAGCTGAAGGCACACCAATTGAGGTCAGTCTTCAGCTGAAAGTTGGGTGAGTGCTTTATAATGATTTTTAAAACTTTTATAAACTTTTAAAAGCTTGTGAAACTTTTGATAGAATTCAATAGACCTGCAAAAACTTCTAAAATAAATGGGAAATGTATTGGACAGTCTATAAAGAGATGAGCTAAGTAAACTTTATTGAAAATCACTTATTTACTTGCTTACAGAAAAGAAGATGGCAGTGCAAAAGGCAGATGAGAGGAAGAAACGTCATAGCTTTAGAGATGAAGACTTCGACACACTTCTCGGTGAGGTGGAGGCAATGGCCGGAATTTTACAGCGGATAGATGGGAGCCGGACTCCGATGTGAAAGTTGGTGGCAAACCCGCTTCCGCCTAGCCTGGGGATCCGTCCCGTATTTTATGGATTCCCAGGCTTTAATTGTCCCGAGGCGGGACTTCCACCCTCTTGAGGGAGGAGGTCCCGCCTCAGTGAGTTGCCAGCCAATCAACACCATGGATCGAGGAGGGAAGGTAAGTAGGGGCATGCCTCACCAGGGGCATCGGTCCTTCCCTGGTGAGGCTGGAGTGGTCCTTTAGGGGGAGGGGGGGTGTCTTGGGTGTCGGGAGTGGGTTGGAAGGCGGGAGCGGCCCTTATTTGGGCACCCTGTGCCCAACTGCCATGCCCACCTCCCCAGTGCACGGAAAGGCCGGCAGCTATCGCTGGCAGCCTTTCACGTCTGCAGCACACCCACTTGCCACAGGTAAAATACCCATGGAGGCAGGAGAGGGTCCTTAAGTGGCCATTAAGTGACCACTTAAGGGTCTTGATCGGCCTCGGGTGGGCAGGCCATTTCCCACCGCAACCCCCCCCGCCCCCCCATCTGACCGCCGTAAACTTGGCTGGAGGTGGAATCGGGGCGTGTAGGACTCCCAGAGCCTGCCGCTCAATTTTCGCTGCCCCCACGCCACCATCTGACCCGCTGGGGTGGCGTAAAATTCCGGCCGATATGTGCAGGGTGGCTAGAAAATTTAGCATCTTGGCGTGGATGGAGGTTGCAGAGGCTGTAACTTATAACAGCACCATTCCACAGGAACAATGTCGCAAAAAGTTTTATGATTTAATGCGATGTGCCAGGGTTTGTAGAGTTCTTGGAAATGTTTTCCTTTAAATGCTCATTTAAGATTTAAAAGGTTATGAAGTGGGTGGGTGGCTAGATAGGTAGTTGGGTGGTATAAAAACAAGAAATGCTGGAACCACTCAGCAGGTCTGGCTGCATCTGTGAAAAGAGAAGTAGAGTTAACGTTTCAGGTCAGTGACCCTTCTTCGGAACTGACAAATAATAGAAAAGTCACAGGTTATAAGCAAGTGAGGTGGGGGTGGGGCAAGAGATAACAAAGGAGGTCTAGATTGGACCAGGCCACATAGCTGACCAAAAGGTCATGGAGCAAAGGCAAACAATATGTTAATGGTGTGTTGAAAGACAAAGCATTAGTACAGATTAGGTGTTAATACACTGAATATTGAACAGCAGCAAGTGCAAACCTGAAAAAAACAATGGGTAAGCAAGCTGAACAAACTACGATGAAATGAAATAAATGCAAAAAAAAAATTGTAAAAAATGTAAAAAAGAATGTAAATAAAAAGAAGAAAAAACAACTAAAAATGAAAGTAAAATAGGGAGTTGTCATGCTCTGAAATTATTGAACTCAATGTTCAGTCCTGCAGGCTGTAGTGTGTCTAATTGGTAGATGAGATGCTGTTCCTCGAGCTTGCGTTGATGTTCACTGGAACACTGCAGCAATCCCAGGACAGAGGTGTGAGCATGAGAGCAGGGGGGAGTGTTGAAATGGCAAGCAACCAGAAGCTCAGGGTCCTGCTTGCGGACTGAGCGGAGATGTTCCGCAAAGCGGTCACCCAGTCTGCGCTTGGTCTCCCCAATGTAGAGGAGACCACACTGTGAGCAGCGAATACAGTATACTACATTGAAAGAAGTACAAGTAAATCGCTGCTTCACCTGAAAGGAGTGTTTGGGGCCTGGGATTGTGAGGAGAGAGGAGGTAAATGGGCAGGTATTACACTTCCTGCGATTGCAGGGGAAGGTGCCATGGGACGGGAACGAGGTGGGGGGGTAATGGAGGAGTGGACCAGGGTGTCACGGAGGGAATGATCCCTTCGGAATGCTGACAGGGGAAGGGAGGGGAAGATGCGACTGGTAGTGGCATCACACTGGAGGTGGCAGAAATGACGGAGGATGATCCTTTGGATATGGAGGCTGATGGGGTGGAAAGTGAGGACAAGGGGAACCCTGTCACGGTTCTGGGAGGGAGGGGAAGGGGTGAGGGTAGAGGTGCGGGGAATGGGCCGGACACAGTTGAGGGCCCTGTCAACCACAGTGGGGATAAATCCTCGGTTGAGGAAAAAGGAGGTCATATCAGAAGCACCATCATGGAAGGTAGCATCATCAGAGCAGATGCGTCGGAGACGGAGAAACTGGGAGAATGGAATGGAGTCCTTGCAGGAGGTAGGGTGTGAAGAAGTGTAGTCGAGGTAGCTGTGGGAGTCGGTGGGCTTATAATGGATATTAGTAGACAACCTATCCCCAGAGATGGAGACAGAGAAGTCGAGGAAGGGAAGGGAAGTGTCAGAGATGGACCATGTAAAGGTGAGAGAAGGGTGGAAATTGGAAGCAAAGTTAATAAAGTTTTCCAGTTCGGGGCGGGAGCAGGAAACGGCACCGATACAGTCATCGATGTACCGGAAAAAGAGTTGGGGGAGGGGGCCTGAGTAGGACTGGAACAAAGAATGCTCGACATATCCCACAAAAAGACAGGCATAACTAGGACCCATGCGGGTACCCATAGCGACACCTTTTACTTGAAGGAAGTGCGTGGAGTTGAAAGAGAAGTTGTTCAATGTGAGAACAAGTTCAGCCAGGCGGAGGAGGGTGGTGGTGGATGGGGACTGGTTGGGCCTCTGTTCCAGGAAGAAGCGGAGAGCCCTCAAACCATCCTTGTGGGGGATGGAGGTGTAGAGCGATTGGACGTCCATAGTGAAGAGGAGGCGGTTGGGACCAGGAAACTGGAAATTGTCAAAATGAGGTAGGGCGTCAGAAGAGTCACGGATGTAGGTGGGAAGAGACTGGACCAGCGGAGAAAAGATAGAGTCTGGATAGGAAGAAATAAGTTCAGTGGGGCAGGAGCAGGCTGACACAATGGGTCTGCCGGGACAGTCCCGTTTGTGGATTTTGGGAAGGAGGTCGAAGCGGGCTGTCCGGGGTTGCAGTATTTTGCTTTTATTTTAGGTAGTTGGGTGGGTTGTTCAGGGCTATATGGAGTCAAATGGTTGTAAAATTCAGTTGCCTTTTGAGACAAGACTCTCTAAATGCTTGACAAGATCTCTTACCTGAACCCCACAGAGTGGAGGAGTGCAATTTCCTTTACTGAATGATAACAGTCTCCAAACCTCACAACAAGTCAAACGCAAGCCAATAAAGAAGTAATGTTTATTTTGCATGTCTTTTCAGAGTATGATGCCCAGGAGCGTAGATTGACCTGGGGTGATGTGACCTTTTTGAAGGACCTTTATGAGTCTGAATCAACAATACTTCAGTGATTGGTATGGGAGCAGACATTGGAGTGAGGAAAGGTGAGTGTCACCAGCCTAATGTTTAAACCACACATGAGCATACGAGCTTCTGTGATGTGACAAATGAACCTGCATCATCATTGTACAGGTGCACAGTTGTCTTAGGACACACCGTCTGGAGATGCTGGTGAGTCAATAACAGCAGCTAAGGGTGTTGGAAGGGGGCTGGAGAAGGCACTGAGCCATGGGCCACAGAGAAAAGCAAGACAATAACTGTGCCGGAGGAGGAAAGGGAATGGCATCCAGATAAGCAGGAGGGTGTGCACTCTGGGTGGGAGGGCAGGTGAAGGGGTGCTATTGCTCCTGTCCTCATGTTGCACAATCAAAAGTGCTGATATAGGGTGAGGGGGTGCCATGATCCTGGGACAATACTTGGATCACCACTTCTCCATCTTATGGCTACTCTTGCTGCAAGGCACAGATAGATGCCTGCTGGGCAGCCACGAAGCTGATGCCAAGGGATTACTGAGAGGATGTATGATAGACTGGTCCAAACTGTTAGGTGAAGAGGGACCTTAAACAGTTCAAGTACTTGCTGCGTGGTGTTCAGTGACACATGGATCACATTAGCTCCATGTTGAGACATCGGTGGAAGAGGTGTTCATTACAAGGAGTGCTGGTGGCTTTGAAGTGATTTATGACTTTAACCCCTTATAGGGACTAAACCAAATCAAGAGTACATCCCTATAAATTTCCTTTAATCAAGTTCAAACCAGACAAATTCTCAGACAATTATTTGTGTCCAAAGAATTGTACTAGCTTTCCCTCAAAGAAAGAAAACCAACAGAGAATATTACCATCTTTCGGAAAGCCTATTTTTAATATTTATGGCAAGTCATAAATATCCCAGATATTATAAGGATCCGGGAAACTCTCTTCAATAAGTATCTCTCCATTTAAAGAGACACAGAGAGGGGGTTCTTGTAGTTGTATACAGAATACTACATGAGACGATTTACTAACTTTTATAGATTTATTAAAGAATTTAACATGTAATAAACTTCTTAAGTGGATAAGTATATCACAATATCAAATATTACTGAGAGATGTAACACACATTCTTATTTCTAATATAGAATCCAAAAGTTTAACCTTGCTAATGTTACAGCAAAATTATCCTAGAATATCCAGAACATCCATCAAAATTTAAAGTAAACCTTTTACCTTAAATCTGCAAAGTAAGGCATGGTATGAGAAGTATTGTTTGAGGATACAACACCCCTAAACTTTGCTTTCAAAACCTCGCATTTTTATACTATTTCTAAGGTTTCATCTGACTTCAAACATTTATGTGACCTTCCTGTGTTCCCTTTAAAATCCATATCTTTAATTACCATTTCCACTTAATGTTTTACTGGAAACCCCCTGTTTTCTGACGTTGTAAGCCTTTATCTAGTCAAAATGTTTATAATTGTGTTTACTTGATCACTTGTTCCTGTGAGTCCATTTTCTATAATTGCCTTTTTATGATACCTTAAAGCAACCTCTGGAGCCGATTATAATAAAAGCAAAATACTGCGGATGCTGGAAATCTGAAACAAAAACAAGAAATGCTGGAATCACTCAGCAGGTCTGGCAGCATCTGTGGAAAGAGAAGCAGAGTTAACGTTTCGGGTCAGTGACCCTTCTTCGGAACTGACAAATATTAGAAAAGTCACAGATTATAAGCAAGTGAGGTGGGGGTAGGGCAAGAGATAACAAAGGAGAAGGTGCAGATTGGACCAGGCCACATAGCTGACCAAAAGGTCACGGAGCAAAGGCAAACAATATGTTAATGGTGTGTTGAAAGACAAAGCATTAGTACAGATTAGGTGTGAGTACACTGAATATTGAACAGCAGCAAGTGCAAACCTGAAAAAAAACCTGAAAAAAATAGTGGGTAAGCAAACTGAACAAACTAAGATGAAATAAAATAAATGCAAAAAAAGATTGTAAAAAATGTAAAAAAGAATGTAAAAAAAAGGAAGAAAAAATAACTAAAAATGAAAGTAAAATGGGGGGCTGTCATGCTCTGAAATTATTGAACTCAATGTTCAGTCCGGCAGGCTGTAGTGTGCCTAATCGGTAGATGAGATGCTGTTCCTCGAGCTTGCGTTGATGTTCACTGGAACACTGCAGCAATCCCAGGACAGAGATGTGAGCATGAGAGCAGGGGGGAGTGTTGAAATGGCAAGCAACCGGAAGCTCAGGGTCCTGCTTGCCGTCTGAGCGGAGATGTTCCGCAAAGCGGTCACCCAGTCTGCGCTTGGTCTCCCCAATATAGAGGAGACCACACTGTGAGCAGCGAATACAGTATACTACATTGAAAGAAGTACAAGTAAATCGCTGCTTCACCTGAAAGGAGTGTTTGGGGCCTGGGATAGTGAGGAGAGAGGAGGTAAATGGGCAGGTATTACACCTCCTGCGATTGCAGGGGAAGGTGCCCTGGGACGGGGACGAGGTGGTGGGGGTAATGGAGGAGTGGACCAGGGTGTCGCGGAGGGAACGATCCCTTCGGAATGCTGACAAGGGAAGGGAGGGGAAGATGCGACTGGTAGTGGCATCACGCTGGAGGTGGCGAAAATGGCGGAGGATGATCCTTTGGATATGGAGGCTGGTGGGATGAAAAGTGAGGACAAGGGGAACCCTGTCACGGTTCTGGGAGGGAGGGGAAGGGGTGAGGGCAGAGGTGCAGGGAATGGGTCGGACACGGTTGAGGGCCCTGTCAACCACAGTGGGGGGAAATCCTCAGTTGAGGAAAAAGGAGGTCATATCAGAAGCACCGTCATGGAAGGTAGCATCATCAGAGCAGATGCGTCGGAGACGGAGATACTGGGAGAATGGAATGGAGTCCTTACAGGAGGTAGGGTGTGAAGAAGTGTAGTCGAGGTAGCTGTGGGAGTCGGTGGGCTTATAATGGATATTGGTAGACAACCTATCGGCTCTGGAGCCGATTTGTCTGCATAAACAACCCCGTAAACTAATTAAGTGTATTGCTACCTCTTACTGAGGTCACACAGGATATTTCAATGTGTGTGTTTATCTTCCAATTCCCTGGCAACAGAAATATTAGTCCAACAGTGATCTTGAAATATTTAACTCTACTTTCTTAAAGGGGAATTTCAGTGAGGTCTGAAAACTGATCATCCATTCAATCCCTAACTTTAAAAGGCATAATACACTAACTATTTCCAAATCCTACCTAAATAAGCCTACTATACCTATATTCCATCACAGCTTAACATGATAATCAGCTAGACTCTCTGGACTTGATCAGACAGGAAATGACAAGTCTTTGTCAGGAGGTGAGGGAGTTGAAGATAAGTCTTTTTCAGCAGCTGGCTCTTTCTATTCACAAACTTAATGATGTTTTGATTACTACAAAGCAGATCCATCTCAATCAGGATTCGGCAAGTGGCCTTAACCAGATACAAATACAAACCCGGGTTATATGCTCTTGGTATGGCAGTAATACAAATGACCCCAATAGAAAAGCTCTTGACTGCTCCAAGTACAGAAACAGTGCAGTTCCATGAGGCAGCAGCTGGACCCCTAATGGATGCAGCTTCTGGGCAGCAGCACTCTAGTGACTGCTAGGCATGCCAATGGCACATGAGGGGCCAGGTCATGGGTACGGGGAAGATGCAGGAGGTATTAGGGTGCCAGATCTTGCAGAATGGATTGATTTTTCCCACCCCAATTTTTGATATCAATTCCCAGGCACAGATGACAGGATGAATTTTTTGGTGTTTTGTTTTGAGGAAATGTTTATGACCTGTCAGCGCCCCGATTGTCCTCTCCACCACTTGACCTGTCATATACATGTAAGCAGGATTTTAAAAGATTATATACATTTTTAAAACTCTTGCTAAAGAATGTTTTACATTGAAATATCAAAGAGGTCAGATAAATATTGATAAAAAGCCATATACATTTAAAGATCTTTTAAAAGTCGCTTCAATCTTGCCGGAGTCTTTTAAACTGAAACAACAAAGAAGTCAGATAAATTGATAAAAAGTCATATACATTTTGTTACAACCAGGTGAGCAGCGACCTCGGGTTCCCTCTCAGCCTTAACCTGGTCTTACAGTAACAGGGTTTAATTTTTAAACACACCATTTTTTTTAGCTCCCCTTTATTGAATCCCTGTTTACTACTTTCCAATTATAAGGCAAAGAAACCAGCTAAACAGGTTTTCTTAGGTTTAAAGAGGAAAGGTTGAACTTTATTAAACTTAAGCTCTAATTTGGTTAACGCCGACGGATACATGAAACACCCACGCTAGCATGCATACGAGATAAACACACATGCAGATAGAGACAGAAAAGAGCAGAAGAAATAAAGTATCAAATTTTGAGGCAATATCTGAAGGTCGTTTTGGTTACTGTTCTTTGAGCTGGCTGTAGAGTCCTTGATTGTAGGTAGATCTTGATTTTCGTTGGGGCCCAGTATTCTTCTTAAACCTTGTTCGATGTAGGAGACTTTTCTCTCTTGAGGTTCACGTCTTCAGTGGATTTGGAGTTCCGAGAGAAAGAGATGGGACCAGACAGGAGAGGCTGTGGCGAGCCAGCCAGGAGAGGTCTTTACAGTGCAGGAGCAAACAGTCTCTCTCTCTCTCAAACTGTCTGTACAATTAAAAAAATACTCAGGTAGCCCAGCAGGTTAGTCATGTGACCAGCTGGTTTGTCCATGTCTGTTCGTAGATTCGGCCATCTTAGCAGTCATCCTGGAATGTGAGCTTCCTCATCTTCAATGTTTGGTGATCAAAGTCCATTGTGAGTTGAATGTGTCAGAGAATGGTCCTTTGTCTCCACAAACACTGTCTTTTAGTATGTAAGTGTTTTTTCCCAGCCATGGCTGATCTGTTTAACAAGTCATTTCCTTGCTCCAGCAACAGTTTAAAATCAGTTCATGTAACAAAATTAATATGTCTCATTCTTGACGGGTAATTCAAAGATCTTTCAAAAGTCACATCAATCTTGTAAAAGAAAAGTCAGATGAATAACATCCATTTAAGAAGTCTGATAAGCCATGCTAAAAAGTTACATGCAACAAATAAAACACACCATTTAAAATGTCTGCACTCTGACCTTGGAAAGTTCCCTCCTGCTGCCCTATTTCAATGTCGTTGCCTTCCTGAACTGGTGGATCCACTCCCAAGCATTCTCTGTGCCTGCTAACACCATCTTTTAATAAATGCACATGAAATCTGACATTACTTGTGGGCAATCAGCCTAAATCCACAAAGTACAGGCCCCTGCCGATTTAAAGAGCGGGTCAGCGGAATCATCAATGGAAGCTCCTCTGGAGCACATTGTAATGCACCGCAACTTCCGGTTTTCAGTGCAAAAGTGCATGCCAGCAGTTGCAGTGATCCTCTGCAACTGATCCTTAATAGCGGTGAACATATCAACATTCGCCACTATTGGGACCGCAGAATCCGACCCATTGATTTCGGTTGATGACCTTTCATCAGAGCCATTGTGGACCATTATCGCTATGTATAGGCTCTGAAAGCAATCTTCAAGGATATATAACAATTGACAAGTGTGGTTCTTGGATCTAAGCCTCCCCTTTGCAGCAAATCTCAAAAGTTTTGCCTTCTTTCTAAGCTCCAATGGACTGAGTGGCAGCTTCATTGCAATCTGCAGCACACCTGCAGCTAATAAGTAGCCAGTGATAGCCACTGAAGCACACATTGTTGCTCTTGAAGCAATAGTAGACAAGCTTCCATACCATGTTGATCAAGGATTTCAGGATCTGACAGCTGTCCTTCGTCTTTGGCTTGGTCTCAATTTTTGTCTGATTACACTTCTATTCCAGGACTTGAGCACACAACTTAGACTGATACTTCAGTGTTGCATTGTTGGAGATGCTGTCTTTCAGATGAATCCACTGATTCAGGTGTGTGTAAATGATCCCATGTCACAATTTGAAGAGATGAAGTTTCTCTATATTTTCATATTCCAATCTTTGGAATTCTCTACTCCAGAGGGTTGTGGATGCTCTACCATTGAATATATTCAAGGCTGTCATAAATAGATTTTTGATTTTTAGTGAATAAAGGGATATGGGGAGTGGGCAGGAAAGTGAAGTTGAGGCAGAAGATCAGCCTTGATTGTATTGAATGGTGGAGCAGACTCAAGGGGCTATATGTTCTATTCCTGCTCCTATTTCTTATGTTCATATGTTCTGTCTCTTCATTTCTCAACCAATATCACCAGAATTAGATTATCTTCTCATTCATTTGCCATTTGTAGGACCTTACTGTGTGCTAACTGGCTGCCATGTCTGCCTATATAACACCAATGACTACACTTGAAAAATAATGTAGTGGGTTTTGACATTCTTTCGGCTCTTAAATTCATTATATAAGTTCTTTCTTTCTTACCCAATTCTGCAGCCACTAATAAAGAAGAAAAATAAGCAGTAAAGAATGGCATATTTTTTAAAGTCTTCTTTAAGAAGCTACGTTCAACAACAGCAGAATATATCAAATCAATACATGGCTGGAGAAATGGTGTAGGGGGGGAGGGATTCAGATTCCAGGGACATTGGGACCGGTTCTGGGGAAGGTGGAACCAGTACAAGCTGGACGGGTTACATCTGGGCAGGACTGGTCCCAATTTCCTTGGTGGGGGTCGGTGGTGGTGTTTGCTAGTGCTTTCGGGGAGGGTTTAAACTAGAATGACAGGGGGATGGGAATCTGAGCAGGGAGACAGAGGAGGGGGAAACAAGGATAGAAATGAAAGATAGAAAGGTAAGAAGCAAAAGTGGAAGGCAGAGAAAACAAGGGCGAGAAACAAATGGGGCCATAGTGCAAAATAAAGCTAAGATGACTAACAATGTTAAAAAGATAAGTCTAAAGGCATTGTGTCTTAATGCGCGGAGCATTAAGGTAGATGAATTAACAGCGCAAATAGATATAAACAGTCATGATATAGTTGCGAATACAGAGACATGGCTGCAGGGTGACCAAGGATGGGAACTGAACATCCAGGGGTATTCAATATTTAGGAAGGACAGGCAGAAAGGGAAAGGAGATGGGGTAGCATTGTTAGTAAAGGAGGAAATCAATGCAATAGTGAGGAAGGATATTGGCTTGGAAAATCATGATGTGGAGTCTGTATGGGTGGAGCTAAGAATACCAAGGGGCATAAAACATTGGTGGGGGCTGTCTGCAGGCTGCTAAACAGTAGTGGGGATGTAGAGGATGGCATTAAACAGGAAATTAGAGATGCATGCAATAAGGGTACAACTGTAAACATGGGTGACCTTAATCTGCATATAGATTGGTCAAATCAAATTAGCAATAATGCTGTAGAGGAGGATTTCCTGGAGCGTGTACGTGACGGTTTTTTAGACCAATACGTTGAGGAACCAACTAGAGAACTGGCTATCCTAGACTGGATATTGTGCAATGACAAACAATTATTTAACAATCTTGTTGTGCGGGTCCCTTGGGGAGGAGCAATTATAACATGACAGAATTGTTCACTAAGATGGAGAAGTAATTGAATCCGAAACTAGGGTCCTGAATCTACATAAAGGAAACTATGAAGGTCTGAGGTGCGAGTTGGCTATGGTAGATTGGGGAACTTTACTAAAAGGGTTGACGGTGGATAGGCAATGGATAATGTTTAAAGAACGTGTGCATGAATTACAACAATTATTCATTCCTGTCTGGTGCAAAACTAAAACTGGAAAGGTGGCTCAACCGCGGCATATGTAAGAAATTAGAGATAGCATTAGATCCAAAGAGGAGGCATATAAAATTGCCAGCAAAAGCAGCAAGTCTGAGGATTGGGAGCAGTTTAGAATTCAGCAAAGGAGGACAAAGAGGTCGATTAAGCGGGGGAAAATAGAGTATGAGTGTAAACTTGTGGGGAACATAAAAACTGACTGTAAAAGCTTCTATAAATATGTGAAAAGAAAAAGATTAGTGAAGACAAATGTAGGTCCCTTACAGTCAGAAACGGGGGAAATTATAATGTGGAACAAAGAAATGGCAGAAGAGTTAAACACATACTTTGGTTCTGGCTTCACAAAGGAGGAAACAAATAACCTCCCTGAAATGTTAGGGAACCATGAGTCTATTGAGAGGGAGGAACTGAAGGAAATCAGTATTAGCAAAAATAAATAGTGCTATGGAAATTAATGGGGTTAAAGGCTGACAAATCCCCAGTGCCTGATAATCTACATCCCAGAGTACTAAAGGAAGTGACCCTGGAAATAGTGGATACATTGGTGGTCATCTTCCAAAATTCTATAGACTCTGGAGCAGTTCCTACAGATTGGAGGGAGGCAAATGTAACCTCACTATTTAAAAAAGGAGGGAGAGAAAAACAGGGAATTACAGAGCATTTAGCCTTACATCAGTAGTGGGGGAAATGCTAGAGTCTATTATAAAGGATGTGATAGCAGAACACCTGGATAGCATAAACGGGATTGGACAACATCAGCATGGGTTTACGAAAGGAAAATCATGCTTAACAAATCTACTGGAGTTTTTTGAGGATGTAACTAGTAGAATAGATAAGGGAGAACCAGTGGATGTGGTATATTTGGATTTTCAGAAGGCTTTTGATAAGGTCCCACAGAAGAGGTTAGTGTGCAAAATTAAAGCACACGGGATTGGGGGTAATATACTAGCATGGATTGAGAATTGGTTGACAGACAGGAAACAGAGAGTAGGAATAAGCGGGTCTTTTTCCGGGTGGCGGGCAGTGACTAGTGGGGTACCGCAGGGATCAGTGCTTGGGCCCCAGCTATTCACAATATATATTAATGACTTGGGTGAGGGAACTAAATGTAACATTTCCAAGTTTGCAGATGACACAAAGCTGGGAGGGAATGTGAGCAGTGAGGAGGATACAAAGAGGCTCCAATGTGATTTGGGTGAGCGGGCAAAAGTATGGCAGATGCAGTATAACGTGGATAAATGTGAGGTTATCCATTTTGGTTGTAAAAACAGAAAGGCAGATTATTATCTGAATGGTGATAGATTGGGAAAGGGGGAGGTGCAACAAGACCTGGGTGTCCTTGTACATCAGTTGCTGAAAGCAAGCATTCATGTGCAGCAAGCAGTTAAGAAGGCGAATGGTATAAAGCTTTGAAAATGACCTTCCTACAACTAAAAGAGAGAACGTTTCATAGAAATAATGGCCCAAACAGTAGAAAGAAAAGAGAAACTTACCTCCAGCTGTAGAAGACAGAGCACAGAACGACACGCTGCAAGTAAATCAGATGAGTCATTGTGCCGACAGTTGAGAGATACTAAAGGCTCCATGAAAAGAAAACAGTGAAGTCCCGACTCCTCTCCCAGGCTGATCAAGATCGGCACCATTACAGGAGGCGTCCTATTGCAAAAAGGGCGGGAAAACCCCAATCACTGCATGGTCCCCATTCACTCAGCCAAAGTTTAAAAAAATTAAGTCACTTGAGCATGAAGAACAGACTCCATTCACACAGTCCAGCTATAAAAAATTAAACTACTCGAGCGTGAACAACGTTACCAAATCCTAGCAAAAAAAAAGCAATTGAACTGCCTATTGACCAGCTGTGTAAACAGACAAGCTTAAGTGCTGCAAGCAAGGTAAACACAGAGCACTGTCAAATACCTGATCCTCTCAATTCAAGCAGCTAGTCTAAAAAACAGAGAGATTCTTAAAGGGGAAACAATGCAGAGTCATAGAACAAGTCTTTAAACAAGTTTTAAGCAAAAGAACAGCAGGAAGGTAGAGGCCAAGGATATACTATCCGAGTTCAAACTTTTCAAACAAAGAATGCAATTATGCTTCACAGACCAAGTAATTGTACAACCAGAAAAAACAGGCTGTGACAATACTGATAGCAGTTGAAAATGTGGAGTTACACAGAATCAACATCTCTGGACTATCTGAAGAGGACCAGAAAGATCCTGCAAAGATTGGAAAGTACTAGATGATCAGCTCTGATTAAAAATGAATTTTTGAATTCACCACCTGGAATTGATGTCCTACAGGCAACAGCCACAGGAATCAATAGATCAGTTAGTCAGCAGATGCTGTAATAAGGGCAACAAATGCAATTTTGCAGAAGCTGAGCTAAGCGTTTCAGGAAGACCTCTTAGGGTTGTGCATTGATGCATTGCTAGAAGATGGCAGGAAATATGAAGCCATTGTAGCTGGACAACAGCATCTGCAAGCACTATGTGCAGCCAATATCAGCACGATAACCAGGTCGAAAAGAGCAAGCAAGCTATGTGGTAAATGTGATTGGTCCGACTCACCGCAAAGTTGTCCTGCATTTCAAGACCTGTGCAAGGCATGTGGTGCAAAAGGATACTGGGCCCACCTATGCAAGAAATATGGCTCCAAAGATGCAGCCAGAAGCCACAGTGGAACACAAACAAACAGACGACAGGCGCAGCAACAGAGCAACACCAGCAGGAAAGTGTCAGAGACTTGTGCAAATGTAATCTGATACACGAAGTTCACAATGAAACAGACCTCAGACAAGACTCATAGCAGATCAATTTTCATCCAGAAGATGAGCAGGTATTTCACTTTGTGGGGCTGACACATCATGTTGATGAAGTCAAACAACTGGAAGCTTTTGCTACAATTAACATCATGTGCCCAAAGAAAGCTGGCAAACATACACTCAGGATTAAGATTGAAACTGGAGCTAGTGCAAACATTGTACCAGTTAGAATCCTGAAGGATATGTACCAGGGTCAGTGGAAATCAATGATACAACTGACAACTGCAAAGTTATCTACATATAATGGGTCACCCATCCCTTGCAGTGACACAATAACAATGCAATGCAGATATGGCAAGTCGGCATGGAAACCACAAATATTTTACCAGGTAGATATGAGCGTACCAGCAGTGGCAGGATTACTAGGATTCAATTTAGTCCAACCAGGGTAACTTGTCCGTGACTAAAACAAACCACTATGGGTACAGGTATATGTTGGTTATAAGTGTAGCAGATTTGTTAAGTAATTTATGTTCAGTGCAAAGAAGTAATATTTGACAAAGACAGTAGTCACAGTCTGTTCCTCAGAATCCTGGCAATAGCCCTCTGAATGACTGTGACATGGATTCTCTTTCTCTTGCTGCGTTCTGTTGACTGAAGATTCTCTTCTTCCTTCCTCGGGATTTTTTGTACTGCTTCTCATGTTCAATAGCTGTTCTTTGATAACCTTTGTGGCCATCAGACCACCTTTGTAGTTTGCCCGATTGTTGGTCCAGGTCCTGTGATATCAGTTACTATCCTACTCTAATTGGGGCTTAATCGATAAAACATTTTGCCAATAATTGAGATAAAAACTTATGAAGAGTTCTATTCATTACAGTCATTATCTCCTTGGATGGTATGAATTTGTACAGAGATTGATTTTTTTTTTAGCAAAGTTAATAAATCAGGTCAAAATACTTGTTTTGCTGACCTTGTGTTACAGTGACTTACAAAATCCTAAAGACACTGAATTTCTTACAAGCTTAAGACTTAGTTTTTAAACTGAATACTTTTAAATTAAAGCCCATTCTTTCTAGCATGATTCTTCATTCATTGATTACAACTCAATCAAGGTCCATTGCTTTGTAATCATTGTTTTTTTGATGGGTTACTACTTAATATGTTAATTTGATTAATATAGTCGCTGATACAAGAAACAAAAATGACTTCCTTGGTCACGTGTTCGTATTAAGATGGCTTACTTGACCTTTTTATTTATTACAGAGGATACCGTGTGAAAATGCTCAAGTTAAGCTAAAATCTAGCTACCTAAACCTACTTACACCACAAATATTCTACGTGGTAGATACGAGCGTACCAGCGGTGGCAGGACTACCAGCGTGTAAGGACCTCAGCATCATAACTATCCACAAGGTCACCAATGCACTCACTACAGCAGAAGAGACCTGCATTGGGTCAGTCCACAACCTACATCAAATGTTTGACGCCATAGGAGATTTCAAAGATGATGCCTTACTGCACCTCAGAGAGGATGCAATTCCGTTAATCGACCCTCCCAGAAAGTGCAGCATGCATGTACAAGAAAAGCTTAAACGCAAGTTGGATGACTTGGAATGCAATGGCATCACCCATCGTGTGCATCATCACACAGACTGGTGCAGCTCAATTACTTGCGTACTGAAGAAGGATGGAGCAATCAGGGTATGTTTAGATCTGAGGCATCATAACCTCTCCCTAAAGAGATGTCCCCACAAGATTCTGACATTGGAATAATTGAATCCCAAGTTTACAGGAGTCAAATTCTTCTCCAAGTTGGATGCTAAACATGGATATTGGTCAGTACACCAAGCTAAGGAATCTCAAGAAGTCACCACCTTCAGGATACCATTTGGAAAATACTGCTTCCAGAGACTACCCTTTGGCTTATCTGTCAGTCAAGATCTGTTTTAGCAGCATATGCAGAGAATTATAGAAAACATGCCTGGCTGATTATGCATTGCTGATGACATTGCGATAATGTGTAAAACCAAAGAAGAACATGATTGAAATCTCCATTCACTGATAGCAGTAGCTCATCATGAAGGGCTCGTTTTTAACAGCAAGAAGTGCTAGGTGAATGTAAGTCGGATCAATATCTTTGGCTCCATCTATTGTGGTTGCGGAATCCGTCCTGATACAGGCAAAATCGAAGATGTAAGGCATATTAGAGCATGGCTACCCGACCCGAATCCAACGGGACCCAACAACATGTGTTGGGTTTGGGTTGGGTCGGGACACTCTTCTGGGTCTGGCATTCGGATTCAGGTTGGGTCGGACATACTCTATCATCACCTCTAGTACATGGCTCCAATGTTAATGTACTTTTTGGACTTGAAAAGTTGTTTAGTTACAGTTTTTTAAAGCTTGTGCAGATAAGCAACAAAGTGAAAACCAGAAGATAGGTTAACTGATGGTCGGGTCGGGTCGGGCACAGGAAAAAATGAAAGGACTCGGGCCGGGTCAGGCTGGGGTTGGATGTGGTTCTGTTGGGCACGGGTTGGGTTTCATTTGCAGACGCAAGCCAGCCTTTAAGGCATATGCCTACCCCTCAAGACGAGGAAAGCCTCCAGAGATGTCTTGGATTTTCAACTTCTTGGTACCATACGTTCACATTTTCCTGACAAAGCATTCATCGCTGAGAGAACTCATAAAGAAAGACGTATCATTTGTATGGCAGGAGGAGCATCAGTATATGTTTGAGTCTCTCAAACAAACAATGTCAGCAGAAACATATGCCCTGCAGTACTACGACCCAAGGAAGAAGACGATTCTGGAAGTCGATACCTCACAGAAAGGGCTAGGGCGTGCGTCCTGCAGGATGGCAAACCAATTGCATTCAGGTCCAAATGTTTATCCCCAGCACAGTCCAATTACTCAAACATAGCACGTGAGACACTTGCTCTGGTGCTTGGGATGACAAGGTTCCACATCTACCTGTTTGGTAAGCAGTTCACAGTGGAAACTGACCACAAACCACTGGAGACGATCTGGCGCAAACCATTGACAAGCACACCACCTCGACTACAGCGGCACTTAGTGAAAGTACAGGGGTGTGACTTCGATGTCTGCGACAAACTGGGTACCAAAAGTATCACCTCGGATGCATTGAGCATATTGCCAAACCTGAGCAAGAATGAAAACGTTCCACTGGATCTACAAGTAGACATAATGGACATCGAGGTGGAAGATGTGCTCAAATTCGACTTATTGCATTTTGGTCAGCACAAATGTGACCAACGACAATCAGAAACAGCCAATGACCCACAACTGAAGGCACTGTGGAGAGTCATCATAGAAGGTTGGCCTGACACAGTAAAAGAGGTTCCAGAAACCCTCAGATGTTTTCAGCCTTATAGAGATGAACTCGGTATCTCAAGAGGCGTTACCTTCAAGTGAAAACAAGTGATTGTGCCCAAAGCTTCCAACAGGACATCTTGTCACAACTTCACCACGGTCATATGGGCATAGAGCGAACAAGACGACTGGCACAAAGCACTGTTTATTGGCCAGGGATCAACAATGACATCGAAAGGTTAGTGAGGATGAGCGAGGCATGCCAGAGCCAAAAGCCACAACAACGCAAATAATCTTTACACCTTCACAAGATTCCGTCTGTCCCTTGATCGAAAATCGCCACTGATCTAGTTTCCGTTCGTGGAGAAGACTTTATCTTAGCCACTGACTATTTTCTCAAATTTCCAATTGTGATACAGGTAAAAGACACTTTAACTGTGGTCATCACAGACACATTGAGTGTCATATTCAGTCTATTCGGTGCACCTGAAGAAATAATTTCTGATAATTGGCCACAGTATATGGGCCAACCTTTCAGGGATATGTGCACAAAATGGGACGTAAACCATGTGACATCCTCACTACATTACGCTAAATCTAATGGTCTTGTCAAGCAAATGGTCCGCACAGTCAAGTCACTTATCCTGAAATGTAGGACAATGAAACAAGATTTTCCTGCTGTCATGTTACACCTCAGAGCTACACCTATGGATATGGGCTTACTGTCACCAGCAGAGATCATATTTGGCATGCAATGGCAGACGACACTGCTAAGCCATCATCTGTCCAAATTCTCCAAGCTGCAGGAGACACTGCTTGAGAAATAGGGGAGAATGAAGATGGTATATGACCGACATGCAAGGGCAGAACTACCTCAGCTACATGTAGGACGAAATGTCAGGGTCATACACCCCACATTGAGAACATGATAATCCGCAGAGGAACTCAAAGTATGCAGTGAGCCTACGTCCTACCAGATTACAGCATCTAGCAGAGCAGTGTTGAGAAGGAACCAAAGCCAATTAAGAGAAGTGTGCAATACTCCAATTGCACACAGCAGACACAAAAGAACACACTCGTTGATGAGGGTGTGGTGGAACAACAGGACAACAACCAACACATTGACAACATGCCTGCAAATCCAAAACAGCAAAGGCTGAAATCCACATCCCTAGAAGGTAATACCATAGCCAGATCTGGAAGAGTTGTCAAACCACCAAAATGATATATGGACTCTTAAGCTTCTATACTTGTAATTTTTATAATCTATATCCCATAGAACTAGTTTTGATGTTATCTAATTTTATGTGTTTGTACTTGTAGCATACGAGACTTATCTTTGGAAAGAAAGGGGATGTTGCATGATTGCCTTTAAGGGCGATATCCCTTTAAGATCTTAGTATGCTGATGAGCTAAGTACCTGGATGCAGTCATGTGACTACAAGCTAGAGTCACTCTGCAACTGTAACACCCAGAAGAAGGTACTGTAAATAGTTTGCTCTGTACTGTTGTTACAAGTGCTTCCATTTTTCTGTTAAATTTTGAAGATTTGTGGTTTAAAACTTAAAAGGAATCCATGGATTTTTTTTTACAAGGATCACTGAGAGGTCTGGACTGTAAACAGTTACTGGAAGGCACCTGGGGTCTGTGTAGTCCTGTTGCAAGATAATGGATCAGGCATAGAAAGGCCTGTGGGATAGTTTTCCAAAAAGCTAAATCGACACCGAAAAAGATATTCAACAATGGAAAAAGAAACCCTAGGTTTACTATTGGCTCTTACGCATTTTGAAGTCCATGTCCACCATGACTGCAGAAAGACACTGGTATATACTGATCATAACCTCCTAGCCTTTTTGGAAAAAATTAAAAACCAGAATGCTGGACTATTCTGATGGAGTTTACTATTGCAACCTTATCACTTATAGGTTATCCACATTGCGGGCAAAAATAATGTAATTGCAGATGCTTTATCTAGAATCTAACTTTGTTTTGAGTTATCTGAGTGTAAAGATGGTATAAAGCAGAACTTTATTAACTATGGGTAAAGAGTGAATGAGTATAAGAGAGAAAATGTGTTTTAACATTTTTTCATCTTTTTTCACACATTGTTATGAAACACATTTAAAAATGGTGTTTCATTCCTCCAAGGAGATGTTATGAGTTCTTCCATTTTTTTGTTAAATTTTGAAGGTTTGTGGTTTAAAACTGAAAAGGAGTCCATGGTATTTTTTTTTTGCAAGGGTCACTGAGAGTTCTGGAAGGCACCTGTCTTCAAATAATTACCCAGCAAGGGTTGTTTTTGACTTTGGAAACATTTTGCAGAGAAATGACAGATCAAGATTTATAGGGGTCAGGAGGCTTGACTCCTGATATTGTTTATGGTTTAGCTTTGGACTGTCAGTTGAGATATGGGCAATGGTTTGAAAAGACAGCTGAAGAAAACTTGCCAAGAGAGCAACATCCAACTCAGTCTATTCCAGCTGTTTGAAAAAGCCTGCCAGTTTTCCATCTCTTGAGAAGATGAGAAGCAGGTGTAAGAAACTGCCTGAAACCCCTGTTAGTGCATTTTCCCTGGAAAGCCTGCCCAAACTGATAAAATTAGATAACATCAAAACTAATTCTTTGGGATATAGATTATAAAATTTACAAGTATAGAAACTGAAGAGGCCATATATCATTTTGGTGGTTTGTCAACTCTTCCAGATCTGGTTATGGTATAACCTTCTGGGGATGTGGATTTCACCCTTCACTGTTTTGGATTTGCAGGCATGTTGTCAATGTGTTTGGTTGTTGTCCGTGTTGTTCCGTCACACCCGCCGATCAAGAACTATTCTAGGAAGATCCCAGTGATAGCTGTCTATATGTATTTGAGACACCAAACCAAAAAAGACTTCTGACATCTTTTCATATCTTCTCTTTTGTTTCTTCAAGAATTAGCAAGTATTATGGCCAATGTATTTGTCATTTTTTTGTACTAGAGCGCTAAATAGTAAATCTCTATTTTTTCAGTTAATCTGTGTTTGTGTGTGTGTGTGTGTGTGTGTGTGAGGAGCTAACATAAAAAGGGAACTTTTATATTTCAACCTGTGTGTTTGTGCTTTACTTAATTACTGGTTAAGAGTGTTTTAAAATAAACTGATAATTTTGTTAAAGAAACCTGGTTGATGTGTTTCATTCTGGGATAAAAATTGAGTCTATGATTAACCATATTGGAAAGTGTGAAAACATTTAAATATTTGTTGTGACCTGTGAAGAAGGGGGACTAGAATAAACAGTGCACTCCTCCCGCCTCAATCGTAACATATAACTGGGAGCTCTTTGTGGGATAATCCAACACCAACGATGTGCAATTGTAAGTGGGGTAATAATAATTGAAAAGAGTGAAAAAAAAAGCAGGTTTTTTGTGCAGTAGATTAAAGTTTACTCTGCAAGAATGTCTTTATCAGTTGATGTGACCTTTCTGGGGAAGGAGGATGTATCCCTGAGAGTTTTGAGACTCTTAAACAAGGTTAAACTAAAGGATTTGGCAGAACCTTTGGTGTTAGAGTTAAAACCAGGCACCAAGAAAGCAGACATAATTGAAGTAATGGTAACATTTGAAAAGTAACATTTGAAATTGGAAGAAGAAGAAAGCAAACCAGAGGGTAGTGGAGTTGAATTAGTTAAAATTCAGTTACAGATGAAGTAGCTTGAGCAGGAAAAAGAATTGACAATGAAAAAACTTGAGCAGGAATAGGAAATGGAAAAACTTAAGCTTGAACAGAAAAAGGCGGAAAAAGAATTGAAAATGCGTAAGCTTGAAAGAGAATTGGCAACAAAGAATCTTAAATTTGAAAAAGAGGAAAGTGAAAAAGAGAGCATTTCAAAGAGAAAGAGAAGGAAGGGAATTCAAAGTTTAAAAAATGGAACTAAGACTAAGTGGTGTCCTGACTTCAGTGAAAGTTCTGGTGAGGAAAGATCTAGCTCCAGCCCAGGATCCAGTGGAGAGTTGTTTAAATTCATACAAACCTTCCCTAAATTTGAGGAAAGGGGCATTTTTCATTTCTTTTGAAAAGATAGCCAAATAGATTGGCAGGGGGATGGGAACCGGAGCCACGGATCAGTGGATGGGGTAGCTGTTGAACAGGCAGATACCGAGTGCAGAGAGTCTGTGAGGAAGGTTAGACAATTGACACGACAAAGTTGCAGCCAGTATGATGGGTTGAAGTGTGTCTATTTTAACGCAAGAAGTGTCAGAAATAAGGGTGATGAACTTAGAGCATGGATCAGTACTTGGAGCTACGATGTTGTGGCCATTACGGAGACGTGGATATCACAGGGGCAGGAATGGATGTTGGATGTTCTGGGGTTTAGATGTTTCAAAAGGAATAGGGAGGGAGGTAAAAGAGGTGGGGGAGTGGCATTGCTAATCAGGGATAGTATCACAGCTGCAGAAAGGGAGGTCGTCAAGGAGGGTTTGTCTACTGAGTCATTATGGTGGAAGTCAGAAACAGGAAAGGAGCAGTCACTTTGTTGGGAGTTTTCTATAGACCCCCCAATAGCAACAGAGACATGGAGGAACAGATTGGGAGGCAGATTTTGGAAAGGTGCAGAAGGAACAGGGTTGTTGTCATGGGTGACTTCAACTTCCCTAATATTGATTGGAACCTCCTTAGTGCAAATAGTTTGGATGGAGCAGTTTTTGTCAGGTGTGTCCAGAAAGGTTTCCTGACTCAATATGTAGATAGGCCGACTAGAGGGGAGACTATGTTGGACTTGGTGCTTGGCAACGAACCAGGTCAGGTGGCAGATCTCTCGGTGGGAGAGCATTTCGGTGATAGTGATCACAACTCCCTGACCTTTACTATAGTCATGGAGGAGGACAGGAGCAGACGGAATGGGAAAATATTTAATTGGGGGAGGGGGAATTACAATGCTATTAGGCAGGAACTGGGGAGCATAAATTGGGAACAGATGTTCTCAGGGAAATGCACGACAGAAATGTGGAGGTTGTTTAGGGAGCACTTGCTGCGACTGCTGGGTAGGTTTGTCCCGATGAGGCAGGGAAGGGATGGTAGAGTGAAGGAACCTTGGATGACAAGAGATGTGGAACAGCTAGTCAAGAGGAAGAAGGAAGCTTACTTAAGGTTGAGGAAGCAAGGATCAGACAGGGCTCTAGAGGGTTACAAGGTAGCCAGGAAGGAACTGAAGAATGGAGTTAGGAGAGCTAGAAGTGGACATGAAAAAGTCTTGGCGGGTAGGATTAAGGAAAATCCCAAGGCGTTCTACACTTATGTGAGGAACAAGAGGATGGCCAGAGTGAGGGTAGGGCCAATCAGGGATAGTGGAGGGAACTTGTGCCTGGAGTCGGAGGAGGTAGGGGAGGTCCTAAATGAATACTTTGCTTCAGTATTCACTAGTGAGAGGGACCTGGTCGTTTGCGAGGACAGCGTGGAACAGGCTGATATGCTCGAACAGGTTGAGGTTAAGAGGGAGGATGTGCTGGAAATTTTGAATGATATGAGGACAGATAAGTCCCCGGGGCCAGACGGGATGTACCCAAGGATATTATGGGAAGCGAGGGAAGAGATTGCTGCGCCGTTGGCGATGATCTTTGCGTCTTCACTGTCCGCTGGAGTAGTACCGGATGATTGGAGTGTGGCAAATGTTGTTCCCTTGTTCAAGAAAGGGAATAGGGATAACCCTGGGAATTATAGACCAGTCAGTCTTACGTCGGTAGTGGGCAAATTATTGGAGAGGATTCTGAGAGACAGGATTTATGATTATTTGGAAAAGCATGGTTTGATTCGAGACAGTCAGCATGGCTTTGTGAGGGGCAGGTCATGCCTCACAAGCCTTATTGAATTCTTTGAAGATGTGACAAAACACATTGATGAAGGAAGAGCAGTGGATGTGGTGTGTATGGATTTTAGCAAGGCGTTTGATAAGGTTCCTCATGGTAGGCTCATTCAGAAAGTAAGGAGGCATGGGATTCAGGGAAAGTTGGCTGTCTGGATACAAAATTGGCTGGCCCATAGAAGTCAGAGGGTGGTAGTAGATGGAAAGTATTCAGCATGGAGCTCGGTGACCAGTGGTGTTCCACAAGGATCTGTTCTGGGACCTCTGCTCTTTGTGATTTTTATAAATGTCTTGGATGAGGAAGTGGAAGGCTGGGTTAGCAAGTTTGCCGATGACATGAAGGTTGCTGGAGTTGTGGATAGTGTGGAAGGCTGTTGTAGGTTGCAACGGGACATTGACAGGATGCAGAGCTGGGCTGAGAAGGGGCAGATGGAGTTCAACCTGGAAAAGTGTGGAGTGATTCATTTTGGAAAGTCGAATTTGAACGTGGAATACAGGCTTAAAGACAGGAGTCTTGGTAGTGTGGAGGAACAGAGGGATCTTGGGGTCCATGTCCATAGATCGCTCAAAGTTGCCACCCAAGTTGATAGGGTTATTAAGAAGGCTTTTGGTGTGTTGGCTTTCATTAACAGGGGGATTGAGTTTAAGAGCCGCGAGGTTATGCTGCAGCTCTATAAGGCCCTGGTTCGACCACACTTGAAATATTGTGTTCAGTTCTGGTCGCCTCATTATAGGAAGGATGTGGAAGCTTCAGAGAGGGTGCAGAGGAGATTTACCAGGATGCTGCCTGGACTGGAGGGCATGTCCTACGAAGAAAGATTGAGGGAGCAAGGGCTTTTCTCATTGGAGCGAAGAAGGATGAGAGGTGACTTGATAGAGGGGTACAAGATGATCAGAGGCATAGATAGCGTGGATAGTCAGAGACTTTTTCCCAGGGTGGAAAGGGCTATCACCAGGGGGCATAATTTTAAGGTGATTGGAGGAAGGTTTCGGGGAGATGTCAGAGGTAGGTTCTTTACACAGAGAGTGGTGGGTGCGTGGAATGCGCTGCCAGCGGTGGTAGTAGAAGCAGATACATTAGGGGCATTTAAGCGACTCTTGGATAGGTACATGGATGATAGTAGAATGAAGGGTAGGTAGTTAGTTTGATCTTAGAGTAGGTTAAAGGTTTGGCACAACATCGTGGGTCGTAGGGCCTGTACTGTGCTGTACTGTTCTATGTTCTAGATGAAGTGGCCGAAGGAAAGCTGGACACTGCTTATGTAAAGCGGGTTGATGGGCAGAGCTCATGAAGTTTATGCCATGCTTTCTGAGGAGGCTTTTGCAGACGGAAATGGCAAAAAAAAAGCTATTCTTGCTGCGTATGAGTTAGTCCCTGAAACATAGAGGCAGAAATTTTGGAACCTCCTGAGATTTTCTGGGAAGATTTATATAGAATTTGAGAGGGTAAAGTAAATTAATTCTGATCATTGGATACAGGCACTAAAGGTAGAGGCCAGGCATGAGAACCTTAGGGAACTAATTCTCCTGGAAGAATTTAAAAGTTCACTCCCTCTGTTAGTTAGAACCCATGTGGAGAACCAGAAGGTTTCAACAGCCAGTCAGGCAGCAAAATTGCTGATGATTACAAGCTTGTTTATTAGCCCAATCCCTTTTTCCGTCACCCCACAAACCCGAGCAGGATAGAAGGTGAGAGGGTGAAAGAAAGGCAAGAAGGGACAGCTGGGAATGGCCAGAATCTCCTCCTCAGGCCAGAAAAGAAGATGCTGAGGGTGGAAGTGAGGTCCACAAGCCTAAGTGTTACTATTGTCACAAAGTGGGACACTTTTGTGCAGAATGCTGGAAGTTGCAGGGTAAACCCGTGGGACTTATTGGAGTACACGAAGCCAATGCAGAGAAAGGGGCCCTGACCGACAGTGCAACAGATCAGGCTGTAGCTCTGACTGCAGCTGTAAGGCTAAGTACTAAAAACACTGTGAGTGCAAAGGATGTGAATAAGATACCTGAGAGTTATAGGGAATTCATGTCAAAAGGAAAAGTAACTCCTTATCCTTCAAGTGAGGCAGGTAAACCTAGTTATACTTAGATATATAGGAGCCACCTAAATATTTTTGCTAGGGAAAGGCATAACATTTCCACCAGAGAGCACACTGAATGCCAAGAGTTTAGTGAATGGTATTGGCGGGGAGTATATAACCGTAACTTGTATTGGGTGCACCTAGAGTGTGACCTAATGTCTGGAATGGTAACTGTAGGAGTTGTCCATTGTTTGCCAGGAGATGGAGTTGACCTACTCCTCAAGAATGATTTGGTCGGAGCGAAGGTAGTAGCTTCTCCAGTAGTCACGGAAAGACGAAGTGAAGTTCAAGAGACAGAACAGTTGCAGGAAAAGGTTCCAGGAATTTTTCCTTCATGTATAGTAACCAAATAATGGCTAAACAAGTTCTACTGTCAGAGGTAAAATTAGCACCACAGACAGATAGTTGAATGTCTGAAACTTTCTTTGGGGATTTGGATAATCCAAATGAAATGTTTAATAAATCTTCTCTGATCAAGGCTCAGCAAGCTGATCCAGAGTTAAATAAAGTGGCACAATCAGCTCGAACTGAAGCTGAGGTAAAGGAGTTTCGGAAAGCTTCTGTACTAAAGAGATTTTGATGAGGAAGTGGAAACTTCCTCACAGACCTGCGGATAAAAAATGGACAGTAGTTCATCAGATAGTGATACCGCCAAAGTATCGCCGGCAATTATTAAGGCCAGCCGCTGAAATTCATATAGCGGGACATGTGGGGATCCGAAGACCCAATCACATATAAGTCGACATTTTTACTGGCCAGATCTTTCCAAGGACATGGTGCAGTTTTGTAAAAGGTGCCATACGTGCCAGATTGTGGGAAAACAACAATCTGCCATAAAACCAGCAGCTCCAACTCACACGCCAGTTTTTGGGGAACCATTTAGTAGGGTGTTGGCAGACTGTGTAAGACCCTTAGCAAAAACAAAAGCGGGACACCAATATATATTCACTATCATGGATATGGCTACTCATTCCCAGAGGCCATTCCCTTGAGAACAATTTCTGCTAAGGTAGTGGTAGAGAAGTTAATCTAGTTCTTCACTAGATATGGATTATTAATTGAGATTCAGTCGGATCAAGATTCCAATTTTATGTCAAAAACTTTTCAGGAAGTTATGGGTAATTTGGGTACACAACAGTTAAAATCTTCAGCATACCACCCACAGACACAAGGGGCTTTAGAAAGGTACCATCAGACCCCAAAAATTATGATCAGGGCATACTGTCATAAATGTCCCCATGATTGGGATAAAGGGCTAGAATTTCTTTTATTTGTCACTCGGGATTCACCTAATGAGTCTATTGGTTTTAGTCCTTTTGAACTAGTTTATGGACATAAGATAAGAGGCCCTCTAAAACGAATTAAAGAAAGATTTTTAGAACATAGGGATGAATCTGCTGTGCTAGATTATGTAGCTATGTTCTGAGAACAGCTCACTAGAGCTTGCAAAGTGACTCAGGAATGCCTTAAAGCTTCCCAAACAACTATTAAAAAATAGGCAGCCAAGCATGCTAAGACTCAAACATTTCGACCAAGGGATGAAGTGTTAGTATTTCTACCTTTTCAGGGTGAATCATTGAAAGCACGGTTCAGTGGTCCATATAAATTGGTCAAGAGAATTGATAAAGTAAATTATTTGATTGACACCCCTGGAAAAAGAATCAGCTCTGTCATATCAATATGTTGAAACAATATTATCGCTGGGAAGATGATAAGCAAGCACAGGTATGTCAAGTAATCGGGACAGTGAAGGATAAAAGGGATAGTGAGGATGAGGCAGAAGGAGGCTGAGACCATTCTCAAATTGAACCTCCTACTATCTGGTTAGCTAATACTGAATTGTTAGGGAGATTGGACACTATGCTTTCATATTTAGATGCAGAAAAATGAGAAGATAAAAAAGGTTACTCACAGCATTTAAAAGAGTCCATAGGGATAAGCCAGGATGTACAACCTTAGCCACACATGATGTGGATGTAGGGGAATCCTTTCCTATAAAACAGTATCCTTACCACTTAAATCCAGAGAAACAGGCCCAGTTAAAAGCAGAAATCCAATACATGTTGGAATCCAGTCAAAGCAGCTGGAGTTCCCCAGTGGTATTAGTGCAAAAACATGATGGTTCAACTAAACTCTGCATAGACTACAGAAAAGTTAATGCAGTAACAAAGGCAGATCCTGTCGGCGAGACATTGGTCGTCTCAATTTCTCTGCTCCCCTCACTCACTCTAACCTGTCCCCCTCTGAACTTGAGGCACTCCGTTCTCTCAGGTCTAACCCCGACATGGTCATCAAACCTGCAGACAAGGGTGGTGCTGTTGTTGTATGGCGTACCGACCTCTACCTTGCAGAAGCTCAACGCCAACTCACAGACACCTCTTCCTACCTCCCTCTGGACCATGACCCCACCACCGAACATCAAGCCACCGTCCAAAGGACTGTCACTGACCTCATCTCCTCTGGAGATCTTCCCTCTACAGCTTCCAACCTCATAGTCCCGCAACCCCGGACAGCCCGCTTCTACCTCCTTCCCAAAATCCACAAACAGGACTGTCCCGGCAGACCCATTGTGTCAGCCTGCTCCTGCCCAACTGAACTTATTTCTTCCTATCTAGACTCTCTCTTTTCTCCGCTGGTCCAGTCTCTTCCCACCTACATCCGTGACTCTTCTGACGCCCTACGTCATTTTGACAATTTCCAGTTTCCTGGTCCCAACCGCCTCCTCTTCACTATGGACGTCCAATCGCTCTACACCTCCATCCCCCACCAGGATGGTTTGAGGGCTCTCCGCTTCTTCCTGGAACAGAGGCCCAACCAGTCCCCATCCACCAACACCCTCCTCCGCCTGGCTGAACTTGTTCTCACATTGAACAACTTCTCCTTCAACTCCACTCACTTCCTTCAAGTAAAAGGTGTTGCTATGGGTACCCGCATGGGTCCTAGTTATGCCTGTCTTTTTGTGGGATATGTCGAGCATTCTTTGTTCCAGTCCTACTCAGGCCCCCTCCCCCAACTCTTTTTCCGGTACATTGATGACTGTATCGGTGCCGTTTCCTGCTCCCGCCCCGAACTAGAAAACTTTATCAACTTTGCTTCCAATTTCCACCCTTCTCTCACCTTTACATGGTCCATCTCTGACACTTCCCTTCCCTTCCTCGACTTCTCTGTCTCCATCTCTGGGGATAGGTTGTCTACCAATATCCATTATAAGCCCACTGACTCCCACAGCTACCTCGACTACACTTCTTCACACCCTACCTCCTGTAAGGACTCCATTCCATTCTCCCAGTTTCTCCGTCTCCGACGCATCTGCTCTGATGATGCTACCTTCCATGACGGTGCTTCTGATATGACCTCCTTTTTCCTCAACCGAGGATTTCCCCCCACTGTGGTTGACAGGGCCCTCAACCGTGTCCGACCCATTCCCCGCACCTCTACCCTCACCCCTTCCCCTCCCTCCCAGAACCGTGACAGGGTTCCCCTTGTCCTCACTTTTCATCCCACCAGCCTCCATATCCAAAGGATCATCCTCCGCCATTTTCACCACCTCCAGCGTGATGCCACTACCAGTCGCATCTTCCCCTCCCTTCCCCTGTCAGCATTCCGAAGGGATCGTTCCCTCCGCGACACCCTGGTCCACTCCTCCATTACCCCCACCACCTCGTCCCCGTCCCAGGGCACCTTCCCTTGCAATCGCAGGAGGTGTAATACCTGCCCATTTACCTCCTCTCTCCTCACTATCCCAGGCCCCAAACACTCCTTTCAGGTGAAGCAGCGATTTACTTGTACTTCTTTCAATATAGTATACTGTATTCGCTGCTCACAGTGTGGTCTCCTCTACATTGGGGAGACCAAGCGCAGACTGGGTGACCGCTTTGCGGAACATCTCCGCTCTGTCCGCAAGCAGGACCCTGAGCTTCCGGTTGCTTGCCATTTCAACACTCCCCCCTGCTCTCATGCTCACATCTCTGTCCTGGGATTGCTGCAGTGTTCCAGTGAACATCAACGCAAGCTCGAGGAACAGCATCTCATCTACCGATTAGGCACACTACAGCCTGCCGGTCTGAACATTGAGTTCAATAATTTCAGAGCATGACAGCCCCCCACTTTACTTTCATTTTTAGTTATTTTTTCTTCCTTTTTTTTTGGCATTCCTTTTTACATTTTTTACAATCTTTTTTTGTATTTATTTCAGTTCATCTTAGTTTGTTCAGTTTGCTCACCCACTGTTTTTTTCAGGTTGTTTTTCTTCAGGTTTGCACTTGCTGATGTTCAATATTCAGTATATTCACACCTAATCTGTACTAATGCTTTGTCTTTCAACACACCATTAACATCTTGTTTGCCTTTGCTCCGTGACCTTTTGGTCAGCTATGTGGCCTGGTCCAATCTGCACCTTCTCCTTTGTTATCTCTTGCCCAACCCCCACCTCACTTGTTTATAATCTGTGACTTTTCTAATATTTGTCAGTTCCGAAGAAGGGTCACTGACCCGAAACGTTAACTCTGCTTCTCTTTCCACAGATGCTGCCAGACCTGCTGAGTGAATCCAGCATTTCTTGTTTTTGTTTCAGATTTCCAGCATCCGCAGTATTTTGCTTTTATTTTAGTGTTTAATTCACTGCCACTTCTCTTCCAGGAATGCCTACCTTGAAGAAGTTCTGCTCTTCTCTCCGACGGGATTTTCGTTTGTCTCTTTTACCTTGTTCACCTTCATTGCTTTCTATTTCCCTCCTGGTGTTTGATAAGGTATCTACCAAAACCCGTTTTCACAGCCACATCTCCTTCCTCAGTGACTGTCTCCGGCTCCGACTGATTCCACGTGGATTCCAACTGCAGTTTCACCCATCATGCTTTGAAACCACCCAGGATCACAGGTATCTCCGAGAAATACAACGTTCCTCGGACTGCTACTCTCGCCGCATCCTGAGATCCACACTCAGTGCTATGCGCCGCCATATGCACACACTGGACCTCTCTCTCCAGCAGCACCGTCTCACCTTATCTCAAATTTGTTCTACTCCACAGTTTCATCTCATCTTACGTCTCATCCGACGCATTAACAAAAAACTTTTTTTCTTCCTTTCAGGTGTTAAGGAACGCAAGCTCCAGCAGCTGATGGGGACTAATGCCCCTCCAGATCCTCCTTCCGCTTCACTTCCCTCTGACCCCACCCCTTCTGATCTGACCCCTTGCCGTGTATTCACTATACCCTCTGACCTCCCCCTCTCTGATGCTGAGCGTTCTGTACTCAGCAAAGGTCTCAGTTTTATCCCCTTACGCCCCCACCTCAATGAATTTCGCGCTCGGCATGACGTTGAGCTCTTCTTCCGTCGCCTCCGCCTCCGGGCTCACTTCTTCGACCAGGAGTCCTCCCCCCGACCAGCAGACCCATTCACCCGCCTCCAGCATTCTCCCTCTACCTGGACCCCTCACCCTGGCCTCTTACCCGCTCTTGATCTCTTCATTGAAAACTGTCGGCGAGACATTGGTCGTCTCAATTTCTCTGCTCCCCTCACTCACTCTAACCTGTCCCCCTCTGAACTTGAGGCACTCCGTTCTCTCAGGTCTAACCCCGACATGGTCATCAAACCTGCAGACAAGGGTGGTGCTGTTGTTGTATGGCGTACCGACCTCTACCTTGCAGAAGCTCAACGCCAACTCACAGACACCTCTTCCTACCTCCCTCTGGACCATGACCCCACCACCGAACATCAAGCCACCGTCCAAAGGACTGTCACTGACCTCATCTCCTCTGGAGATCTTCCCTCTACAGCTTCCAACCTCATAGTCCCGCAACCCCGGACAGCCCGCTTCTACCTCCTTCCCAAAATCCACAAACAGGACTGTCCCGGCAGACCCATTGTGTCAGCCTGCTCCTGCCCAACTGAACTTATTTCTTCCTATCTAGACTCTCTCTTTTCTCCGCTGGTCCAGTCTCTTCCCACCTACATCCGTGACTCTTCTGACGCCCTACGTCATTTTGACAATTTCCAGTTTCCTGGTCCCAACCGCCTCCTCTTCACTATGGACGTCCAATCGCTCTACACCTCCATCCCCCACCAGGATGGTTTGAGGGCTCTCCGCTTCTTCCTGGAACAGAGGCCCAACCAGTCCCCATCCACCAACACCCTCCTCCGCCTGGCTGAACTTGTTCTCACATTGAACAACTTCTCCTTCAACTCCACTCACTTCCTTCAAGTAAAAGGTGTTGCTATGGGTACCCGCATGGGTCCTAGTTATGCCTGTCTTTTTGTGGGATATGTCGAGCATTCTTTGTTCCAGTCCTACTCAGGCCCCCTCCCCCAACTCTTTTTCCGGTACATTGATGACTGTATCGGTGCCGTTTCCTGCTCCCGCCCCGAACTAGAAAACTTTATCAACTTTGCTTCCAATTTCCACCCTTCTCTCACCTTTACATGGTCCATCTCTGACACTTCCCTTCCCTTCCTCGACTTCTCTGTCTCCATCTCTGGGGATAGGTTGTCTACCAATATCCATTATAAGCCCACTGACTCCCACAGCTACCTCGACTACACTTCTTCACACCCTACCTCCTGTAAGGACTCCATTCCATTCTCCCAGTTTCTCCGTCTCCGACGCATCTGCTCTGATGATGCTACCTTCCATGACGGTGCTTCTGATATGACCTCCTTTTTCCTCAACCGAGGATTTCCCCCCACTGTGGTTGACAGGGCCCTCAACCGTGTCCGACCCATTCCCCGCACCTCTACCCTCACCCCTTCCCCTCCCTCCCAGAACCGTGACAGGGTTCCCCTTGTCCTCACTTTTCATCCCACCAGCCTCCATATCCAAAGGATCATCCTCCGCCATTTTCACCACCTCCAGCGTGATGCCACTACCAGTCGCATCTTCCCCTCCCTTCCCCTGTCAGCATTCCGAAGGGATCGTTCCCTCCGCGACACCCTGGTCCACTCCTCCATTACCCCCACCACCTCGTCCCCGTCCCAGGGCACCTTCCCTTGCAATCGCAGGAGGTGTAATACCTGCCCATTTACCTCCTCTCTCCTCACTATCCCAGGCCCCAAACACTCCTTTCAGGTGAAGCAGCGATTTACTTGTACTTCTTTCAATATAGTATACTGTATTCGCTGCTCACAGTGTGGTCTCCTCTACATTGGGGAGACCAAGCGCAGACTGGGTGACCGCTTTGCGGAACATCTCCGCTCTGTCCGCAAGCAGGACCCTGAGCTTCCGGTTGCTTGCCATTTCAACACTCCCCCCTGCTCTCATGCTCACATCTCTGTCCTGGGATTGCTGCAGTGTTCCAGTGAACATCAACGCAAGCTCGAGGAACAGCATCTCATCTACCGATTAGGCACACTACAGCCTGCCGGTCTGAACATTGAGTTCAATAATTTCAGAGCATGACAGCCCCCCACTTTACTTTCATTTTTAGTTATTTTTTCTTCCTTTTTTTTTGGCATTCCTTTTTACATTTTTTACAATCTTTTTTTGTATTTATTTCAGTTCATCTTAGTTTGTTCAGTTTGCTCACCCACTGTTTTTTTCAGGTTGTTTTTCTTCAGGTTTGCACTTGCTGATGTTCAATATTCAGTATATTCACACCTAATCTGTACTAATGCTTTGTCTTTCAACACACCATTAACATCTTGTTTGCCTTTGCTCCGTGACCTTTTGGTCAGCTATGTGGCCTGGTCCAATCTGCACCTTCTCCTTTGTTATCTCTTGCCCAACCCCCACCTCACTTGTTTATAATCTGTGACTTTTCTAATATTTGTCAGTTCCGAAGAAGGGTCACTGACCCGAAACGTTAACTCTGCTTCTCTTTCCACAGATGCTGCCAGACCTGCTGAGTGAATCCAGCATTTCTTGTTTTTGTTTCAGATTCCTACCCAGTTCCTTGCTCGAAAAACCATATTGACAGATTGGGCAGTGCCATGTTTCTTACAAAAATAGAATAGTTAAAGGGATACTGGCAAAATCCTTTCACACCGCAAGCTAAAGAAATATCGGCCTTTGTCACATCAGACAGTCTTTTCCAATGCCGAGTGATGCCTTTCAGGCTAAAGAATGCCCCAGCAACCTTTCAGAGGCTAATGAATCAAGTGGTAGCCAGTGTTTCTAACTGTGTAGTTTACCTTGATGATGTGCTGGTATACAGTGACACTTGGAAGGATCAACTAGAAGCTCTGTTTAGAAAATTACAATCAGTTGATTTAGTAATGAACCTTGCCAAAAGTGAATTTGCAAAAGCGTGATTGACCTACCTTAGGCATATAGTAGGGCAAGGAAAAGTGTTGCCAAGAACAGCAAAAGTGCAGGCATTGGTGGAGTTACCTACTCCTAGGACTAAGCAAGAAATCATGAGAATATTGGGTTATAAAAACAAAAAGTACTGGAAATACTCTGCTGGTCTGGCAGCATCTGTAGAGAGAGAAGCAAAGTTAATGTTTCAGGTCTGTGACCTCTCATCAGAACTGGCAAAGGTGAGAAAAGCATTGGGTTTTAAGCAAGTGAAGGGGAAGGAGCTGGGGGAGAGAACAAAGGAGAAGGTGTTGGATAGGACCGAGGACAGGAGAGATTAAATAACAAAGCTGTCCTGGGACAAAGGCAAAGAGGGTGTTAATACTGTGGTGAAAGAGAAAGCATTGGTCCAGAGAAAGTGTTAATAGCAGAATTTTGGGGATGTGTGGTTTCTACCACAAGTTTGTACCAAATTTTAGTACTATAGCTGCTCCACTGACAGATTTGCTACAAAAAAAGAAAAGCAAAGTAGTGTGTTCTGGAGAGTGCCAAGCATCTTTTGAGAGGCTGAAAGCCATTTTGAATGAACCAGTGTTGACTGCTCCAAATTTCACTAAACCCTTCAAGGTAGCAATTGATGCTAGTGACTGGCCAGTGAGATACTTTTCCAAAAAGATAAATCGACACCAAAAAAAGATATTCAACAGTGGAAAAAGAAATCCTAGGTTTATTATTGGCTGTTAAGCATTTTGGAGTACATTTCCTCCATGACTACAGAGAGACACAGGTATAGATCGAGCACAACACCCGAGCCTTTTTGGAAAAATTTAAAAACCAGAATGATGGACTATTCCGATGGAGTTCACTATTGCAACCTTATCACTTAAAGGTTATCCACATTGTGGGCAAAAATAATCTAATTGCAGATGCTTTATCTCGAATCTAACTTTGTTTTGAGTTATCTGAGTGCAAACATAGCACAAAGCAGAACCATAGGTAAAGAGTGAATGAATGTGAGTGTGAAAATGTCTTTTAAAATGTTTTAATTTTTTTCACACTTTGTTATGAAACACATTTAAAAATGGTGTTTCATTCCTCCAAGGGTGGAGGTATTACGAGTTCTTCCATTTTCTTGTTAAATTTTGAAGGTTTGTGGTTTAAGACTGAAAAGGAGTCCATGGATTTTTTTTTTTTGCAAGGGTCACTGAGAGTTCTGGACCGTAAAAAGTTACTGGAAGGCATGTGTTTTCAAATAATTACCCAGCAGGGTTGTTTTTGACTTTGGAAACATTTTGCAGTGAAATGACAGATCAAGATTTATAGGGGTCAGGAGGCTTGACTCCTGATATTGTTTATGGTTTAGCTTTGGACAGTCAGTTGGGATATGGGCAATGGTTTGAAAAGACAGTTGAAGAAAACTTACCAAGAGAGCAACATCCAACTCAGTCTGTTCCAGCTGTTTGAAAAAGCCTGCCAGTTTTCCATCTCTTGAGAAGCTGAGAAGCAGGTGTAAGAAACTGCCTGAAACCCCTGTTAGTGCATTTTCCCTGGAAAGCCTGCTCAAACAGATCTTCAACGTCGCCTGTCAAGAACTGTTCTAGGAAGATCCCAGTGACAGCCGTCTATACGTATTTGGGACGCCAAACCAAAAAGGAATTCGGACATCTTTTCATATCTTCTCTTTTTTCTTCAAGAATTAGTAAGTATTTTGGCCGGTTTTTTTTGTACTGGAGCTCTAAAGAGTAAATCTCTTTATTTTTTCAGTTAACGTGTGTGTGTGTGTGTGTGTGTGTGTGTGTGTAAGGCAAAAGGGGAACTTTTATATTTCAATCTGTGTATTTATGCTTTGCTTCATTACTGGTTAAGACTTGTTTTAAAATAAACTGACAATTTTGTTGTTTATTAAAGAAACCTGGTTGGTGTGATTTATTATGGGATAAAAATAGAGTCTATGATTGACCGTTTCGCTAAGTGGGAAAATTTTAAATATATGTTGTGACCTGTGGAGAAGTGGAACCAGTGCACTCCTCCTGCCTCGGTTGGAGCACTATATATAATAGTTTAGCAATTAATAAATCTGTTTGAGATCTTCAGCAAACTGGACTCCACGCATCTCATTTATGTTGCATCAGACAACATAAAGAACTCATTACATGACTATGGGCAGCATATCATGCAGGTCAATACCCAGTGTCCTGGCAGCAGTCATAATGCCTTCGTTCTGCAGCAGTCTGCTATTCCAGTTGTGCCATGGCAAACCAAAGGATGGCTAATTGGTGACAAGGGTTCATGATTCCAGTTCACAACACGCGCGCACACGTGCTGAAATTTGACATGGTGGCGGTGGCCCAGCCCACTGGCTAAAAAGTCGGGGGCAAGCCTTCTGAGGGAGAAAGTCCCACTTCCAAGAGCTGCTGACCAATCAGAAGGCCGCAGCTCTTCAGTCCCAGCAGTGCCACCGGGACCACACCAAGCAATTAATTGGCTACTTAAGGGCCTCAATTGGCTATCGTTGTCATCTGCAATGGCTACAGTGCACTTTTTCCCAGTGTCCCACCGCTTGCAGATCTCACCTCTTTGCTCTCCTCTGAGATACATGTCGTGTCAATATCTGAGCTGTTGGCTGAGAATGTGAAATCAAGTGACAGAGCCTCTTCACCATCGCTGTTTTCTTCATCTTCATCTGCTGCCTGGAGAGGTTGGGGTTCTTGAATATCCAAAAGGAAAAGGGGCAAGGGTTAAGTTTGTAGTGAGGGCACAAGGGAAAATAAAAGGTGCATGCCTATACCATCTGCAGCTTGTAAGTCAGAAGATCTTGTGGAATGAGGCGGGAGTGAACTATGAGAAGGAGGATTAGCTATGAGAATACTATCATTTTCAATGGATTCAGTCCCATTGCCAGCCACAGCCTTAACAATTGCCTTTCTGATAATTGCCAGCAGCATCTCCTTCTTAGAACATGCAGGTGCACCTGTCTCTCTCCGGTTAGTTCCTGCTGCCTCCGGTTATGCATCATCTTCTCCTGCAAGAGGGAAGGAAGTATTTTCTGCAAGATGTTTGGGTGATGTGCCTTCTGCTCTGTACTCTGGACTTCTCCACCTTGCCATGTCCTTCTCTTCCTTAAAAGCCTCCTTAAAACCTATTTCTTTTGACCACGATTTTGGTCACCACTCTTCATATCCCCTTCTTTGGCTCAGCATTGTCTTTTTGTCTGATTTTGCTTCTATGGATAACCTTGGGACATTTTTCTGCATTCAAGGCTCTATATAAATGCACATTCTTGTTATTACATGACATCAAAAAGCTCTGAAGAACTGAATATTTGAATCTTTTGCTTTGTGGAATGTATGTGTCATTGGAAAGGCCAGCATTTTATTACTGCTCATCCCTAGTTGCCCTTGAGAAGGTACCAGTGAGCTCCTTCTTGAATACAACTGAGTGACTTGCTAGGCTATTTCAGAGGACAGTTAAGAATCAATCCCATTGCTGCGGGTTTGGAGTCACATATAGGCCAGACTAGGTAAGGATGGCAGATTTCCTTCCCTAAAGGATATTAGTGAATCAGATGGGCTTTACGACAATCTGATAGTCTTGGCCTCTGGATTACTGGTCCACTAACATAACCAGTATGCTACCATACCCTAAAGAAACAGTGTCATCCAGATCAAAGAAGAAATAGATTAGATTAATTTAATATTTTGATATCAACTTATCCTAACCACATACCTAATAATTTTTCCACAATTTACACATCATAAAATCTTAAGTATGAATTAATATTAGAGATGAAAGATGTAAATATCGCACAAACAGCATGAGTTAAATAAAGTTTAAATTATGCTGATACATAACAGAGTTATGCAATGAAAAGCTTGGGAGCTTTTGGCAATTCGTTTTATTAGACGCTGTTCGTAAGGTGGAATTGAAGGTTTAAGGCACTTAAGTATTGGTACAGATTAAGCTGAAGCTCACAGATATAGATTGGCATAAGACTTGTGGCACACTTGGCCTTGACACTGTATAATGCTCAAGATAAGCGTGTACAAAGACATCTCTGCAATTCCTTCCAGCGGGGGAATAAAGCATCAATTTCACCATGAGTTTTCCAGCGGCTGAAGGGTATAGAAAATATGTCTAGTGCTAAATTAGGTTGGGCTATATTCATTTATGCTTGGAGGTCGACTGAAACAGGCATTAGGCCCTTGCATTTTCTAATGAGGGACTTCATGCCTGCTTCAGGACCTCTCCTGGAAGTTCGCCAGGCCTGCTTGCTCAGTATCTTGATTGCTTCTGCAACCTAACCAGGGGTTCTTAAAGATAAGCAATTTAAAAAAATTAACTTTGTGTGGATCGATGAGGAGCAGGAGCTGTCTCTGAACTTTCACAGCACTATTGCTGGTCCAAGCTCAATGTCAGCTTCCTCATAGCTACCTGTAAGTCACAGAATCACAGAATCATTATAGCACAGAAGGAGGCCATTCAGACGGTCGAGACTGCACTGGCTCCCTGAAAGAGCAATTTACTTAGAGCCACTCCTCCACCTTCTCCCCGTAGCCCTACATAGTCTTCCTTTTCAGATAATAATACATTTCCCTCTTGAATGCCTCAACTGAATCTGCCTCCACCATACTCTCAGGCAGTGCATTCCAGATCCTAACCACTGTCTGCATGAAAAAGTTTTTCCTCATGTCGCCATTGCTTCTTTTGCCAATTACCTTAAACCTGTGCCCTTTTGTCATGATCCTTCCACCAATGGGAACAGTTTATCCCTATCTACTCTGTCCAGGCTGCTCATGATTTTGAACACCTCTACCAAATCTCCTCTCAACTATCTCCTCTCCAAGGAAAACAGTCCCAACTTCTCCAATCTATCCACGTAATTGAAGTTCCTCATCCCTGGAACCATTCATGTGAATCTTTTCTGCACTCTCTCTAATGCCTTCACATCCTTCCTAAAATGTGGCACCCAGAACTGGACACAATACTCCAGTTGAGTCCGAATCAGTGTTGTATACAAGTTTAATATTACTTCCTTGCTTTTGCACTCTATGCATTATTAATGAAAGCCTAGGATGCTGTCTGCTCTATGAACCACGCTCTCAACCTGTCCTGCCACCTTCAGTGATTTATGCACATATGCCCCAGGTTTCTCTGCTGCTGCACCTCCTTTAGAATTGCATCCTTTATTTTATATTGTCTCTCCTTGTTCTTCCGACCAAAATGAATTTCACACTTCTCTGCATTAAATTACATCTGCCACTTGTCCACCCATTCCACCAACTTGTCTATGTCCTCTTGAAGTTCTACACTATCCTCCTCACAGTTCACAATGTTTCCAAGTTTTGTATCATCCGCAAATTTTGAAATTGTGCCCTGTACACCAAGGTCTAGGCCATTAATATATCTCGGGAATAGCAAGGTTGCTAACACTGACCATTGGTGAACTTCACTACAAACCTTCCTCCAGTCCAAAAAACATCCATTAACTACTACTCTCTGTTTCCTGTCACTCAGCCAATTTTGTATCCATGTTGCTACTGTCCCTTTTATTCCATGAACTACAACTTTGCTCACAGGTCTGTTGTGCGGCACTTTATCAAAGGCTTTTTGGAAGTCCATGTACACCACATCAACAGCATTGACCTCATCAACCTTCTCTGGTACCTCATCAAAAAACTCCAGCAAGTTAGTTAAATATGATTTGCCCTTCACAAAGCCGTACTGGTAAATGAGGAAGCGTGATGCTATCAGAAAGGTGTAGTTGATTGTAGTGCTGCATTTGCTCAGATTTCTTGTGGAGTCAACCAATTGTGGTTTAGATTTAAGTTGGACAGCGCACACTCTCTGGAAGGCACTATTTTAAGCATGAAACCATGACTTTTTGTACACACTCTTTCATTGAGTCCAAGGAATTCATTTCTCAAATGTGGAGGTTGCAGCTCAGGAACAGCAAACAAATGCTGGGGCATCAGGCAGTATTTTCCCAGCTAGGTGGAGTCAGGTTCAGGAGTTGCAGGGTGGAAAAATCCCAGAAATTGATGTTGGGTCGGGATCTCGACATAATACCTGTCCTCTTGCAGCTTTCCCCAGGGTGGATTGCGTGTTCAGCAGAGAACCCCTGAGGGTCTGGTGGGAGAGAACTGAGGTGATTAAAAAGGCCATTAAGAGCATTTTTAAACCATGAATTCCTGTTCTCCCAGCAGTGCACAGCTTCCGCACTGTGTCTGCACCTCACCAGGGTCACCAAGGCAAGTGCACAGTGGGAGGAGCTTCTTCAGTGAAACCAACAAATTGTGAAGCTTTGTCAGTTACACTGAAGAGCTTCAGCCATAACCATTGAGAGTCTGCTGGACAAAGCACTTCTTCTCTTTCACTGCTTGACAGGTGAATGCCAACTTCTAGAAGGTACTTCACCTGTCTAACACTTCACTCACCTTCAGCTGCACTTCCCTGCTGCCAGAATTCAACAAGGCATGGCAGCACTTTATGCAGTTCCACCTTCCACAACTCCTGAGGGGCAACAGCAGAAGCCACAGCACCACCAACAGCTCCAGCAGCAGCAGTAACAACATCACCAGAAGCACCAGCTGCCTTCTCCTCAGCTGTATGCCCCTCCATAGGGCAGATGAGATGGACATTGAGATCTAGCTGGAAGGAGGCAAGACCCCCAACACAGGTTCATGGGCAGAGGATCAGCTCCTTCAACATGTCTGAGCACCGTGCCTCAGGACAGTCAAGCTCTCATAGCAGGTCATTGCTGACATCTGCAGCCTTCTGGAACAAGCCCACCTTCCCAGTGGACCAGGTGGATATGTATTGCCAATGGCCAACATGGTGTCTGTAACTGGAGGGCAGCCCCCTCCCCCTCCGCCCACCCCTCCCCCCCCCCCCAACCGCCCAGCCTCTGTGTCTTTACCTCTTGCCAAGTTGGATGCTCTCTTCTCCTGCAAGGAGAAAAAGCAGAGTGGTTTGAGTGCAGTCATGTGGAGAGGAGGGAAGGACACCATTTGTGCAGGGTGACTGTGAGGCATGGGTGCAAGAAGGCAAGAGGCTGAGGGTAAATGTGAGTGTTGACTGTTTAGATTGGGATGTGAGGTGCCTACAGAGAGAGGAGTGAGTGAAGCTGCAAGGTATTTTGACCTTTGGTGTGCGATGCAGGAGAATGTTGAGTAAGTCACAGTGTGGGGGTTGGCACCAAAAGGGTTATTCCACTTGTCATGAGTTTCTATGTGTTATCTTAAGCAACACAATGAAGTACATGGATTCCAGTTCCTTGAAGATCTCTAGAAGGTTTATCAACAGCTAAACTAGTTCATACAATACAGATCAAACTATATAGAGAACCTTTGTCCAGTTGTTACAGTGCAGAGTGACTATGGCTTCTAGTCATAAAGGGACATCACTCTTAAAGCAATCATACAACACCATTCACCTTTTCTGTCCTCCTGAAGTCCTGGATCCTCTATGTACACTGTCTCCAGGTTGGAGGGAGCAAGGTTCTGTTACAGACTTCCTCAGCCACTTCCATCCATACCTGCTTGGTTGGAGATGTTGTCCTCTTCCACCCACCCTTAGGAGAGCACATCTCACTGCAACCCCTGGGCTCCCACAGCAGGACCGCTAGGTAAGAGTGAGAGATCCAGGGGCAGCCTTCTCAGGTCTCCTCTCCATTCCTGTGGCTGCTGTAGCCTCAAAAATCCAACTGCTGGTGAACCCTTGTGTTCCATGCTGTGGTCCCTTTAATTAGAACTCCTTCCTTTGATAGAATAGATGTGTCATCCCACCTGCCCTCCCTGTTTCATCCGGGAACCCAGAGGTAGGATGATAATTAGCTTGATCTGAGAAAGAGCAATGGCAGGACGTGCAATGTAGTTTGTCCCACGCCATCACCCTTGCATTTTAGAAAATTCTTTGAAACCTGGGGCTGGATTTTCAAAGGGCCACAGGGTCAGAATTCGGTGCAGATGCGATTTCAAAGTCATGGTCCCAGAGTTTCTCTCAGGATCCAGGCGCCTCTGAGACAGTTTGTAATTTTCAAAGGGCCAGTGGATGGGTGGTGGGTGGTGGGGGGATGGTGGGGAGCAGTGGCGTAGTGAGGGAACAGGAAACCACTCACTGCCAATTAACCACCCCTTAGCAACTTCCTCAAGAAGCTTGTTAAGGGGCCTGTCCATGCTGAATGGAATTTTTAAACTTTATTTCAGCGAACCCGAACAATCTGGTGCATGTTAGTGCACAACTGTTGGGCTTGCAGTGAGGCCAAATAAGGTTTATTTGTCTTTGTATTAGAGATAGCATTAGATCCAAGGAAGAGGCATATAAATTTGCCAGGAAAAACAACAGACCTGAGGATTGGGAGCAGTTTAGAATTCAGCAAAGGAGGATCAAGGGATTGATTAAGAAGGGGAAAATAGAGTACAAGACCAAGCTTGCGGGGAACATAAAAACTGACTGTAAACGTTTCTATAGGTATGTGAAGGGAAAAAGATTGGTGAATACAAATGTAGGTCTCTTACAGTCAGAAACAGGGGAATTTATTATGGGGAATAAAGAAATGACGGACCAAGAAATGCATACTTTGGTTCTGCCTTCACAAAGGAGGACACAAATATCATACCAGAAATGTTGGGAAACACAGGGCTTAGTGAGAGAGATGAACTGAAGGAAATCAGTATTCGAGAAATGGTGTTGGGGAAATTGATGGGATTGAAGGCCGATAAATCCCCAGGGCCTGATGGTATGCATCGCAGAGTACTTAAGGAAGTGGCCCTAGAAATAATGGATGCCTTGGTGGTCATCTTCCAAGATTCTATAGACTCTGGAACAGTTCCTACAGATTGGAGCTAATGTAACCCCACTATTTAAAAAGGGAGGTAGAGAGAAAGCAGGGAATTATAGACCAGTCAGCCTGACGTCGGTCGTGGGGAAAATTCTAGAGTCCATTATCAAAGATTTTATAGCAGAGCACTTAGAGAACAGTGGTAGAATCGGGCAGAGTCAACATGGATTTTCGAAAGGCAAATTATGCTTGACAAATCTACTAGAATTGTTCGAGGATGTAAGTAGTAAAGTTGATGAGGGGGAGCCAGTGGATGTGGTTTATTTGGACTTTCAGAAGGCTTTCGACAAAGTCCCACAAAAGAGATTAGCAAGTAAAATTAAAGCACATGGGATTGGGGGTAGTGTATTACGATGGATAGAAAATTGGTTGGCGGACAGGAATCAAAGAGTAGGGATAAATGGGTCTTTTTCCGAATGGCAGGCAGTGACTAGTGGGGCACCGCATGGGTCAGTGCTAGGACCCCCGCTATTCACAATATATATTAATGATTTAGATGAGGGAACTAAATGTAATATCTCCAAATTTGCAGACAACACAAAACTGGATGGGAGGGTGAGTTGTGAGGAGGATGCAGAGAGGCTTCGGGCTGATTAGGACAAGTTGAGTGAGTGGGCTAATGCATGGCAGATGCAGTATAATGTGGATAAATGTGAGGTTATCCACTTTGGTAGGAAAAACAGGAAGGCAGATTATTATCTGAACGGCTATAAACTGAGAGAAGGGAATATGCAGCGAGACCTGGGTGTTCTCGTACACCAGTTGCTGAAGGTAAATATGCAGGTGCAACAGGCGGTAAAAAATGCAAATGGTATGTTGGCCTTCATAGCAAGAGGATTCGAGTACAGAAGCAGGGATGTCTTGCTGCAATTATACAGGGACTTGGTGAGGCCACACCTGGAATATTGTGCGCAGTTTTTGGTTTCCTTATCTGAGGAAGGATGTTCTTGCTATAGAGGGAGTGCAGCAAAGGTTTACCAGACTGATTCCTGGGATGGTGGGACTGATGTATGAGGAGAGATTGAGTCGGTTAGGATTATATTTGCTGGAGTTCAGAAGAGTGAGGGGGGATCTCATAGAAACCTATAAAATTCTAACAGGACTTGACAGGGTAGATGCAGTAAGGATGTTCCCAATGGTGGGGGAATGCAGAACCAGGGGTCATAGTCTAAGGATACGGGATAAACCTTTTAGGACTGAGATGAGGAGAAATTTCTTCACCTAAGAGTGTTGAGCCTGTGGAATTCACTACCACAGAAAGCAGTTGAGGCCAAAACATTGTATGTTTTCAAGAAAGAGTTAGATATAGCTCTTGGGTCGAAAGGGATCAAAGGGTATGGGGCGAAAGCGGGAACAGGCTACTGAGTTGGATGATCAGCCATGATCATAATGAATGGCGGAGCAGGCTTGAAGGGCTGAATGGCCTACTCCTGCTCCTATTTTCTATGTTTCTATGTTTCTATGAGTGACTTCCCTTGACAGCAAGGCAGCATATGACTGAGTGTGGCATCAAGCAGCCCTAGTAAAATTGAAGCCAGTGGAATCAGGGAAAAACTATCCACTGGTTGGAGTCATACCGAGCATAGAGAAGGTGGTGATTGTTGTAGGTCAATCATCTCAGCTCCAGGACATTGCTGCAGGAATTCCTCAGAGCAGTGTCCTTGGCCCAACCATCTTCAGCTGCTTCATCAATGACATTCCCTCCATCATAAGGTCAGAATTGGGGATGTTCACTGATGATTGCACAGTGTTCTGTACCATTTGTAACTGCTCAGATACTGAAGCAGTCTGTGTCCACACGCAACAGGACCTGGACAACATCCATGCTTGGGCTGAAAAGTGGCAAGTAACATTCGCACCACACAAGTACCAGGCAATGACCATCTCCAACAAGAGAAAATCTAATCATCTCCCCGTGACGTTCAAAGGCATTACCATTGCTAAATCCCCTACTATCAACATCCTTGGGGTTACCATTGATCTGAAACTTAACTGGATCAGCCATATAAATACTATGGCTACAAGAGCAGGTTGGAGGCTGGGAATTCTGCAGTGAGTAACTCACTTCCTGACTCCCAAAGCCTGTCCACCATCAACAAGGTACAAGTCAGGAGTGTGATGGAATACTCTCCATTTGCCCAGATGGGTGCAGCTCCAACAACACTCAAGAAATTCAACCCCATCCAGGACAAAGTAGCCCGGTTGATCGGCACCCCATCCACCACCTTAACCATTCACTTCCTTCACCATTGATGCACAGTGGCAGCAATGTCTCCACCCCTGCCTCAGCTCATCTACTGCTGAAATCATCATCCATGCTTTTGTCTCCTCTGGATTTGATTACTCCAATGCTGTCCTAGTCGCCTTCCACCTTGCACCATCTGTAAACTGAGGTCATCAAAAACTCTGCTGCTCGTAATTTAACTCACACCAAGTTCCATTCACTCATCATCCCTGTGCTCACTGACTTACATTCTCTACCAATCCAGCAACACCTCAGTTTTAAATGTTTATTTTCAAACCTCTCCAAATACTTGCCCTTCCCTATCTCTGTATTCTCCTCCAGCCCTACAACCCTTTGAGATCTCTACGCTTCTCCAATTCTGACCAATTGCACATCCTCGATTTTCATCACTCCACCATTATTGTCTGTGCATTAAGTTCCTTACAACCCACCTCTTTGATCAAGCTTTTATCATTTTCTCTAATATGTCCTTACGTGGCTTGGTGTCAAATTTTGTGAGACAACACTCCTGTGAAGCCCCTTGGACATTTTACAACATTAAAGGTGCTATATAAATGAAAGTTCTATGTAGACTATAACCATATTTTGGAAAAGTAATGCTGCCTGTGCAAAACCATGTATATTTTTTCTTTAAAAATATTTTTATAGTCTAACATTGCTATTTTACCTTTCCTGGGATAAATATGTTGTGAAAAACTGTGGAACTCCTTGTGCATCAGAAATTACTAGATAATTATAATATTATGATTACGAAATAAAGTTGTGGAAAATGAACGGAAGTAAAGCTATAACTGCAGATTTGCATAAATTACCAAACGTTGGAAGGATGAATGAGAACGGGCAGAGACTGCTTGAGTTGTGTACCTATCATAACCTCTGCATCACCAACTCGTTCTTTCACACTAAACCCTGTCACCAGGTTTCATGGAGGCACCCAAGATCACGTCGTTGGCACCAGCTAGACCTCATTGTCACAAGGCGAGCCGCCTTAAACAGTGTTCAAATCACACGCAGCTTCCACAGTGCGGACTGCGACACCGACCACTCCCTGGTGTGCAGCAAGGTTAGACTCAGACCAAAGAAGTTGCATCATTCCAAGCAGAAGGGCCACCCGCGCATCAACACGAGCAGAATTTCTCACCCACAGCTGTTACAAAAATTTCTAAATCCACTTGTAACAGCCCTTCAAAACACTCCCACAGGGGATGCTGAGACCAAGTGGGCCCACATCAGAGACGCCATCTATGAGTCAGCTTTGACCACCTACGGCAAAAGTGCGAAGAGAAATGCAGACTGGTTTCAATCTCATAATGAAGAGCTGGAACCTGTCATAGCCGCTAAGCGCATTGCACTTTTGAACTACAAGAAAGCCCCCAGCGATTTAACATCCGCAGCACTTAAAGCAGCCAGAAGTACTGCACAAAGAACAGCTAGGCGTTGCGCAAACGACTACTGGCAACACCTATGCAGTCATATTCAGCTGGCCTCAGACACCGGAAACATCAGAGGAATGTATGATGGCATGAAGAGAGCTCTTGGGCCAACCATCAAGAAGATCACCCCCCTCAAATCTAAATCGGGGGACATAATCACTGACCAACGCAAACAGATGGACCGCTGGGTTGAGCACTACCTAGAACTGTACTCCAGGGAGAATGCTGTCACTGAGACTGCCCTCAATGCAGCCCAGCCTCTACCAGTCATGGATGAGCTGGACATACAGCCAACCAAATCGGAACTCAGTGATGCCATTGATTCCCTAGCCAGCGGAAAAGCCCCTGGGCAGGACAGCATTACCCCTGAAATAATCAAGAGTGCCAAGCCTGCTATACTCTCAGCACTACATGAACTGCTATGCCTGTGCTGGGACGAGGGAGCAGTACCCCAGGACATGCGCGATGCCAACATCATCACCCTCTATAAAAACAAAGGTGACCGCGGTGACTGCAACAACTACCCTGGAATCTCCCTGCTCAGCATAGTGGGGAAAGTCTTTGCTCGAGTCGCTCTGAACAGGCTCCAGAAGCTGGCCGAGCGCGTCTACCCTGAGGCACAGTGTGGCTTTCGTGCAGAGAGATCGACTATTGACATGCTGTTCTCCCTTCGTCAGATACAGGAGAAATGCCGTGAACAACAGATGCCCCTCTACATTGCTTTCATTGATCTCACCAAAGCCTTTGACCTCGTCAGCAGACGTGGTCTCTTCAGACTACTAGAAAAGATCGGATGTCCACCAAAGCTACTAAGTATCATCACCTCATTCCATGACAATATGAAAGGCACAATTCAACATGGTGGCTCCTCATCAGAGCCCTTTCCTATCCTGAGTGGTGTGAAACAGGGCTGTGTTCTCGCACCCACACTTTTTGGGATTTTCTTCTCCCTGCTGCTTTCACATGCGTTCAAATCCTCTGAAGAAGGAATTTTCCTCCACACAAGATCAGGGGGCAGGTTGTTCAACCTTGCCCGTCTAAGAGCGAAGTCCAAAGTACGGAAAGTCCTCATCAGAGAACTCCTCTTTGCTGACGATGCTGCTTTAACATCTCACACTGAAGAATGCCTGCAGAGTCTCATCGACAGGTTTGCGTCTGCCTGCAATGAATTTGGCCTAACCATCAGCCTCAAGAAAACGAACATCATGGGGCAGGATGTCAGAAATGCTCCATCCATCAATATTGGCGACCACGCTCTGGAAGTGGTTCAAGAGTTCACCTACCTAGGCTCAACTATCACCAGTAACCTGTCTCTAGATGCAGAAATCAACAAGCGCATGGGTAAGGCTTCCACTGCTATGTCCAGACTGGCCAAGAGAGTGTGGGAAAATGGCGCACTGACACGGAACGCAAAAGTCCGAGTGTATCAGGCCTGTGTCCTCAGTACCTTGCTCTACGGCAGCGAGGCCTGGACAACGTATGCCAGCCAAGAGCGACGTCTCAATTCATTCCATCTTCGCTGCCTTCGGAGAATAATTGGCATCAGGTGGCAGGACTATATCTCCAACACAGAAGTCCTTGAAGCGGCCAACACCCCCAGCTTATACACACTACTGAGTCAGCGGCGCTTGAGATGGCTTGGCCATGTGAGCCGCATGGAAGATGGCAGGATCCCCAAAGACACATTGTACAGCGAGCTCGCCACTGGTATCAGACCCACCGGCCGTCCATGTCTCCGTTATAAAGACGTCTGCAAACGCGACATGAAATCGTGTGACATTGATCACAAGTCGTGGGAGTCAGTTGCCAGCATTCGCCAGAGCTGGCGGGCAGCCATAAAGACAGGGCTAAATTGTGGCGAGTCGAAGAGACTTAGTAGTTGGCAGGAAAAAAGACAGAGGCGCAAGGGGAGAGCCAACTGTGCAACAGCCCCAACAAACAAATTTCTCTGCAGCACCTGTGGAAGAGCCTGTCACTCCAGAATTGGCCTTTATAGCCACTCCAGGCGCTGCTTCACAAACCACTGACCACCTCCAGGCGCGTATCCATTGTCTCTCGAGATAAGGAGGCCCAAAAGATATTGTCATTCTAAACATCACTTGGGACAGCTGCTTATTTAATCTCCTTTTCATAGTTTTGGTTAAATGTGATTTATGAATGTCTGATATTGACAACAATGTTATTTAATGAATTAACTTCCACAAACAGGCCACAGCAGATTGTGTGTGAATGATCTAAAATAAATCTTGCACTGTGCTTTACTGCTGCTAATATTGTTTAATTCATGCCATTACTCATCTAAACCACACAACATAAGCACAGAGGCCAAAACAAACAACAATAACAACAAGAAAAAAGAAGCAGCAACAAGTGAGATCTATGACTAGCAGCATCGGAAAACACAAGCTGCCAAAATTAGCTAAGTCTCCTTGCATCACAATATTGTTGTGCGGTAATATGAAAGGGTTGGTTTCTTTCATATAATTGTCTAGCTGCGGAAGGCTAGATGGTAGTTTCTTTAAAAACTTAGTCTATTGAAATGTTATAGCATGTTTTTGAAAAATTTTCAAATAAAGACAAAACATGTATCGGCTACTGTTAGCTTTAATGTTAGCCCATCAGAGAACCTTACTGTCTTTGAAATTTATTGATCTGTTATGACCACCCTTCTTGCGAGTTACAGCAGGAATTCAAAGTGAAGTGGTAAGTAATGAAGTAATGCCAACCCGACCATCTAATAAATCAAGAGATTTGATATAAAAATCTTGATTTGCTATTTTTTTCAAACCTAAACCAATATAGATTGAAAGTTGATTTATAAACCTCAATAGTGATTTATTTAATCTTGAACAGGTCAGAGTTCTTTACAAAATCTATATTAATGCATCTGAAAATTTTTACAAAAGTCTTTTTAAAAATCCTACCTGTTATCCGGGTATGACCATGGCCAAACCTGAGGTGGAGGGGTCCTATGCCGCATTCTCTTTTCAGAGGCCCTGCATCAGAACTCAGGCCTCATAGCTGCTGGATGCCGGGCTGGGACAGGACAGTGTTCATTATTTTATTAAAGCATTCATATATATTAGTCTGTTAGTTAGATCAATGCATCTCTTTTATGCTTAAATAAATTGCTTGCAAATATTAATTTTTAATGTCTTTGTGAGCACTTATGTGTTAGTGATCAATGTACTTATATATGGGTGTTACTTCTAAATGCATTTGTATGTATCTATTTATTAGTTTATAAATATTTGATTTTATCTGTGTGTGTTGTTGATAAATGTTGATAATCTATGTGTTATTGATCAGTGCATTTGTGTATCTCTCAGTCAGCTGCAAATGTAATTGTGTGAAGCTTTGTTCCCTAATCTAATGTTTAAACATTACCCATGGTTTGTGCGCTGTCCCGTTTGCCATCCTTTCTTTCCAATATATCTGGGCTACTTCCATTTTTGATTTGTTGAAATTGGCCCCAGTAAAGTATATTTATCATGGACTGTTCCCTCTCCTTTTCAGTTTTTGTATCAAAACTAACTATGTTCTGGTCATAAAAGCAAAATACTGCAGATGCTGGAAATCTGAAATAAAACACCTAATCTGTTTGCATTTGCTCCGTGACCTTTTGGTCAGCTATGTGGCCTGGTCCAATCTAGACCTCCTTTGTTATCTCTTGCCCCTCACTTGCTTATAACCTGTGACTTTTCTAATATTTGTCAGTTCCGAAGAAGGATCACTGACCCGAAACGTTAACTCTGCTTCTCTTTTCACAGATGCTGCCAGACCTGCTGAGTGGTTCCAGCATTTCTTGTTTTTATGTTCTGGTCATTGTGTCCCAGATGTACCCCTAGAGAAAGCTGCAAATTCTGATTTCTCAAACACATTTGGCACCAATGCCGTGTGTGCAGCAGGCCACCAAGTGTTTAAACAATAAGGATCCAGTAGATACCTGCCCACTCAGCACCAAATGCTGGGTCGCTACTTTCCCATGACACCTTGTCACTCACACGGCCGCACTCAGTTTGTCAACTGCAATCTTTGACCTGTCGTTGGTTCTCATGAGTCTTTTGCCTGTTCCCCATTTGTCCTCTGGATGTTTTACTTCCATGCTGAAGGGGAAAGCAGCCCTTACAGTCTCATGATCCATTGGAGGCACAGCAGGAGGCAGAAGGCTTGGGAAGATACATTTTTCAAGGCCTGTCAAAAATCCCAACAAGCTAGAGCCCCCCTGCGAGATTGTGAGTGAGGCTTTATTTTGCTGAGAAATCACTTCTTTCGCAATAAATTCACGAGGGTTGACATGACTGTTACTGAGGGTTCTATGCTGGCCTCAAGGATGGAAGCAGCAATTTGCCAATTCATTTTTCAAACAAAACTCATCTGTTTTGTTAATTACTACTTACAAGGATAGCCATTTCTAATGGTAGCTGGTTGACAATGTGAAATCTGGATGTTAAGTTTTCATCAGTTGTTACAGCAATAACCACAATTACAGATTTCTCACATAACCAACAGGAGCGTGAACGTGTGTGCATGTTTCTAGCCTTCTCTGTATTATGCATAATGCCATATTAAGCTTCTCAGACCCTGCATGATGGTTTAGCCTTGAGATCTATACCACATTGATAGAAGATGCCTGGAGGGCTCTCTTCATATCAAAATTCTCATTTGACAAGGCAATAAGCTCAAATATTTGCAATTGTGACAGACTGATGGATTCAGAGACAATGGATTGTGCTGTGCACCTTCTGATCTATGTGTTCCTGACATAGTTGTACCAACAGTTTTCAAATATGCATTAAAGCACCATTGATCAAAGGCATTCTATTTTGATTGGTCACAAACTACATATGCCAGCTGGAGGCACTTCAGGATGCTTCATATAGGGAGACAGCGGTGTAGTGCTAATGTCCCTGAACTAGTAATTGAGAGGCCTAGACTAAAACCCTGGGGATATGGGTTCAATTCCCACCACAGCAGCAGGTGGAATTTAAATTCAATTACTTAATAAGTTCAATTAATTATTTTTTTTAAAACTGGAAATGTAAGCTAGTTTCAATATTGGTGCCATGAAACTATCATTGATTGTTGTAAAAACCCATTTGGTTCACTAATGTCCTTTAAGGAAAGAAATCTGCTATCCCACAGCAATGTAGTTGACTCTTAACTGCCCTCTGAAATGGCCTAGCAAGCCACTCAGTTGTCAAAAGTAATTAGGGATGGGCAATAAATGGTGGCTTTGCCAGCAACGCCCACATCCCAGGAAATAATTTTTAAAAAGTCCCAGAGGCCCACATATGCAGGAAGTACCCCAGCTGCTTGAACTCAAAGTGAGGATTTCAGAGTTTGAGGGGCAGCTGGACTTTTTGCAGGGCATATTGATGACTAAATGTTTCCTGGATTGAAAGTTCCAGTAAATAGTCACCAAAGCCAGATAGAGTTCAGAAGAGCAACTGGTGGCCATTCATGGCCATGGAAGGGTAGGAAGAGACAGGCAGTGCAGTGCAGTGCAGGAATCCTCTGGGAGGGTGGCATTCGCAAATCGGTATTTAGCATTGAATAACAGTGAAAGTGACAACACCTTAAAGGAGTGCAGTTCCGAGCCTGGCACCATGAAGCAAAGGACTGCAGAGGGGGGTACAGCAAAGTGTAGGAATGGACTAGTAATTGGCGATCTGATAGTCAGGGGAACTGGCAGGTAGTCCTGCTATCGCTGATATAAGATCCTTATGGTATGTTGCCTCCCTGGTGCCAGGGTAAGGGACCCATGTGGGGAGGGTGCAGAATATTCTGCAGGGGAAAGGGGAAGAGCCAGAAGCCCTGGTCCATGTCAGAACCAACAACATAGGCAGGAAGATGGTTGAGGTCCTGGAGTTAGAATTTAAGGAGCTAGGGAGGAAGTTAAAAAGCACATCCTAAAAGGTAATAATCTCTGGATTACTCCGAGTGTCACATAGTAGTGAGAATGGAAATAGGAAGAAATGATGAGAACGAAAATATGAGGATGTGGCTTTTTAATGCATGGTACAGAAGGGAGGGCTTCAGATTCCTGAGACATTGGGATACGTTCTGTGGCAGGAGTGAATATTCAAGATGGATGGGTTGCACCTGAACAGAGCAGGGATCAATATACTCATGGGCAAGGCTGTCGGAGAGCTTTTAAACTAATTCAGCAGGATTGCGCACCATGATGTAATATTAAAAAGTGCATAGAAGACTGTGAGAGGTAGCTAGAGTTAGAAATAATACAGAAGAAGGTGGGATCATGGAAAATACAGAGAGGCCTAAATTAGGAACAGAGTGCTTGTGTGTAATTTCACGAAGAATGGTTAATAAGGTTAGTGAGCTGCAGACATAAATAGCCACATGGGAATATGATGTGGTGGCAATAACGGAGATCTGGCTCAAAAAAGGGGAGAAATAGATGCTTAATATTCCTTGCACAAGGCATTCAGGAAAGGTAGGAAAGGAAAAAAGGAGAGGGGGGAACATTTTGATTAATATAGTGCTGGAATGTCCTGGAGAGGTCAAAGACAGAATTTATTTGGTCCCAGAATTCCACATTAGAATCCCTCCAATCAGGTTTCCACCCTGCCACAGTAAGAAAACGGCTCTTATTATGTCACAAATGACATCCAATGTGACTGTGACAAAGATAAACAATCTCTCATTGTCCTTCTCAACAAGTCTGCTGCCTTTGATATGGTTTTCCACACTATCCTCCTCCAACATCCTCCTGCTGTTATCCAGCTGGGTGCGACCATTCTAGTCTGGTTCCATTCTTATCTATCTAATTGTAGCCAGAGTATCACTTGCATTGGCTTTTCTTCCCACTGCCACACCATTACCTCTGGTGTCCCCCAAGGATCTATCCTTGGTCCCCTCTTATGTCTTATCTATATACTGCCCCTCGGCGACATCACCTTAAGGCATTGGGTTAGCTTTCACATATACACTGACAACACCCAGCTCTACCTCACCACCACCTCTCTTGACTCCTCTGCTGCCGCTAAATTATTAGACTGCTTATCCGACATACAGTCCTGGATGAGCAAAAATTTTCTCCAGTTAAATATTGGGAAGACTGACTGCGTGGGTTTCCGTCGGGTGCTTCTGTTTCCTCCCACAGCCAAAGACTTGCAGGTTGAAAGGTAAATTGGCCATGGTAAATTGCCCCTAGTGTAGGTAGGTGGTAGGAGAATTGAGGGAAGGTGGGGATGTGGTAGGGAATATGGGATTAATGTAGGATTAGTATAAATAGGTGGTTGTTGGTCAGCACAGACGCGGTGGGCCGAAGGGTCTGTTTCAGTGCTGTATCTCTCTATGACTCGATGACTCATTGTCTTCGGTCCAGCTCCAAACTCTGTTCCCTAGCTAATGACTCCATTCTTCTCCCTGACAACTGTCTGAGACAAAATTAGACTGTTTGCCACCTTAGTTTTTTTTATTCATTTCATGTGATTTGGGCATTGCCGGCCAAGCCAGCATTTATTACCCATCCCTAATTGCCCATGAGAAGGTGATGGTGAGCTACCTTCTTGAACCACTGCAGTCCATGTGGGGAAGGTACACCCACAGTGTTATTAGGGAGTTCTAGGATTTTGACCCAGCGACAGTGAAGGAACGGTGATATCGTTCCAAGTCAGGATGGTGTGTGGCTTGGAGGAGAACTTGCAGGTGGTGGTGTTCCCATGCATCTGCTGCTGTTGTCCTTCTAGGTGGTAAAGTTCACGGATTTGGAAGGTGCTGTCCAAGGTGCCTTGGTGCATTGCTGCAGTGCATCTTATAGATAGTACACACTGCTGCCACTGTTCGTTGGTGGTGGAGGGAATGAATGTTTGTGGACGGAGTGCGAATCAAATGAGTTGATGGTGTCGAGCTTCTTGAGTGCTGTTGGAGCTGCACCCATCCAGGCAAGTGGAGAGTATTCCATCACACTCCTGACTTGTGCCTTGTAGATGGTGGACAGGCTTTGGGGAGTCAGCAGATGAGTTACTTGCTGCAGGATTCCTAACCTCTGACCTGCACTTGTAGCCACAGTATTTATATGGCTACTCCAGTTCAGTTTCTGGTCAATGATAAACCCCAGGATGTTGATAATGGGGGATTCAGCGATCGTAATGCCGTTGAATGTCAAGGGGAGTTGGTTGGATTTTCTCTTTTTTGACATGGTCATTGCTTGGCACTTGTGTGGCGTGAATGTTACATCGAGGTTTCCTGAACTTAGATCATCCTTATTAAATGTGCTAATAACATCATTAATTAACAGAGCCACCTCTCCTCCTTTTCCTAGCTTCCTGTCCTCCCTAAATATCATGTACCCTTCAATATTCAGGTCGCAATCTATGTCATTCTGCAGCCATGTCTCTGTAATGGTTATCAGATCATATTTATTTCTATTTGCGCTATCAGTTCATCTATTTTGTTTTGAATGCTATGTGCATTCAGATACAGAGCCTTTAGTTTTGTCCTTTTATTATTTTTGTAACGTCTAGCCTTGACTGCTGATTTACTATTAGATTTGTACTCACTGTTCCTTCCTGTCACGGTCTGTTTATCATCTCCCATATTAATACCTTTCTCTCTTGCCTTGTCTCAACTCTTTGATTTACCATATTTTCCCAAATACAATCCCTTGCCCCCACTATTTAGTTAAAAATAATCTCTACTTCCCTAGTTATGTGACTCACTAGAACACCAGCCCCAGCATGCTTCAGGTGTAGACCGTCCCAACAGTACAACCCCCACTTTCCCCAGTACTGGTGCCAGTGTCTCATGAACCAGAACCCACTTCTACCACACCAGTCTTTCAGCCACACATTCATTTCTCTAATCTTATTTTTCTTGTGCCAATTTGCACATGGCTCAGTTAATAATCCAGAGATTATTACCTTTGAGGTTCTGCTTCTTAATTTGGTGCCTAGCTCCTCATACTGACTATACAGTCCCTCCTTCCTGGTCCTGCTTATGTCGTTGGTATCTACATGGACCATGACGACTGGATCCTCCCCCTCCCACTGTAAGTTTCTCTCCAGCCCGAAGCTGATGTCCCAAACCCTGGCACCAGGCAGGCAACACAGCCTTCTGGACTCTTGCTCTTTGCTGCAGAGAACAATGTAAATCCCCCTCATTATACTGTTCCCTACTGTCACTGCATTCTTTTTTGCTCCCCCCACTCGAATGGCTTCCTCTACCACAGTGTAGTTAACTCATCTATCCTGCAGCCCTCACTCTCATTCAAAAAAGCTGAAAATACCTCAAACCTATTGGACGATCGCAAAGGCTGAGGCTCCTGCACTCCTGCCCTCTAGGTCCCCTTACCTGCCTCAGCTGCAGCCACACTCTCCCGTTCCTGACCACTGACCAAATCCGATGACCCTATCCTAAGAGGTGTGACTGCCTTCTGGTATGAAGTTTCCAGGTAACTTTCCCCCTCCCTGATGCGTCGCAGTGTCTGCAGCTTGGCCTCCAGCTCACTGAATCTGAGCCGGATCTCCTGGAGCCACATACACTTACTGCAGACGTGTTTGCGCTGAATCACACTGATGTCCACCACATCCCACATACTGCAGCTGCAACACATCATTTGCCCTGCCATCGTCAATGTTTTAAATATTTAATTAATTATTTAGTTAGTTAATAAGAAATACTCACCAGCCAATCTATGAGCTGAGGCAGGGATGAAGTCAGTTGTTGTTACAGAGGTGGAAATAGACCATCTTAGTGATGGCACAGATATATGATCGGAAGTTCAACTCAGGGTTAAATATGATACGTAGGGGAGGTGGTGGCGTAGTGGTATTGTCATTGGACTAGTAACCCAGAGATCCAGGGTATTCCTCTGGGGATATGGGTTTGAATCCCATCATGGCAGAAGGTGGAATTTGAATTCACTCAATAAAAAAAAATCTGGAATTAAAAAGCTAGTCTAATGATGGCAATGAAACCATTGTCGATTGTAGTAAAAACTCATCAGGTTTGATAATGTCCTTTAGGGAATAAAATCTGCTGTCCTTACCTGGTCTGGCCTACATGTGACTCCAGACCCACAGCAATGTGGTTGACTCTTAAATGCCCTCTGAAATGGCCTAGCAAGCCACTCAGTTGTACCTAACCGCTAAAAGGTCAATAAGGAATGAAACCAGATGGACCACCTAGCATTGACCTAGGCAGTGGAAATGACAATGGCAAACCCAGCTCTGCCGACCCCGCAAAGTCCTCCTTACAAACATCTGGGGGCTTGTGCCAAAGTTGGGAGAGCTGTCCCACAGACTAGTCAAGCAACAGCCTGACATAGTCATACTCACCGTATCATACCTTACAATGTCCCCGACACAACCATCACTATCCCTGGGTCATAGAGTTATACAGCACAGAAACACGCCCATCGGCCCATCATGTCTGTGCCGGCCATCAAGCATCTAACTATTCTAGGCTCTTTTTCCAGCACTTGGACCGTAGCCTTGTATGCTATGGCATTTCAAGTGCTCATCTAGATACTTTTAAATGTTGTGAGGGTACTTGCCTTTACCACCCCTTCAGGCAGTGCATTCCAGATTCCAACCAGCCTCTGGGTGAAAACATTTTTCCTCAAATCCCCTCTAAACTCCTGCCCCTTACCTTAAATCTACCAAGGTCCCTCTGACCTCTGTACTTCCTAGGGTCCTACCATCCATTGTATATTCCTTTGCCTTGTTAGTCCTCCCAAAATGCATCACTTCACACTTCTCGGGATTAAATTCCATTTGCCACTGCTCTGCCCATCTTACCAGCTCATCAATATCGTCCTGTAATCTAAGGCTTTCTTCCTCACTATTTACGACACCACCAATTTTCGTGTCATCTGCGAACCTACTGATCATGCCTCCTATTTTCACGTCTAAATCATTAATTATGATTATTGGCCCCTCCGCTAAGGGAAAACGTTTCTTCCTATCTACCCTATCTATGCCCCTCATAATTTTGTATAGCTCAATCAGTTCGCCCCTCAGCCTTCTCTGCTCGAAGGAAAACAACCCTAGCCGATCCAGTCTCTCTTCATAGCTGAAATGCTCCAGCCCAGGCAATATCCTGGTGAATCTCCTCTGCACCCTCTCCAGTGCAATCACTGTAGTGTGGTGCCCAGAACTGTACACAGTACTCCAGCTATGGCCTAACTGGCATTTTATACAGCTCCATCATAACCTCCCTGCACTTATATTCTATGCCTCGGCTAATAAAAGCAAGTATCCCAAAATGTCTTCCTAACCACCTTATCTATCTGTGCTGCTGCCTTCAATGATCTATGGACAAGTACACCAAGGTCCCTCTGACCTCTGTACTTCCTACGGTCCTACCATCCATTGTATATTCATTTGCCTTGTTAGTCCTCCCAAAATGCATCACCTCACACTTCTCAGGATTAAATTCCATTTGCCACTGCTCTGCCCATCTTACCAGCTCATCAATATCGTCCTGTAATCTAAGGCTTTCTTCCTCACTATTTACGACACCACCAATTTTCGTGTCATCTGCGAACTTACTGATCATGCCTCCTATTTTCACGTCTAAATCATTAATGTACACTATAAACAGCAAGGGTGCCAGCACCAATCCCTGCGGTACACCACTGGTCACAGGCTTCCAATTGCAAAAACAACCCTCAACCATCACCCTCTGCCTCCTGTCACTAAGCCAATTTTGGATCCAATTTGCCAATTGTCCTGGATCCCATGGGCTCTTACCTTCTTGACCAATCTCCCATGTGGGACCTTATCAAAAGCCTTACTGAAGTCCATGTAGACTACATCAACTGCTTTATCCTCATTGACACACCTAATCACCTCCTCGAAAAATTCAATCAAATTTGTTAGACACGATCTCCCCCTGACAAAGCCATGTCGACTATCCCTGATTAATCCCTGCCTCTCCAAGTGGAGATTAATCCTGTCTCTCAGAAATTTTTCCAATAATTTTCCTACCACTGATGTTAGACTCACTGGCCTGTAATTATCTGGTTTATCCCCACTACCTTTCTTGAATAATGGTACCCATTCGTTGTCCTCCAGTCCTCTGGCACCTTTCCTGTGGCCAGAGAGGATTTGAAAATTTGTGTCAGAGCCCCTGCAATCTCCTCCCTTGCCTCACATCATAGCCTGGGATTCATCTCATCTGAGCCTGGGGATTATCCACTTTTAAGCCCGCTAAAACCACTAATATCTCCTCCCTTTCAATGCTAATTTGTTCAAGTATATCACAATACCCCTCCCTGATCTCTACACCTACATCGTCCTTCTCCATAGTGAACACATGAAAAGTAATCATTAAAAACCTCACCTACGTCCTCCGGCTCCACACACAGATTTACACTTTGGTCCCGAATGGGCCCTCCTCTTTCCCTGGTTATCCTTTTACCCTTAATATACTTATAAAATGCCTTGGGATTTTCCTTTATCTTGTCTGTGTTTTTTCATGCCCCCTCTTCACTCTCCTAATTACTTTTTTAAGTACCCTCCTACACGTTCTATACTGCTCGCAGGCCTCCGCTGTTTACAGCCCTCTGAATCTGCCATAAGCCTCCTTTTATTTCATTAACCAATCCTCTATATCCCTTGACATCCAGTGTTTCCTGGACTTGTTGGTCCTACCCTTCACCTTTACGGGAACATGTTGGCCCTGAACTTTCACTATTTCCTTTTGGAATGACTCCCACTAGTCTGCTGTAGGCTTTCCTACAAGTAGCTGTTCCCTGTCCACTTTGGCCAGATCCTGTTTTATCATATTGAAATCGGCCTTCCCCAAAATCAGTACCTTTATTTCTGGTCCACCTTTGTCCTTTTCCATAACTACCTTAAATCTTACAGAGTTATGATCACAATCCCCGAAATCCCCGAAAATATCCCGCACTGACACTTCTACCACTTGTCCAGATTTATTCCCTAAGGTTAGGTCCAGTATCACCCCTTCCCTTGTGGGACTTTCTACGTTCTGGCTCAAAAGGGACAGACTCACCAGAGGTGGCAGCACGGTGGTATACAGTCGGTGGGGGGAGGTGGGTGGGTGCTGGTGGTGTTGCTCTTGGAGTCCTTAACATCGACTCCGGACCCCGTGAAGTCTCATGGCATCGTGTCAAATATGGGCAAGGAATTCTCCTGCTGATTACCACCTACCACCCACCCTCAGCTGATGAATCAGTTCTCCTCTGTGTTGAACACCACTTGGAGGAAGCACTGAAGGTGGCAAGGGTGCAGAATGTACTCTGGGTAGGAGATTTCAATGTCCATCACCAAGAGTGGCTTGGCAGCACCACTACTGACTGAACTGGCCGAGTCCTAAAGGACATAGCTGCCAGACTGGGTCTGTGGCAGGTGGTGAGGGAACCAACAAGAGGGAAAAACATGCTTGACCTCATCCTCACCAATCTGCCTGCCGCAGATGACATACCGCACTTGTGCATAGAAGTCCCGTCTTCACATTAAGGATACCCTCCATGGTGTTGTGTGGCACTACCTCCGTGTTAAATGGATATCCTTCAAACAGGTCTAGCAATGAAAACTGGACATCCATGAAGCACTGTGGATCATGGACATTGAAGTCTCCCACCCAGAGTACATTCTGTGCCCTTGCCACCTTCTGTTAATTCAGTCCCACTTCTCAACAGGTCACAGTATAAAAATAAATTTTCCCACCTACCGAAAACCAGCCAATTCCATACTCTATTTGTCCCCCAGAATAAAGCACACCAACCAGGTTTCTTTAATCAACAACAAAATCGACTATTTACTAATAAATTAATATCCCCTGGGACATTTCGCGCGGGGGCTCATTTAAATGAAGGGAGCGGAGCGGGTCCCAGGAACGGCATCTGGTGCCACTGCACAGGTGGCAGCACCATTTTTAAAGGCTGCACCGAGGCTCCCCCCCCCACCCCCGCCGGTAATACGCGACGGGCCCTTCTCGATATCACAGGTTGAGGCAGGCCTCTCCCTGCAGAACTTTACTGGCCCCCCGCACCGTGGCCTGTGGCATTGAGGGGCTGATAAAATTAAGACCACTTTCTTTGTTCAGAAGAACCCATTGAATTCAAAAATGTCTCTTGATGGGTTCAGGATGGGTGTAATTGACACCTTTTAGCTTAGAATGTATCCTTTAGCTCTGACCGGACAGTAAGACAGTTTGACTATACAAGGCCAGGTCTTTAGACCTTCGGTGGCCATTTTTTCCAGTTCATTGTCTACTTTTTAAAGGAAAAGTCCATTTTTATAACACTTCAGCTTGAGTTTTGTGTTTTCAATCACTAAACTTCATGTGAGCATAACACCTCCCCCAAAGGGAAAAAATGAAATTCCTTGCATTTCATTTATATGTAGCTTGGCTTTTTGGTTTAGAAAGAAAGAAAGTAGGAAGGTACAGGGGTCACACCACTGCACACATGACACCCACACCTCAATCTCACAACTGCTACTGCTAGCATTGTCCATAACAGCCATTTCTTGTTCAAGTTTGAGTTTTACATTATCCTTTCTTTGGATGAGGTACAATTATAATTGAATTTCCTTTTTGGGTGTTGAAGTTTTGCCCCATGAAAGCTTCTATTTTGAAAGATGGTGTTTTATTTAATCTGTTTCCCACTTTTAAATTCCAGCTATGTGCTGTTGAAATGGGGTTGGATTTCTCTAGCATCTGTTTGCAGAACTTTGGGAGAGACACTTTTCTGTTTCAAGGCCTGTAATATGCAAAGTTCTGTTACTGCATTGTTCTGGGTTGTTTGCAAATTCCACTGTCTGTACAGGTTTTAACCCCTTAGCTGCTGTTTCCACAACAAAGGGCTTAATAGCTCAGGTTCTGGCACATTGATTATTCTTATCTCAAGCATGATAGTGGATGCTATTTTTTATTAGCCCACGAGGTGTCTGGGTTCACCTCCTGAATTTTGTCCTTAGTGAGTTCTGATTCTGTTTGGCTGGGTCCGGTTAGCTCATGATTTAAAACCTGACCCTTTGATTTTTTAGTGGGCGTATTCCCACTGACCTCACTTTTAGTTTTCTTGTGACTTTCACAAGTGTATTTACCTTAAGGCATTTTACCTTCCCTTTTCCCCTTACGTTGGAGATGGGTTTTTCCCTAATCTGCCCCATGTCCTCTTGGACACTACTGCTCACAGATGGTTGTCCAGCATCCGCTGTAATCCCCTGTGGCACTTCAGTTAGGTGAGGCATCTCCCTCACTCTTGGCTTGCTTGTTTGGAAACTTTCCTTGTCCCTATTTAAATCTTTAAAGAAGGTTTTGGCTAATTATATCTCTGGTGCTTTTCCTTCAACCTTTTCTGCTTTTAACTCAGCTCCTTTAAATTCTTCCGGCTCTATCTTGACCTCTTTAAATTCTTCTGGCTTTATCTTGGCTTTCTTAAATTTCTCTGACTCTATTTTGACCTTTTTAAATTCTACTGGCTTTCCTTTAGCCTCTTTATTCTTTACTGGCTCAATCACTCCTGTGGGATTTTTGGGACTTCCTCAGCCCTCTCCAGCTGTGGAGAGTTTGTTTATTCCCCTCAGTTTCTCCCATCTCTGTGGACTGCTCTGGACCCTCTGGGTACAATACTGTGCTTCCTGCCAAGTCATTGCCCAGCAATAGTGCCCTGCATTGGTAAGCTCGGAATGACACCGACCATCACTACCCGGGTGACCAACTTACTTTCTCGCCAAACGTTAACTAAGGGGACATTCAAGAATTTGCCAGTAAGCCATTTTACCAATACCATGGTATTTATTCTGCTTTTGGGTGGCATTTCTGTAAATTTGGTTGCCAGTAGTGTTTGAAAACAACCGGTATCCCTGAGGATGGTTATCTCTTTGCTTGGTGCCTGGGATACAAAATGAGTCATTTTTCCTTTTAGAAAAAAATTCTGGTAGGTGCTCTGTCCTTGGATTATGTAGGAACACATGCTTTTAATTTCATAGCTACAGACACTGTAGTTATTTTTTCTTCCTTTTTTTTTACATTCTTTTTTACATTTTTTACAATCTTTTTTTTGCATTTATTTCATTTCATCTTAGTTTGTTCAGTTTGCTTAGCCACTGTTTTTTTTCAGGTTTGCACTTGCTGCTGTTCAATATTCAGTGTATTAACACCTAATCTGTACTAATGCTTTGTCTTTCAACACACCATTAGCATATTGTTTGCCTTTGCTCCGTGACCTTTTGGACAGCTATGTGGCCTGGTCCAATCTAGACCTCCTTTGTTATCTCTTGCCCCACCTCCACCTCACTTGCTTATAACTTGTGACTTTTCTAATATTTGTCAGTTCCGAAGAAGGGTCACTGACCCAAAACGTTAACTCTGCTTCTCTTTTCACAGATGCTGCCAGACCTGCTGAGTGGTTCCAGCATTTCTTGTTTTTATTTCCGTTTTGGATACTGTTGGGAGGGATAGCCTATCAGGGGAAAACAACAGCAGCAGCCGGAGCAGTGGCACCACGGCTGTCTCTGTTGTTCAGCAGGGAGGGGCAAAGCGCAGAAGAGCAATAGTTGTAGGGGACTCTATAGTCAGGGGCACAGATAGGCGCTTCTGTGGATGTGAAAGAGACTCCAGGATGGTATGTTGCCTCCCTGGTGCCAGGGTCAAGGATGTCTCTGAACGGGCAGGGGGCATTCTGAAGAGGGAGGGTGAACAGCCAGAGGTTGTGGTACACATTGGTACTAACGACATAAGCAGGAAGAGTGACGACGTCCTACAGGGGGAGTTCAGGGAGTCAGGTAGAAAGTTAAAAAAACAGGACCTCCAGGGTTGTAATCTCAGGATTACTCGATGTGCCACATGCCAGTGAGGCTAGAAATAGGAAGATAGTGCAGCTAAACACAAGACTAAACAGCTGGTGTAGGAGGGAGGATTTCAGATATCGGGATTATTGGGATCTCTTCCGGGACAGGTGGGACCTGTACAAGAAGAACGGGTTGCATCTAAACTGGAGGGGCACAAATATCCTGGCTGCGAAGTTTGCTAGCGTCACTCAAGAGGGTTTAAACTAGTGTGGCAGGGAGGTGGGAACCAAAGCGGTAGGTCAGCAGGTGAAATAACTGAGGGGGAACTAGTGAATAAGGCCAAAAAGACTGAGAGGAAGAGCAGGCAGAGAGATGTTGCTGAGCACAGCAGGACTGGTGGTCTGAAGTGCATTTGTTTCACTGCGAGAAGTATAACAGGTAAGGCAGATGAACTTAGAGCTTGGATTAGTACTTGGAACTATGATGTTGCTGCTATTACAGAGACTTGGTTGAGGGAAGGACTGGATTGGCAGCTAAACATTCCGGGATTTAGATGCTTCAGGCAGGATAGAGGGGGATGTAAAAGGGGTGGGGGAGTTGCATTACTGGTTAAGGAGTATATCACAGCTGTACTGCGGGAGGACACCTCGGAAGGATCATGCAGTGAGGCAATATGGGTAGAGCTCAGGAATAGGAAGGGCATAGTCACAATGTTGGGGGTTTACTACAGGCCTCCCAACAGCCAGCGGGAGATAGAGGAGCAGATATGTAGACAGATCTTGGAAAGATGTAAAACCAACAGAGTTGTTGTGGTGGGTGATTTTAACTTCACCTATATTGACTGGGACTCACTTAGTGCTAGGGGCTTGGATGGGGGAGAATTTGTAAGGAGCATACAGGAGGGCTTCTTGAAACAATATGTAGATAGTCCAACTAGGGAAGGGGCCATACTGGACCTGGTATTGGGGAATGAGCGCGGCCAGGTGGTTGAAGTTTCAGTAGGGGAGCATTTCGGGAACAGTGACCATAATTCCGTACGTTTTAAGGTACTTGTGGATAAGGATAAGAGTAGTCCTCGGGCGAAGGTGCTAAATTGGGGGAAGACTAATTATAACAATATTAGGCAGGAGCTGAAGAATTTAGATTGGGGGTAGCTGTTTGAGGGTAAATCAACATCTGACATGTGGGAGTCTTTCAAACGTCAGTTGATTAGAATCCAAGACCAGCATGTTCCTGTGAGGAAGAAGGATAAGTTTGGCAAGTTTCGGGAACCTTAGATAATGAGGGATATTGTGAGCCTAATCAAAAAGAAAAAGGAAGCATTCGTAAGGGCTGGAAGGCTGGGAACAGATGAAGTCCTTGAGGAATATAAAGACAGTAGGAAGGAACTTAAGCAAGGAGTCAGGAGGGCTAAAAGGGGTCATGAAAAGTCATTGGCAAACAGGATTAAGGAGAATCCCAAGGCTTTTTATATGTATATAAAGAGCAAGAGGGGAGCGAGGGAAAGGGTTGACCCACTCAAGGACAGAGGAGGGAATCTATGCGTGGAGCCAGAGGAAATGGGCGAAGTACTAAATGAGTACTTTGCATCAGTATTCACCAAAGAGAAGGACTTGGTGGATGATGAGTCTAGGGAAGGGAGTGTAGATAGTCTGGGTCATGTCGATATCAAAAAGGAGGTGTTGGGTGTCTTGAAAAACATTGAGGTAGATAAGTCCCCAGGGCCCGATGGGATCTACCCCAGAATACTGAGGGAGGCAAGGGAAGAAATTGCTGGGGCCTTGACAGAAATCTTTGTATCCTCATTGGCTACAGGTGAGGTTCCAGAGGACCGGAGAATAGCCAATGTTGTTCCTTTGTTTAAGAAGGGTAGCAAGGATAATCCAGGAAATTACAGGCTGGTGAGCCTTACGTCAGTGGTAGGGAAATTATTAGAGAGGATTCTTCAGGACAGGATTTACTCCCATTTGGAAACAAATGAACTTATTAGCGAGAGGCAGCATGGTTTTGTGAAGGGGAGGTCATGTCTCACTAACTTGATCGAGTTTTTTGAGGAAGTGACGAAGATGATTGATGAAGGAAGGGCAGTGGATGTTGTCTATATGGACTTCAGTAAAGCCTTTGACAAGGTCCCTCATGGCAGACTGGAACAAAATGTGAAGTCACTCGGGATCAGAGGTGAGCTGGCAAGACGGATACAGAACTGGCTCGGTCATTGAAGACAAAGGGTAGCAGTGGAAGAGTGCTTTTCTGAATGGAGGGCTGTGACTAGTGGTGTTCCGCAGGGATCAGTGCTGGGACCTTTGCTGTTTGTAGTATATATAAATGATTTGGAGGAAAATGTAGCTGGTCTGATTAGTAAGTTTGCAGACGACACAATGGTTGGTGGAGTTGCGGATAGTGACGAGGATTGTCAGAGGATACAGCAGGATATAGATCGGTTGGAGACTTGGGCGGAGAAATGGCAGATGGAGTTTAATCCGGACAAATGTGAGGTAATGCATTTTGGAAGGTGTAATAAGGGTGGGAAGTATACAGTAAATGGCAGAATCCTTAGGAGTATTGACAGGCAGAGAGATCTGGGCGTACAGGTCCACAGATCACGGAAAGTGGCAACGCAGGTGAATAAGGTAGTCAAGAAGGCATATACGGCATGCTTGCCTTCATCTGTTGGGGCATAGAGTATAAAAATTGGCAAGTCATGCTGCAACTGTACAGGACCTTAGTTAGGCCACACTTGAAATATTGCGTACATTTCTGGTCATCACACTACCAGAAGGATGTGGAGGCTTTGGAGAGGGTACAGAAGAGATTTACCAGGATGTTGCCTGGTCTGGAGGGCATTAGCTATGAGGAGAGGTTGGATAAACTTGGATTGTTTCCACTGGAACGACGGAGGTGGAGGGGCGACCTGATAGAGGTTTACAAAGTTATGAGTGGCATGGACAGAGTGGATAGTCAGAAGCTTTTTCCCAGGCTGGAAGAGTCAGTTACTAGGGGACATAGGTTTAAGGTGCGAGGGGTAAAATTTAGAGGGGATGTGCGAGGCAAGTTTTTTACACAGAGGGTGGTGAGTGCCTGGAACTTGCTGCCGGGGGAGGTGGTGGAAGCAGGTACGATCGCGACGTTTAAGAGGCATCTTGACAAATACATGAATAGGATGGGAATAGAGGGATACGGAGCCCGGAACTGCAGAAGGTTTTAGTTTAGACAGGCATCAAGATCGGCGCAGGCTTGGAGGGCCAAATGGCCTGTTCCTGTGCTGTACTGTTCTTTGTTCGTTCTCTTTAAAGTTGCAGGCCTGGGTTGTTTGTAGATTTCTCTGTTGGTTCCAATTTCAGTTAAAAGACCAGGTTCGCTTTCAGTTCTCTGCTGCATAAGTTGAAGTGCAGAACTCAGAGCAGGGCATCATCTTTTGGCTTGCTGGATTTTCTCCGAGCTCTCAGCTGGACAGGCTTTCGTAATGTTTGAATAAAGGCAAAATACTGCAGATGCTGGAAATCTGAAAACAGAAAGTGATGGAAATACTCAGCAGGTCTGGTAGCATCTGTGGAGAGTGAAGCAAATTTAACAGCTCAGGTCAGTGACCTTTCATCAGAACTGGCATAGGTTAGAAATGTAATAGGTTTTAAGCAAATAAACTGGGGATGGGGGAAAAGCAAACAAAAGGGAAGGTGTGTGATCGGACAGAGGGCCGGAGAGATTAACTGACAAGGAGGTCATGGGCAAAGGCAAAGGGAGTGTGATATCTATCCTGTCATTGACTCCACCCCACTCACAGGTGACTGTTTGAGGCTGAGCCAGACTGTTTGCAACCTCGGTGTCATACTTAACTCTGAGATGAACGCCATAGCCACACAAAACCTAAAACCTCCTATTTTCACCTCCGTAATATTGCCCTTCTCCACCCCTGCCTCAGCCCATCTGCTGCTGAAACCCTCAAGTAACAGGCCTTTGTTACTTCTAGACTTGACTATTCTAATGCACTGAACCATAGAAATGTTATGACACAGAAAGGCCATTCAGCCCAATTTGTCTGCACCAGCTGAAAAAAAACTAGTTGCCCATTGTAATCCCACCTTCCAGCACCTGGTCCGTAGCCTTGCAAGTTATAGCACTTCAGGTGCAGATCCAGGTACCTTTTAAATGAGTAGAGGGTTTCTGCCTCCACCACTGATCTGGGCAGCGAATTCCAGACACCCACCACTCTCTGGGTGAAAAAGATTTTCCTCATGTCCCATCTATACTTTTCATCAATCACCTTAAATCTGTGCCCCCTGGTAATTGACCTCTCCACTAGGGGAATCAGGTCCTTCTTGTCTACTCGATCTGGGCCCCTCATAATTTTGTACACCTCTATTAAATCACCCCTCAGCCTCCTCTGTTCTAAAGAAAACAATCTTAGCCTATCTTTTCTCATAGCTGCAATTTTCCAACCCTGGCAACATTCTTGTAAATCTCCTCTGTACCCTCTCCAGAGCAATTACGTCCTTCCTTTAATGTGGTGACCAGAACTGTACGCAATACTCCAGCATTTTATACAGTTCCAGCATTACATCCCTGCTTTTGTATTCTTTACCTTGGCTAATAAAGGAAAGCATTCCATCTGCCTTCTTCACCACTTTATCTACCTGTCCTACCTCTCACTTCCTCTACCCCTCTCAATATCCTCCCATTTATTGTGTATTCCCTTTCTTAGTTTGCACCCTCCACCCCCCCCCCCTCCCCCCCATATGCATTACCTCACACTTCTCTGGATTGAATTCCATTTGTCACTTTTCTATCCATTCAACCAAATCATTGATATCATTCTGGAGTCTACAGCTATCCTCTTCACTATCAACTACACGGCCAATTTTTATGTCATCTGCACATTTCCCAATCATGCCTCCCACATTTAAGTCCAAATCATTCATATATACCACAAACAGCAAGGGACCCAACACTGGGCCCTGTGGAATGCCATTGGAAACCACTTTCCATTTGCAAACATCCGTCGACCATTACTCTTTGTTATCTGTCACTGGGCTTGTTATGTGCTGGCTAAAAAAGTTCTCTTGAATGCAGTTCAGGAATTTTGTGCCCTCTGTGCCCTTCACACAGTTTGTCTGCCAGTTGATATGAGGACAGTTGAAATCCAGAACTAATATTGCCCTATAGTTTTTGCACTCAGAAATTTGCCTACATATTTGTTCTTCTAGCTCCCTCTCACTACTCCTAGTAGTGTGGCTGCCCCTTTTTTTTATTTCTGAGCTCAACCCATATGGCCTTATTTGATGATTCAGTTAGTGTATCACCCTCAATTGATTCTTTAACCAATAATGATACACCCCCTCCTTTTTTATTCACCTCTCTATCCTGCCTGAAACTCTATATCCAGGGATGTTGAGCTGCCATTTTAGCCCTTCTTTAAGCCAAGTTTCCGTTACAGCAATGATATCATGCTGCCATGTGTCTATCTGTGCCCTCAGCTCATTGGCTTTATTTGCTATACTTCTTGCAATTAAATACCTTTTAACACTGCCAAATTCCTGTGCTGTACACTTTTTAAGCTTTGCTTCTTCTGCCTTTCAGAGTCACTTGCTAATTTTCTGCCTTCCATTCCCTGCTCAGAATTTGTCCTATCAGAAGCTGCCCTCAGGTTCCCATCCCCCTGCCTATCTAGTTTAAACCATCCCCAACAGCACTAGCAAACCTTCCCATAAGGGTACTTATCCTGATCCTGTTCAGGTGTAGACCATCCGGCTTGTACAGATTCCACCTTCCCCAGAATCAGTCTCAATGCCCCAGAAACCTGAAGCCCTCCCTCCTGCACCATCTCTCCAGCCACACATTCATCTGGTGTATTCTCCTATTTCTATATTCACTAGCACGTGGCCTTGGGAGTAATCCAGAGATTACTACCTTTGAGGTCATGCTTGCTGATCGTTTTCTTAACTCTTTAAACTCAGCCAGCAGGATCTTATCCCTTTTTCTACCTATATTGTTAGTACAAATGTGGACCACAACCTCTGGTGTGCAGCCTCACCCTCCAGCAAGTTCTGTAGCCACTCAGTGATATCCATGACCCTTGCACCAGGGAGGCAACATATCATCCTGGAATCATGTCTGCAACCACAGAAACACCTGTCTGTTCCCATAACCATAGAATCCCCAACCATTCTTCCTCTCCTGTCTTTTCTCCTCCGTCTCTGCACAGCTGAGCCACCGATGGTGCTCTAGTCATGATTCATGCTGCACTCTCCAGAGGAACCCGTTCTCACATTGGTACTCAGAACCGAATACCGGTGAGAAAGTGGGATGCCCTCTGGGGACTCCTGCACTACCTGTCTTGTCCTTCTTGACTATCTGGCAGCCATGCAGTCCCTCTCTACCTGCGCACTCTTAAACTGTGGGGTGACTACCTCCTGAAACATGGTATCCATGTATCTCTCATCCTCACGAATGTACATCAGTGACACCAGCTACTCCTTGCGTTCCAAGATTCGGCGCTCAAGTTTTTGCAATTGGTGGCACTTTTTGTACATTTAGTTGTCCAGGACATGGGAGGGTCCTGGAATCCCCACATGGCAGTGGATGTGCTTTCGACGGGTGTGAGCAGCCATGCCATGCCTCGAAATATTTATTTACTGCACAAAAATTTGAAGTTAAATAAACACAATAAAATGGTTATAAATAGAATGAACAAACAATGACCTGACTATTGGTATTTTAGCTTCTACTTAGTAGGTAGACTTAAATGTTAGAGAAAAAGTAAAAAACATCAGCAGAAAGGATAAAAGAAGAAAGTCAGGAAATACTCACAAGATACTCACCAACTCGTTCCCTGTGCCTTGCCGCTTTCTCTCCCCCTCGTGCTGTTTGTAGCTCCAAAGTCTCACCCAGCCAATCACCTACCTGCTTCCCTGTGATGTCGCACCTCAATTTTTCTTTTCGATCAGGTGCTGTGCTATTGGAGATGTGCTCTTACCAAAACTAAACTACCCTACTACTATAAATATACCCTACCAAAACTCTTCTCTCCTGATGTGCTCTGCTGCTGTGTCTCTGCTGTTGGTTCCCGCGCTCTTTTTATACTCTTTCCCGATGTGCTCTGCTGCTGCTGGCTCACCTCCCACATACCACCCTCCGTAAACTTGAGGTCATTCAAAACTCTGTTGCACGTGTCCTAACACCAAGTCCTGTTCACCCATCACGCCTGTTCTTGCTGACCTACACTGGCTCCCAGTTAAGCACCTCAATTTTAAATTCTCATCCTTGTTTTCAAATCCCTCCATTGCCTCGTCCCTCCTTATCTCTGTAATCTCCTCCAGTCCCACAACCCTCCCAAGATATTTGCACTCATCTAATTCTGGCTTCTTGAGCATCGCTAATTTTAATTGCTTCACCATTGATGGCTGTACCTTCAGCTGTCAAGTCCCTAAGCCCTAGAATTCCCTCCTTAAACCTCTCTTTCCTCCCTTAACACACACGTTAAAACCAATGTCATTGTTCAAGCTTTTCATTACCTGACCTAATATCTCTTTATTTGACTCAGTGTAATTTTGTTTTACAGTGCTCTTGTGAAGCACTGTGGGATGTTTTACTATGTTAAGAGTGCTATATAAATACAAATGGTTGTTGTTGAGAAGCTGTGATTACTCTCCTAAAAGGTGTTTTCATAGAATTGTTTAAAATCATGAAAGGTTTAGGCAAAGTAAAGAAAATTCCAATGGCTGAAGGGTCGATAACCAGAAGGCATGGATTTAAGATGATTGACAAAAGAACCAGTGCAGGCATAAGGAAAAGCTTTTTTTAAAATGCAATGAATGCTTTAAATTTGGAATGCATTGATTGATATGGTGGTGGGACAGGTTCAGTAGTAGCCCTCAAAAGGGAATTGGATAAATACTGGAAGGAGAAAAGCTGCAGGAATATGGGGAAAGTACAGGTAACTGGGGCTATTTTTCTAGGTCAGGGGAACATGAATGCTCCTTTGGGTTCCACACAAATAACTTGGGCCTCTGCAGCACTGGATTCCCTCCTTCTCCTGAGAATAGAAACTGAAACACCTGCCATCTCCTGGAGGCTGGCCAAGCCGCTTGTTATCAGGATGGTCAGGAGCTGGCAGATTGTCTCAAGGTGCTTGCTTTTAACCTGCAGCTTGCTAGCCCTATGCTAACAAATCCTGACCCTAAAAATAGAGTTGATTTCCCATTGGGACTATCAAATGGCCAGTGGGTACACTTCACTGGCTTCCTGTCCAAACACTGCTTGGGAGGAAAATCTATGCCTATTCATAGGTTGGCTGTACTTAAAGTTAATAAGTCAACAGAACCGGTTGAGGCACTGAGGGAAGTAAGGGTGGAAATTGTGGAGGCACTGCTCATAATCTTCCAATCCTCCTTAGATTCAGAGATAGTACCAGAGGACTGGAAAATTGCAAATGTTGCGCTCTGGTTCAAAAAGTTACAGTACACCATGTGACCTCGATCTCCTGCTGTGGCTTAAGAAACAGGTGCAGCTGGCACACTGTGCCCCCTTAGTTTTTAAAGGCACACTTTTTTTAAACAGAGCCTTAAAGGCACACTGTTTTAAACAGAAAAAAAAACTTCCATGACAATAGACAGGCTGATGAAATGGGCAGAGAAGTGTGAAGTGTTTCATTTAGGTAGGAATAACGAGGAGGGGCAATATGAAATAAAGGGTACAATTCTAAAGGGGGTTCAGGAGCAGAGGGTGCTGGGATGTATGTGCACAATTCACTGCAGGTGTCAGGGCAGGGGGAGAACGTGATTAATAAAGCATACGGCATCCTGAGCTTTATAAATAGAGGCATTGAGTACAAAAGCAATAAAGTTATAATGAAGCTGGAAAACCTTGATTCAGTCTCAACTGGAGTATTGCATCCAATTCTGGGCAGCACACTTTAGGAAGGATGTGAAGGCATTAGAGAGGGCGCAGAAAAGATTCACGAGAATGGTTCTAGGGAAGAGGAATGGTTCCAGGGAAGGGGAACTTCAGTTATGTGGATCAATTAGAGTAGCTGGGGCTGTTCTCTTTGGGGAAGGGAAGATTAAGAAAGGATTTGATAGAGGTGTTTAAAATCATGAGGGATCTGAACAGAGTAGATAGGGAGAAATTCTTCCCACTGGCAGAAAGGTCGAAAACCAAAGGACACCAATTTAAGGTGATTGGCAGAAGAAGTGGTTAGAGTGGTTAGGATCTGGAATGCACTGCCTGAGATTGTGGTGAAGGCAGATTCAGTCGAGGCTTTCCAAAGTGAATTGGATATTTATCTGAAGAAGAAAGAAAAAATTTCAGGACTACAGGTAAAAGGCGGGTGAGTGGGACAAGGTGAGTTGCTCTTGCAGAGAGCCGGCACAGACATGACAATGGTCCCCTTCTGTGCTGTAACCATTCTATGATTCTATTAGTGTAGTGTAGATGGAAAGAGGCTTCATTTCAGAATAAAAACTGCAGTTATAGTGTAGATGCATCCTGAATTCAATGTAAGGGCTCAACCTGATACTGGAATGAAGTGGAACGAGACTACCTGGTGAGGGAGCCCACTTCACTTCAGATTCAGTTTAGACATAACACAAATTTGCACTCCATGGGGGTAATTTTGACTTTGGATGATAGTGTAAAACAGATGAAATCAGATCATCTACCATCATACACCTTTCCTGGTGGTCATTGCCATTGACTTAAAATTTGATAGTTGCATAATATCAATATTACCCGCTCACTCTCCAAGGTCAATATCAATGCAAAGATGATTCACCAAGAAGTGTCTAATAATAATGATCATTTGAACTAGAAAGTCATTTTTAATGAAGAGCAGATTTTTGGTTTTGATGATCTAGTGATGAAGCTGGTGTAATTAGTGACCGCCTTGCGGTCAATAATAGTTTTCTTTAATGTGATTTATCTTATTTCTCGTTGGTGAAATAGTCTTCAGTTTCTTCAGTGTAGGGTATACAATAGAAGTGAGAAGTGTTTCAGCAGCCATAATGGTGCTGCTGGTAGATGATTTCTTTGATATTGTGAAAATATGTCCCTTTGTAATCAGGAGCGCTGTCTGAGTTTACAGATTAGGAGCTTTATACCATATTATGAGCCTATTTAAGATAGTGAATTATGGGGAAAAACCCACCAGTACTGTATGAGATCACAATCAGTATCAGTTTGTTATAATATTTTAAGCAATGGGACCTCTGTAACAATGACAGCTGTCAATTTAATAATGAATTTAATTGTACAGTGAGAAAAGATTTATCCCTAACTTACTTTCAGTAAAAATTCTTGAATTAACTATAATACTCAAGAATATATAGATTAGAAATAATAATATACAGTGTAGAGTTAGTAACAAGGTTATGCTTTACAGCCTTCCGGACTCAACATTGAATTCAACAACTTCAAATCATAACCTCAGTCCCCATTTTTTTTTGGATGGCTGCTGTGGTGATGATTCTGTTTTTCCAATTTACAGGTCCTCCAGACCCTTCTATTGTTTCTTTACTTGCACATTTCCCTGCCTCTGTACTTGCTTAAAACCTGTTACATCTAACTTTTTCCAGTTCTAATGAAAGATCATCGACCTGAAATGTTAATTCTGTTTCTCTCTCCACAGATGCTACTTGACCTGATGAGTATTTCCAGCATCTTTTTGTTTTTATTTCATATTTCCAGCATCTGCAACATTTTGCTTTTGTATTAAGACTTCTCTCTTGCCCATTAGATTAAACTGAGAAATGTTGCACTATAACTTTGAAAGTACGTGTTCAAAAATCGAATGGAAAATGCTTTTTAATTTCTTCATATTTGAGACATTTAAAAACATATCAGAAACCAAATTACTTTGGCTGCAAAATGAACAGCTGCTTCAATCAGCTGTTATCGTACTAATATCACTTCAAGCTGTTAACAATCCTTTCAGCACAACAGGCTATATAACAGAGATGCTTAAAATGGCTTAGTCTAACTAGATTGCTGCATAACTTTGAAAATCTAAGAAGCCAGCATTGCACTTAACATGTATTTTTTGCTGGATGGTTTTGGAGACTGACTCTAAATGGAATTAATTTTTACTTCTGTGTTGTGACAAGATTCCCATTGTGTAAATCAGTACAACTCATTGACTGCAATCAATACCTCCTAAACAATACTCATTTAAATATAATTTGGTTTCACATCAGATTGAATCTGTTTTGTGACTTTCTACCCTCATGTGAAACATTTCAGGTGAAAACAGTTTAAGTGATACTATAGTCCTTCAATTCACCTTGCTGTGTGAGAAATGCAGTGAAGTATGTTTCAGAAAGCTCAATTTCTTTAGACTATGCTACTGAATTTAAAGATTTCTTCATCAGGATCACTTTTTCAGATAAATAAACCATGTTTCTCAACAGATTCAGGTACTAAATCATCTGGCAAATATGTATTTTTGAAAGGTCACAAAAACCTTTTTCTCAAATTTGCCTCATTTTTTCCTGGAGTGACAAATCAATCCAAGAGGGACTGAATTATCTGCTCCCAATCTCCACCAATCTAGCTACAAGGAAGCATGTAAGAATAAGACTGATGATGATTATCTTTCCAATTCCTCCTCTCTTTCATTGTGGAAAACTACTTGAGCTGTGCTTGCATCGTTCAGTGATGTCACTGAGATCAGGCATCTAGCAGTGCAAAGAATGGAGAGGGGAAGCAAATTGCAGGTTCAAATTTACATTCAACCTATCGGTGAACACACTAGTATTCCAACAAGCAGTGTCACAAAACTAGTCCAAAAAAACTAATTTTTATTCAAACCGTCAGGAAAACCCTATATGCCAAACAGGAAATATTAATTTAATTGGTTGGAAACTTACCTTAGACTTTTAACAGAATAAAACCCCTACAAGTAACTTTTAAAAAACTAGAAGCCAAGATGGCCAGTGCAATTTACATCTGAAATACCAGGAGATTGGAGTAGAGACCAAACATCTAACAAGACACCCAGCCAGGACAATGGCTTGCTCTAAGCAACTGAATTACCTAGAATGGCTTCATTAGCTTGGCAGTCAAGGCCATCCCCACCCACTGACTTTGAACGAAACAACCCCCTCCAAGTGTGAATGGACATCCTGGGGCATGTAGAACCTTGAATTTCATCAGAAGATTCCAGAAAAACTTCATTAGAAACAAAGGGGATTGAGAAGAACCATGTGACTGCCTGTTCATTTCTGAAGGAGCAACTTTTGTTACACAGCAAAGAGACAAGTAGTAACTGAGTGTATGGCAGCGAAGAAAGCTGCTGATACCCTGTCTCTCACTCTCCTTTCTCTCTCCCCAGAAAACATCAAAAGGGGAAAAAAACATCTGCGACTGGGGGTGCCCTCCAAGGCTACAGACCACTACGGGCAGCAACCAGGGGAAGAGAATCAACTAGAGATTCTGCATTCAGGAAAACCCGGAGCACAGCAAGCCAGCCAAAATACACTTTGATCAACCAAGAACTTCAAGAATACAGCTTCAGCTGAGGACTACTGGATCATCCACTTTACAGACTGTATTTAAGATCCATTTATTCTGGACATTAATCCAACTACCAAATCTGTTTCCCTCTGTAATCTATGTATGTGTGTGTGTGATTCTCCTGTGAATATGTGTGTGAATGTGCAGCGTATTTTTAAATCAGGTTAGAATGTTAAGTATATTAAACTTAACTCTTTCTTGTTTAAACTCAAGAAAACCTGTCCGATTGGTTCTTTTGCAATCACAGTAAAGGAAAAAGGTAAAACACTCGCAGAGGTGCTAAGCATAACCACTGTTTAAAAGGAATAAACCCTGTTGCAGTCACAGAATCACAGAATAATACAGTGTAGAAGAGGCCCTTTGGCCCATCGAGTCTACACTGATACATTAAAACACCTAACCTGTCTACCTAATCCCATTTGCCAGCACTTGGCCCATAGCCTTGAATGTTATGACGTGCCAAGTGCTCATCCAGGTACTTTTTAAAGGATGTGAGGCAACCTGCCCCTACCACCCTCCCAGGCAGGGCATTCCAGACCATCACCACCCTCTGGGTAAAAAAGCGCTTCCTCAAATCCCCCTTAAACCTCCCGCCCCTCACCTTAAACTTGTGACCCCTCGTAACTGACCCTTCAACTAAGGGGAACAGCTGCTCCCTATCCACCCTGTCCATGCCCCTCATAATCTTGTACACTTTGATCAGGTCACCCCTCAGTCTTCTCTGCTCCAGTGAAAACAACCCAAGCCTATCCAACCTCTCTTCATAGCTTAAATGTTCCATCCCCGGCAACATCCTGGTGAATCGCCTCTGCACCCCCTCTAATGCAATCACATCCTTCCTATAATGTGGCCACCAGAATTGCACACAGTACTCCAGCTGTGGCCTTACCAAAGTTCTGTACAACTCCAACATGACCTCCCTGCTTTTGTAATCTATGCCTCGATTGATAAAGGCAAGTGTCCCATATGCCTTTTTCACCACCCTATTAACCTGCCCTTCTGCCTTCAGAGATCTATGGACAAACACGCCAAGGTCCCTTTGTTCCTCGGAACTTCCCAGTGTCAGGCCATTCATTGAATACTTCCATCTCACATTACTCGTTCCAGAGTGTATCACCTCACACTTTTCAGTGTTAAATTCCATCTGCCACTTTTCTGCCCATTTGACCATCCCATCTATATCTTCCTGTAACCTAAGACACTCAGCCTCACTGTTAACCACTCGGCCAATCTTTGTGTTATCCGCGAACTTACTGATCCTATCCCCCACATAGTCATCTATGTCGTTTATATAAATGACAAACAATAGGGGACCCAGCACAGATCCCTGTGGTACGCCACTGGACACTGGCTTCCAGTCACTAAAACAGCCGTCTGTCATCACTCTCTGTCTCCTACAGCTAAGCCAATTTTGAATCCACCTTATCAAGTTACCTTGCATCCCATGTGCATTTGCTTTCTTGATAAGTCTCCCATGTGGGACCTTGTCAAAGGCTTTGCTGAAATCCATGTAAACTACATCAACTGCACTACCCTCATCTACACACCTGGTCACATGCTCAAAATATTCAATCAAATTTGTTAGGCAAGACCTCCCTCTGACAAAGCCATGCTGACTATTCCTAATCAAATTTTGCCTCTCCAAGTGGAGATAGATTCTCTCCTTCAGTCATATAAGAGAAAGGGGCAAGAGGGGAGCCTGAGACCCCCTCCTCACTTGGCCATAGCAAAACGTTTACACCTTTGAATAATCCCTTTAAATTACTGCAGCAATTGATCTGGTGCTAACTTTTAATTCAAAACCCTTGTCTTCAACAAGTCACTCATGGTCTCCACTCTTGTCCTGGTACAGTAACTAGTTTCAAGTCTAAGTCTAGAAGTTTATAAAATAATTAATGGATTGGATAGTTTGCCTATTGATAGATTATTCAAGTTTGACAGATTTGGGAGGATTAGGATACATGCATTTAAACTACACAAGAGTAGGAATAGACTGGATGTTTGGCAGTACATGTTTTTCCAGAAAGTAGTGAGCCTCTGGAATGCATTGCTGGTGGTGCGATGGGTGCTGACTCACTGCATGCCTTCAAGATGGAGATGAACCAGTTTTTGACAGTGACAGAGATCGCTTCATAAAGAAGGTGAGTAGTTGTTACAGATAACATACAGTCCATGTATCTCCTGGATTGGTTTTGATCACCTTATGGGGCTGGAGAGAAACTTTCCAGATGACTTTTTCCCTTATTAGCCCTGTTTTTTTTTTCTAGTTTTCCAGTTGCCCTAGGAGATTACATGGCTGCAGAGAGGAGGTGAGCGCGGCAGGGTGGGTGGGTGGGGTGGAAGTGGAGGGATGGAGGTTAGTCTGTGAAGTTGTGCTCGTGCTGTTGGGGAAGATTTAAACTAGAATGGCAGGGGATGGGAATGTAAGTGGGGAGACTGAGGAGGAGGAAACAAGGATAGAAACGAAAGACAGGAAACAAAAAGGCAAAAGTGGAAGGCATAGAAATCAAGGGCAAGAAACAAATAGGGCCACAGTGCGAAATAATGCTAAGGTGACAAAGAATGTTAAAAAGACAAGCCTAAAGGCATTGTGTCTCAATGCACGGAGTATTCACAATCAGGTAAGTTTCTTTTTCTTTTGGGCCTCCTTATCTCGAGAGACAATGGATATGCGCCTGGAGGTGGTCAGTGGTTTGTGAATCAGGTAAGTGAATTGTGCAAATAGATGTAAATGGATACGATATAGTTGCGAATACGGAGATGTGGCTGTAGGGTGACCAAGGATGGGAACTGAGCATCCAAGGGTGTTTAGTATTTAGGAAGGACAGGCAAAAAGGGAAAGGAGGTAGAGTAGCATTGTTAGTAAAAGAGGAAATCATTATAATAGTGAGGAAGGATATTAGCTCAGAAAATCCTGATGCGGAATCTGTATGGGTGGAGCTAAGAAACACCAAGAAAATGTTGATGGGAGTTGTATATTGACCTCCGAACAGCAGTGGTGATATAGAGGATGGCATTAAACAGGAAATTAGAGACGCATTGGGGAACGTTACTTAAAGGGTTGACAGTGGACAGGCAACGGTTAGCATTTAAAGAGCACAAGGATGAATTACAACAATTGTTCATTCCTGTCTGGCGCAAAAATAAAACAGGAAGGGTGGCTCAACCGTGGCTTACAAAAGAAATTGGGGATAGTATTAGATCCAAGGAGGAGGCATATAAAATTGCCAGAAAAAGCAGCAAGTCTGAGGATTGGGAGCAGTTTAGAATTCAGCAAAGGAGGACAAAGGGATTGATTAAGAAGGGGAAAATAGAGTATGAGAGTAAGGTTGCAGAGAACATAAAAACTGACTCTAAAAGCTTCTATAGATATGTGAAGAGAAATAGATTAGTGAAGACAAATGTGGGTGCCTTACAGTCAGAAAAGGTGGAATTTATAATGGGGAACAAAGAAATGGCAGAACAATTAAATACATACTTTGGTTCTGTCTTCACAAAGATGACACAAATTACCTCCCAGAAATGTTGGGGAGCATAGGGTCTAGTGAGAAGGAGGAACTATATGAAATCCGTACTAATAGGGAAATGGTGTTCGGGAACTAGACGGGATTGAAGGCCATTAATCCCCAGGGCCTGATAATTTACATCCCAGAGTACTTAAGGAAATGGCCCTAGAAATAGTAGATGCATTGCTAGTCATTTTTCAAAATTCTATAGACTCTGGAATAGTTCCAATGGATTGGAGGGTAGCTAATGTAACCCCGCTATTCAAAAAAGGAGGTAGAGAGAAAACACGGAATTATAGACTGGTTAGCCTGACATCAGTAGTGGGGAAAATGCGAGTCCATTATAAAAGATGTAACAGCAGAGCACTTGGAAAACAGTGATAGGATCGGACAAAGTCAGCATGGATTTACGAAAGGCTTGACAAATCTACTGGAATTCTTTGAGGATGTAACTAGTAGAATTGATAAGGGAGAACCAGTGGATGTGGTGTATTTGGACTTTCAGAAGGCTTTCACTTAGGTCCCACATAAAAGATTAGCGTGCAAAATTTAAGCACATGGGATTGGGGGTAAGGTACTGACATGGATAGAGAACTGGTGGGCAGACTGGAAACAAAGAGTAGGAATAAATGGTTTTTTTTCCAAGTGGCAGGCAGTGACTAGTGGGGTACCGCAGGGATCAGTGCTGGGACCCCAGCTATTCACAATATATATTAATGATATAGATGAGGGAATTAAATGTAATATATCCAAGTTTGCAGACGACACAAAGCTGGGTGGGAGTGTGAGCTGTGAGGATGCAGAGATGCTCCAGTGTGATTTGGACAGGTTGAGTGAGTGGGCAAAATACATGGCAGATGCAGTATAATATGGATAAATGTGAGGTTATCCACTTTGGTGGTAAAAACAGAAAGGCAGATTATTATCTGAACGGCAATAGATTGGGAAAGGAGGAGGTGCAGCAAGACCTGGGTGTCCTTGTGCACCAGTCGCTGAAAGTAAGCATGCAGGTGTAGCAGGCAGTTGAGAAGGCAAATAGTGTGTTGGCCTTCATAGCGAGAGGATTCAAGTACAGCAGCAAGAATGTCTTGCTGCAATTATACAAGGCCTTGGTGAGACCACATCTGGAGTATTGTGTGCAGTTTTGGTCTCCTTATCTGTGGAAGGGTGTTCTTGCTATGGAGGGAGTGCAACAAAGGTTCACCAGACTGATTCCTGGGATGGCAGGACTGATGTATGAAGAGAGATTGGGTCGAATAGGCTTGTATTCGCTAGAGTTTAGAAGAATGAGAGGGGATCTCATAGAAACCTACAAAATTCCAACAGGACTGGACAGACTAGTTGCGGAAAGGATGTTCCCAATGGCAGGGGAGTCCAGGATGAGGGGTCACAGCCTAAGGATAAGGGTTAAGTCATTTAGGACTGAGTTGAGGAGGGATTTCTTCACCCAGAGAGTGGTGAACCTGTAGAATTCTCTACCACGGAAAGCAGTTGAGGACAAATCATCAAATATATTCAAAAAAAGGTTAGATACAGTTCTTAGGGCTAAAGGTATCAAGGGATATGGGGAGAAAGTAGGAACAGGGCACTGAGTTTGGATGATCAGCCATGACTGTATTGAATGACATATACAGGTTTGAATGGCCGAATGGCCTATGCTTGCTCCTATTTTTCTATGTTTCTATGTTTCGAAGTGTCTGATCATGATTCTCCAGCCATCATGAGGTTGGACAGATTTGATAGACCAGCTGGTCTTTACTGGCCTGGCATTTCATATGTTCGTATGCCTAAGGGCTGCAAACGGGCCTGGTCATCCACCATCAGAGGTAACTGGACCATCTTAAGCAATATAGCCTTTTGCTTTCTGTCATGAAGACCCTACCTGCCACAAATGAGGCATTTTAATTTCATCATATGAAACATTAATTTTAAACTGTTGCTGGACTGAAAAGGTGACTTGTTTAAAGAAATCACAGCAGTGGATGGAAACATTTGCATACTAAGAGACAGTTGCCTGGAGAGACAATGGAACTGCTCCCTGATCCAATTACCCCAAATGGATTTTGATCACCAGACACTGAATGTGTAACAAGTCAGCACTCCATTCTCCGCCCCACCGCCCCCCCAATTGAGGCTGTCTGCTAAGATGGAGAATCCACAAAATGCAGGTGAGTTTGTTCAAAAAAAGCTGCTCACATTGACTAACCTGCTGGATGAGGTTTGGTTTTGAACTGTTCACAGAACAGTATGGGTCAGACTACAACTGAAATTGAAGAAAGAGCCTCTCTCCCGGTCTCTCTCTCTCTCTCTCTCTCTCACAAATTTCCAGATCCACTGAAGCCACTTAAACCTCAAAAGAGAAGACTCCTGCATCGAAACAAGTTTGAAAGCATGCACTGGGCACCAATGAAACAGCAAGATTTAACTGCAATCAAAGACTCTATATCAAACTCAAAGGATAGTAAATGAACTCCAGCTAATGCTTCAAACTTTCCCTCTTTATTCTTACTCCTCTTCTGTCTCTATCAGCGTGTGTGTTTATCACATATGCATGCTAGCGTGGTTGCGTCACGTATTCGTAGTAGTTTTAACCGAATTAGAGTTTTAAGCTTAATAAACTTACACTTTTCTTGTTTAAATCAAAGAAAACATGTCTGGTTGATTTCTTTGTCTTTCAATTGGAGAGCAGTGAACAAGGATTCACTGAGGGGGAGCCAAAAACAGTGTTTTAAAAATTAAACCCTGTTATGGTCAAACCAGGCAAAGGCAGAGAGGGCACCCCTAGACCCCTTTCTCGACTGGCCGTAACACCTTCCATCATCAAATTCCGTCATTTCACCAGGATCATCTGGAAGGTACTGACAATACCAGATTTCTCTTCTTAATGAAACCACCTCCTCCAATCTCCTTCTCCCATGCTCACCTCCAATACCAAATCCAAGCAGTATATGGACTTTATTGTTTCAAAGATCGAGACAATTTGCATGAATGTCTCAGCCTCCTCCTCCTCCATACCCCTAATGCCCCAGCCTTAATCTCAATCCAGTCTTGATCCAATGTCACTGTGGGCTGCATTTTACATGTCTGCCGCCGAAATTGGTGGCAGCCATAAACAATGGCGGTTCGCCTGCGTAGACCAGACATTGCAGAGCCGCTGCGATATTGAATGCAGTGGCTCATTATAAATGGCCGGGGCGGACTGCCCCCTCCTGATGACGTGGATGGGGCGGACGGTCCATCCCTGCCAATGGTGTCAGCAGCCTTTGTGCAGGCGCTGATACCATTTTTAAAGGGCTTCGACCCCTTCCATTTAATTTACATATTTAAAGATATAGTGATTTAAAATTGATTCAAACAAATTAAATAAATGTTTCTAGCCCCTCTCCCACACCCACATAATCATAACATTCGGTCCTTGCCCTCTCCCCCCACATAATACTTACCTTGTGCACCTGACCTTCCCCTCCCCCCCCCACAGTTCATAAACTATGAACTTTACCCCTTCCCACTCCCCTAGACCAATCAGATGAGTATGACCCTGCTCCCCTCCACCGCCCACACTGAAATACTTATCTGCTCCCCCCTCCCACCAGTATTCTGCCTCAGATCCCCAGACGGGTATCCGAAAGCGGGGTAGTGCTGGCCACTGTCAGCAATATTGCTCAGGAACAGACGGCGGGAGTGGGTAGGTAATTTATTCTATCATTAACATTATTCTGCATATGTAAATTTTCCTTCCATCACAAAGTGGCCGGGCCCGCCATGAGGCCTCGCCATCGCCGGGATTATCGGGCCAGGCCTTCCCGGCGTTGAGGCCCATTGTGGGCCTCTGCCGGAGGTATTTCTTGCCCCCACTCGCCCCCCCACTATGACTCCCAACTTCGGGGGTGGGGTGGTGGGGGCGGCTGTAAAATCCAGCCCTGTATGTTCTGTCCAATTTATAGGAAGATAGGACTTAGGAGCAAGACTAGGGCCAGGATTCTAGTAAACCCTCCAGCTCACAGTAATCTTATTTACCTCATGAGACCTGCCTCCTGCTCCTGAAATCTCTTCCAAACCCAACCCTTGACCATACAACTACCATTGCTTGACCAAGTCATTATTGATATTTGCACAGATATGGTTCCAGATCCTATAAACCTGCCATCATCAGCCTCTCCTCAAAAGATCCACCCTCAAACCTTCTGTCTTCTCCAACTATGACTCCATATCTAACCTCCTTTCTTTTTCTGAGGAAGGTGTCACCACTCACCTCTAAGCTGACCTCTTCTACAATTCCTTATTCGCATTCATTCAGTCTGATTTCCATTCTACCCACAACACTGAGACTTCCCTGGTTGATGTCAGTATCCATTGTGACTGTAATAGTGGTATGTTATTTTCCCTAATTGATCTCAATATGGTTGACCACTCCATCTTTTGCCATTTCCTCTCTTCCATGATCCATTTCAACACAATTGCCCTCATTTGGTTCCATGACTAATTGCCCCAATATGGGCAGTATATTGATACCAATGAATTCGCCTCCCACATCCATAATGTCACCTTGGGAATTCTCCACCTACTCTCGTCCTCTCCTTTTCCTTGTTTACATATTGCCCCATTACTCATAAAGCATTGGGCCAGCTTTCACATATATGCCGACAATAACCATTTTAACCACTACTCTCAACTCCTTACCCACCATCATGTTATCGGGTTGTATCAAATTGTGGACGAGTCACAATTATGTCCAATTGAATTTCAGTAAGATGGAAGAAATCCTTTTTGGCTCCTGCCACAAATTCTGTACTCTTGCTCCCAAGTTCATTTTTTCCCTAGCTGGTTGCTCTTGTCTGACCTTAAGCTGACAATGTAAACCCCTATCCTTTTCAAGATTGCTTACTTCCACCTCAACAACTTTGACCATTTTCACTCTTATTTCACTGTCAATGCATCACTTTTGTTATCTTCAGACTCGCTCATTAGTTCCCTCAAGACACAAACTTTAATTCATCCAAAGCTCTAACCCATACATTTTTTCTCCACTCCAAGTGATGCTCACCCATCTGAATTTCAGATCAGCAGCACAGCTACATTCCAAGAGGGCTCTGGTGATCCAAGTTTAGAATTAAACAAAAATCCACAAACATTGAGGCAAACAGATGTCAAAAACCAACCAACAACAACATTTAGGTACAATAGACTCAATCAGGAACTATCCAAATCGGAATTTCAGTACCTAATTCAGGAAGTACTTTGCTGTGAAGGAGCTCCACTGTCCTAAGCTTCCCAAACACCGCAATGTCTCAGTGAACCATATAATTTTAAAGAGCATAGGATGAATTCCAAGCAGTCTCTGACCTGAAGAGGATTACAAAATGCTACATAGGCAGTAGCAAAGATAAAGTTAAATCAAAACCCAAGGGAACAGTCGTCACAGTTGAATAAAATAAAGCTGCTTGGTGTGATTGAAAAACAAGCAAGCAGTCACCAAGAGCAAAAGATTGAAGATCGTAAAGGAAGTGTCTGACAGAAGTTTAATTGAAAGGTAAAAGAAAGGGAAGAAATAAGGGGCACATGCAAATAGCTGGGTGAGGTAAATGAAAGGAGTAAGATCTAAAGGGGAAGTGGAAAGAGAAGCAAAAGATGGATGTCATGTGGTGTGCGCTGTGGGATATTTACAAATCAAAAAGCCAGATTTAACAGATGGACATCAGTTGCAAAAACTGCCTATTGATCAAAAGCTTAAAGAAAGGATCCTGGCTTTAGAGAAAAATCATAGATATAAGCAAGGGGAAGGTGATTACTGTGGGTGACCAGACAGCATTAGACTTGATAAGTGAGTACCACAGTTGAATGAATAACCCAAGCTATCACTAGACCTTGAGATCGAAGCATCAGTGATTAAACCAGATACCAGGACCTTACGGGTGTAAGCCCTCTCTCTGGTCTAAAGGTTCTAGCCTTGACTTTGGGTATCAATGGCACACAGCAACTTGGATATTGTTCTATTAGATGTGGTACATTTTTATTAAACAACTAAGCAATAGTACATACTCACATTAATACAATTTGCTTAGCAGCCCTGCGAGCCGGGTGGTTAATCCGCCGATGAATCTTCCGTGTGCGACTTCTGGATGGCCGACCATGCCCCCTAACCACTACAGCAAAGATGTTCCTGTGGGCTCTTTCTTTACACTTTTTTGCTATGGCCCTGTTCCATATAAGATAAAATCTGTCTTTAGCTTCTTCAATTGGTCTGCAATTACCTCATTGTCCTTCTTAAAACAAGACAATTACTTCTTCATATGGTTGCCAGCTTGGGACTCATGCAGAGATTTCAAGACTCACTGCTTCAGATAACAAAGATGGTTTAGCTCCACATCGTGATCTCTAGCACCATTATCAATCTTCAGGCTGATATGGAGAGACCTTTTTTTTTTAGCTCTTAATGAGCAAAGCCGGTTTCTCTTCCCAAATGCTAGCACTTTTGCAGTTTAATTGGTTTTGCAGACCTTGCTAATTCTGGCAAGGCTCTGACATAAATAAATTGACCATCCTGCCTTGTGCCTTCATAATCAGAGTTCATTCGATGTCTTTAATCTGGATACTTTGATGCTCCATGTTGGCACCATGAGACAGACTACACACACACACAGAGGACTCCACCACAACCGGTCTACTTTCATTAATACAAAAGAAAATAAAGGAATAGTTACATGATTAAAAAGTGATTGTATATTAAAAGATAAAAACACGTTGGCTTACATGGGGCAAGGTGACCATATTTCAGAATTAAGTGCTGATGAAAGCCAAGGAAATGTGAAGAATGGATTGATTAAGGTATCATAGAATCATAGAATGGTTACAGCACAGAAAGAAGCCATTTGACCCATCTGGTCCCTGCTGGCACTCTGCAAGAGAAATTTAGCTCGTCCAACTCCCTGGCCCTCTCCCCAAAGCCCTGCAATTTTTTCCTCTTCAGGCGTTTCTCCAATGCCATTTTGAATCTGCCTCCACCACTTTCTGGCAGTGCATTCGAGGTCATACTCATTCGCCGTGTAGAAAAGTTTTTCCTGATGTTGCTTTTGATTCTTTTGCCAATGACTTTGAATTAGTGTCCTCTTGTTCTTGACTCTTCCTCCAATGGGAACAGTTTCTCTCTATCTACTCTGTCCAGAACCCTCATAATTTTGAACACCTCTATCAAATCTCTCAACCTTCTCTTTCCAAGGAGAACAACCCCAGCCTCTCCAATCTATCCACATAACTGAAGTTCCTCATCTCTGAACCAACTCGTAAAGCTTTTCGGCACTCTCTCTAAAGCCTTCACATCCTTCCTAAAATGTGGTGCCCAGAATTGGACACAATACTCCAGTTGAGGCCGAACCAGTGTTTGAAGAAGTGTGACAGAAATCACACCTGCCAAATGGAAACATATTAATTTCATCATATGGGACACTACTTGAACTTTTTACTGGACATTGCACATAACTTGTTTAAAAAAAAACAGAGCTAACCAGCTGAAAACATGGTTGCACATTTGCATTCTAAAAGACAGTTGAGTACAGAGACAATGGGGACGCTCACTGATTCAGTTAACAATATTGGTCTGGGCAATCATGATAATCAACATTGTGTCTCTGTAAGAGCCAGAACTCCACACCCCACCGAGTGTGCTTGGGAAGTTTTGAAATCAACAACCCTCCCAGAAGATGCTGTCTCAAACAAAGAGAGGGACACATGACTTACCTGCTGGCCAGACTGGGGACTGCTTGAGTTGTGCCTCCCAGAATGGTAACAGACTCCAAGTTGAGAACCAAGGATGCACGGTCTCCCTCTCTCTGTCTGTCTCTCTCTCTCTCAAGCTAAGTTCCAGGGACCCAAGGTAGTAGCTTAAGCCTCAAGACAGAACACTTCTTCGGTCTTTTGATACCAGAGAAGCAAGCTTGAAATTGTGCACTGGGCCCCAGCGGGAACTCCAAGTCCTCAACTTCAACCAAGGACTTTACATGAAAGATAAAAGACAGTAACTGTATTCGATTTGTTGCCAACTCTACTTAAACCCCTCTCCCTAATTTTTTCTCCCCTTATGTATCTATTTGTGTGTGTGTTTCTCTCATATGCATGCTAGCATGGTTGCGTCATGTAGTTTAGTAGTTTTAATTGAGTTAGAGTGACAAAGCTAATAAAACTTACATCTTTCTTGTTTAAACATAGGAAAACCTGCCTGATTGGTTCATTTGCAATTACAATTCGAGAGCAGTGAGCAAAGACTCACTGAGGTGGTAAGCTAAAAATCACTGTGTTTTAAAAGATAAACCCTGTTACGGCCAAACCAGGAAAGGGGCAAGAGGGGAGCCCGAGACCCCTTCGTCATCTCGTCGTAATAGAAGATTCATCATAACCTCCTTGCTTTTGTACTCTATACCTCAATTTAGAAAGCTCAGGATCCCATATGCTTTATAAACTGCTTTCCCAACCTGCTCTGTAACCATCAACGATTTGTGCACATATACCCCGAGGTCCCTCTGCTCCTACACTCCGTTTAGAATTGTACCCTTTAGTTTATAATGCTTGTCCTTATCATTCCTAGCAAAATGCATCTGCCATGTGTCCGTTCATTCCACCAGCCTGTCTATGTTCTCTAAAAGTCTATCACTGTTCTTCTCATAGTTTACTATAATTCCACTATAATTTTGTGTCTTCTGCAAATTTTGAAATTGTGCCCTGAGCACCCAAGTCCATGTCATTAATATATATCAAGAGAAGCAGTGGTCTTGTATTGACCACTGGAAACTGCTCTGTATACCTTGCTCTAGTCTGAAAAACAAATGTTCACTACTACTCTTTGTTTACAGTCATCAGCCAACTTTATATCTATGCTGCCACTTCCCTTTTCTTCCATGGGCTTCAACTTTGCTGCCAAGTTTATTATGTGGCATTTTATCAAATGCCTTTTGGAAGTCCATATACACAACAGCAACTGCATTATCCTCATCAACCCTCTCTGTTACTTGATCAAAAAACTTAATCAAGTTGGTTGAACACGATTTGCCTTTAACTGGCCCTCCTTAATTAATCCACACTTGTCCAAGTGACCGTTAACTTTGTCCCAGATAATTATTTCTAAAATCTTTCCCATCACTGAGGTAAAACTGACTGGCCTGTAGTTGTTGGGTTTATTCTTACTAATTTTACAACCTTATTAAAAAAAAGTATAAGAAAGGTAAGAAATCTTGCAAAGCCACACAGAAATCAAAGGATAGAATCAGACTTCTTTGCAGCTGTGAAAACAAGCACAATGAAGGCCAATTTCAGGCAGCAACGTCCTGCGTCCGATCAGTGTCAGGGTTAGCATAGGCTACCCTAGTGTCCACCTAAAACAGGCGTCGGGCACCTTACATTTGTAAATGAGGGGACTTGTTTGCTACAGACCCCAAGGCAAGCACAAAAAGCAAGGGCAGAACCCAGGCTCAAATTATGCTTTCCTTGAATAATATGAGCAGGAGGGACGTACATTTCTCCACCAATGAAAGAAAAATTAGTTGCTGTCAGCAAGAAGACGTGATTGGAGACAGGTGAGAAGGTGAACGGCAGCAGTACTGTGCCCTGTGGGGTCTTGGACACAGTGCTGGAAGTGATTTACTGACCTTACCATTTAATGGCCACAGTAATGTCCCTGACCAGAAAATCTGGCAGAAACCCCTCCACAGCCGTTGCTGGAAGCCCTGATGCAATTAACTGCCTGGTGTTGGGGCTTCCATCACTTTAAGAGTAGAAAACCGGCCTCCCAGAGCTGCCAACCAATCAGAGGGCTGGTCCCTCTTCATTCCTAGCAGCACCACCGAGAGCAGTGGCCACCGCTAGTACTGAAGCCATCCAGGACCTGCAATAACAGAGGAGGCCCCAGAATGTAGGTACGTGTATGAGGCTCGCCGCGGCCAGTCAGGCTGGCCCTGGCGAGGTCAAGGGGTTGTTGTTCAGGGAAGGAGGGGGGATTTTTGCAGGGGTGAGCTTTCGTGGGCCACAGGGTGCCCAATCAGGAGGGACTCCCCATCTCAAACCTGAGCCCGCACGGAGGCTGCCAACTTTTACAGGGCAGTCTCCCCACATGACGAAGGGTCCCCTACAACTGGTATTCGACCAGCGACGGCAGGAAGAGGCCCTTAAGTGACCCTTAATTGGTCACTTAGGGCCTCAATTAGCCTCTGGGCAGGAAGGCTGACCTTGATCTTTCCTGCCCCTGATAAAATTTCACAGGGTTGGGAAGGCGACGGACATGCCACCCTCTGCCTTCCCTCATCATTTTACGCCCCCCACCCCCGCCTCCCAATCCGTCCCGAGAGGGCTAGTAAAATTCAGCCCAATATGATACAATCTCCGCCCCACTTCCTTCACTCTCTCTTGCTAAGCTTACTCCATCACATCAGTCCTCAAACCCATTCAAGTTTCAGCAGCACCCATCTTTCCCCTTCTATGCACTTCCACACCTCCCCATGTATCCATCTACTGCTGCCATTCTCCATAATCCTTGCATCTGTCAGAATACACTGCATCTATCGGGTGAATAAGTAACCTTCAATCACTCTCAGGCCTGGTTTCTCAGCCCTTGTAGGAGAAGAAAGTGTAAAGTGCAAGGGAGAGGGCGAGGACTCCTGTCCTCCATAAATTGTACAGCTAACAGATACGGAAGAGGATGCCATGAAGATAATGGTACATTTGCATCCCTCTCAACTGGAGATGGAGAGGCTGGGAACTCGCAGATGTTCTTTACACAGAGGGTGGTGAGTGCCTGGAACTTGCTGCCGGGGGAGGTGGTGGAAGCAGGTACGATAGCGACGTTTAAGAGGCATCTTGACAAATACATGAATAGGATGGGAATAGAGGGATACGGTCCCTGGAAGTGCAGGAGGTTTTAGTTTAGGCAGGCATCAAGATCGGCGCAGGCTTGGAGGGCCGAATGGCCTGTTCCTGTGCTGTGCTGTACTGTTCTTCATTCTTTGTTCTTTGACTGGTGATAGAATCAAAAGTATCCCTGACACACGTGCTGACTTTATTTCATCAACGACTAAACTATGAGAAGACGGAATATGGTGATCATTACCTTACTCTGTTACTTTGCCATAACGAATTTATATCCCTGTCTTCACACATAGAACGAGAGTCGTTGGAGATTCAGGAGGACAATTCCTCAGAAGACGTCATTCCTTCTAAGGGTGCACTATCACAGATGTACAGCATTGTCCCATCACAAATACTCACACTTTGATAGGTCCAGTTAGAGTTAGTTGTGTATTCATCAGATTCACAATTTACAAGTGAGCATGACCAGACACTACTGTCAGACACAGCTGTGGAAGAGCCCGTGATGCGGCACATAATTTTCTCTAATTTATTGTTATGACCAGGTGAGAAATGTGTCTAGGGGTCTTTTGCTGTCTTTACCTCGTCTTATTGTAACGGGGTTTTATTCCTAAACACACTATTTTGAGCTCCCCTTTCTTTTGAATCCTTGTTCATAACTTTCCAATTATAAGGCTAAGAAACCAACACACCAGGCTTTCTCAGGTTTAAAGGAGAAAAGTGAAATTTATTAAAACTTAAACTTAAACTCTAATATGGTTGACACCTATGGATATACGATGCGCCCATGCTAGAATGCACATGTGATATACACATGCATATAGGGACTGAAAAGAAAAGATAAAGTGGAACAGTTTGAGGCAATATCTTGTAGGTGTGCTTCAAGCTCACAGTATAGACCTTTTGTAGGTAATTATTGCTGTTTCATTGGGGTCCAGTATTCTGCTTAAACCTTGTTCACATAGGAGACTTTTCTCTCTTTGAAGTTCATGTGTTTTCACAAGATTCAGTTCCGTAGGAAGGCGATGGGAGCAGGCAGACAGGAGAGGGTTCTGATTCAGTTCCAGAATCACACGGCGTTCTGAGTTCAAATTCTGTTTTTCCAATTTAAGACTCCCCTAGTTGGCCAGCAGGTGGTCAGGTGCCCAACTGGTTTGACCAGGTCTCTTGTGTATTGGGGCGGGGACTGGTTCCTTTGTTTCAACACTGTCTGGTACTATGCAAATGTCCTTCCAGACAGGGGCTTGCAATTTTAAGTTTTAATATTCATGTGGCGAAATAATGTGTGCCTCAGTCTTGGTAGGTGGGGGCTTGCTTGACGCCAAGCTCAGATGCTATAGTAACAACTAATTGAGGAGGGATGTAGTTGCATTGGAGGCAGTTCAGAGGAGGTTCACTAGATTGATTCCAGAGATGAGGAGTTTGTCTTATGAAGAGAGATTGAGCAGTTTAGGCCTTTACTCTCTGGTGTTTAGAAGGATGAGAGGAGATCTAATTGAGGTATATAAGATGATTAAGGGGATTGACAAAGTAGACATAGAGAGGATGTTTCCTCTGGTGGGGAAATCTAGAACGAAAGGTCATAGTTTTAGGATAAGGGGTAGCAGATTTAAAACAGAGATGAGGAGAAATTACTTCTCTCAAAGGGTCGTGAGTCTGTGGAATTCACTACCCCAGAGTGCGGTGGACGCCGGGACATTGAGTAAATTTAAGGAGGAGATAGACAGATGTTTAATTAGTAATGGGTTGAAGGGTTATGGCGAATGGGCAGAAAAGTGGAGTTGAGGTCGAGATGAGATCAACCATGATTGTATTGAATGGCGGAGCAGGCTCAAGGGGCTGAATTGCCTACTCCTGCTCCTAGTTCTTATGTTCTTATGCTGAACCCTGTGGGCCATTGTTGAGAAAGAGAATGATAGAGGTCCATCAGCAACTTTATGAGGTACTCGCAGATGTGACACATTCACTCTCCATAATAGTGGAAAGAAAGGAGGAGACTAAATTGAACAGTAGTGAATTGGTGGAGCACGTAATTGTGAGGTTGCCTGTCATGGAGATTGTGGTCACCGGTCACCTCAGCTTCATGTTCAGCTGTCAAATACAAACAAAGACTATGGCCATGCAAATTTGGATGTGAACATCTCTGCCATCTTAAGCAGGATGACAGGTACCTTATTTGTGGCCTTACAATGTGTCACTGATCTTTACCAAATTGATCTGCAGCAGCGTGGCAATAATGATATGGTGCTGGTCAAGGAGAGTGATAATGGTTAAAGGGGAGATGGAAGTGGGAACTCCACTCAAATCATTCCCATTTCTGACCCATTGCCCCCAACTGCCCCAACCCACTATTTCAACACCTGAGGGCCCCACCAAAGCCTGCTCCATCTACACCTGTAGAGAGGCAGACTCAGCCATTGGGAGACGAGGTAACACCACCAACAACCTGTGCTCCTCCCCCCACCTTTGCACAAAACTGTGAGTTTCCAGAGCCCTGGGAAACCGGTGCTGGAGGTGTTAAGTTCAAACACTATCTAATGACTCGGACTTGAAGGTGCCTTTGCACATGCACACATTTGCATGTGCATTCACCTTGCACGTTCTGTCCATGTGTGCAGTTTTCCCCATCGAAGAGAGCTGCAGCCGCAGCAAGCAGGGAGGTAGCAGGAGCACCAGCCTTGGTGTGCGGGGACAGAGCAGAAGGGCGCAGGAATGCTCGCAACCAGCCACCTGTGCAGAGAAGAGGTTATCGACCACAGAGGGTTTACAAACAGAGGCTTGGCTACCTTCAAATCTCAGAACAGCAATGTCGCCAAAGACTCTGCTTCTCAAGGGAAACTGTCACAGAGCTGTGTGCGATGATGGAGGATGAGCTGAGCCCCAGGGGAAGTGGTGCCTACCCAATGTCTGTGGTGCTGAAGGTCACCATGGTGCCTCAGTATCATTCCAGGGATCCAATAGAGATATGTGTGGGATCTCCCAGACTGTGGCTCATCGCATGGTCACCAATGCCATGTTCAAGAAGGCCAGCCAATATGTGTGCTTTTGCACCGATCTGGTTAGTCAGGCAGAGAGGGCCATAGAATTTGAAGCCATCGCTGGGTTCCCCCAGGTGCAGGGTGTCATCAACTGCACACATGCAGTCATCAAAGCTTCTACTCGATCAATGTACAGCTTGTCTGTGACCACTGCAACGCTTCCTGCAGGAGTGTGCACTGTTCCTGGGAAGCAGCCACGATGCCTACATACTAATGCAGTCCCAGACCTTGTTAGGCCCCCGCCCCAGGCGCATTCAAGGTTGGATACTGGGTGACAAAGGCCACCCATTGAAGACGTGACGACTGATGCTGGTGAGGAACCGTAGCACTGCTGCAGAAGAGAGGCACAATATCTGACACAATACAACTCAAGCAACCATTGAGCAGGCCATAGGCATTCTGAAGATGTGGTTCAGATGCAGAGACAGATTTGGTATGCCTCAGCAATGGTCTTGTGCATGATGGCAGTTTGCTGTGCACTCCACAACCTGGCACTACAGAGGGGAAGGCAATTGAACAATGATGATATCGTTGAGCACGATGCCTCCTCTGATGATGAGGAGAAGGAGGAAGATGATGACCAGGCGCAGGATACTGATGAGGCCCAGCGATTACAAGCAAGGTACCATGAGAGATGTGTAAGGGATGCTCGGGAGGGCTAATACAGGCCTGGTTCACAAGATCCTTACTAACAGATACATGCAATACAATAAAGCTTCAGCATTCTGCAGCTCTGTTGCCACCTCCTTCATTGCCCTTGCTATTTACCTGCCTCAACCTCACCTGGTGTGCTCCAACCCATCAAACACTTTGACGGAGCTAGGGTGCTCCTGAAGTCCCAGCAGCTCACAAGAAATGCAAGGAGACCTCAAGCCTTGCCACTTCAGTTGTTTAATAGCAGTAGAAAAGATTGTAAGGCTCCATGTCTCCAAAGAAAGTAACCTCTGGACCCAGAGTGCAGCTAGGTACTCTTCTTAAATCTCTTCCGTGAGCTCCTACTTGGTGCTCCTCCCACGCTATCAGCAGAAGGCTGCTAACCTTGTTGGCCCGTGGCTTGGGAGGACCTTTACTATCGTCCCCTGACTGCCTGAGGCCTGGAGGCCCGAAGACATTGAGGGCCTCAAGCGCAGGAGTCTCCTCTCTCGTCGCGGCTGAGTGAGACGCTGGTGTCACTGACAGAGGGGCTGAGGGACCGTTGTTCACACCAGGAGTGCCCTGATACGAGCTCCCAAATGCATCAGGTACCTGCTCCTCTGCCCTTTGAAGGCACACCTGTACCTTCCTGCTCACCTGAGGAGTGCAAGGACCTAGTGGTGAGTCCAGGTGCCTTGTGCCCCTCTCTCACCAAACCATTGCTGCACAAAGCTCATGGAGTTGGTGATGACGTGCAGGTCTGCAAGCATCTCCAGCATCCACTGTGTGCTTTTCTGGATATGGCTCTCTATGAGGGTGGCCAGTCTCTTAAAGGTGGAAGCCAAGTACACACATGTCAGAGACATGGCAGCACTCATGGCCTGAATGGACTCCTCCATTGTCTGTGCCAGAGTGCACGCAGCCTTTTGATGCTCCACCAGATGTTCCCTCACCTCACACTGTAGCTCCAGCATCTTCTCCCTTTGTGATGACTCCAGAGGCATGTCATCAGCCTGAGGCTCAGCATCACCAGGCCCTCCCACAGTCCTCCAAGTGTCAGTGTCCTCGCCTGTCACAGCCTCCGTCAGCTGCTCGGGAGCGTGTGTGATGCGAGATTGTGATCCCAGATCTACTCATGAACAGATATTCACCAATGTGAGAATCTGCACTGGTGGGAATTGTAGGGGATCAATGTGATGGTGCATTCCCCGAGACTCCCTCCTCCTCCTCAGAAGGGGCCAGCTGTTCCCCCAGTCTCTTGAGTTGTCTGCTTTTCTCTTTGACCTGCATGAGAGAGAAGATTAATTAGAGGATAATGAACATTCCATCACATCCTTCAGTCCACTCCTCGTGTGGAGCTCCATGTGACCTGTGGTGGACACATGAGCACTATGCCTTGTGTTTGTCAGAGGTTCTCTTGTGTCCATCCATTTGGCACTCACTCTTTTGTGTCTCCACTCCTGTTTCATCATCTGCTATGGAGCAGCTCCCATGCTGCCCTCTAACTCCAGTGCCTCCTGCTCCATAAGGATCAGGATCATGAGGTTTGTGATGCCAACAGCAGTCTCCACCCTTTTCCTTGTGTTGTGGGCTGTATTTTCCTGGAAGCACATTGTTAGTTGCCTGACAGAGACATGCACAATGCCTAAGCTGTTGGCTGCCTGACTCTCTATGGTGGTGCCACATGAATGCTTCCTGCATGCAGCCACTCAGAAGCGGCAGTGCAGGAGTCAACTGTGATAGATTGGGGCCATTCATGAATATGATTCTATGCCTGCGACAGCCAATGCTGCTGCCTGGCCATTGCCAGTGACTGGGTGTGCATGCCCTTTGTATTGATCTCACATGCACCCTTAGTCACAATAAGGCTGCAGGGTTGACTATGTTCTGCACTCACCTTGGTGGAACGCATGGGGTCATTGACCCTCTTGCGCCACTGCAGCCAGGTTCGAGAGATGACCCCATGGCTAATGACCTCCTCTGCGATCTCCATCCAGCCTTGCTCGGTTTAGCAGACCAGTGTCCTCCTCCTGTCATGGGAGAAGAAGCCCTCTCCCCTTGCCCGCATAGCCTGGAGGGGAACTTGCAGAGAGGCATTAAAGAACCGTGGGGTCAGCCTGGATCATGGTTCCACCATGTTTATATCTACAGTGCTGCTCCGGTTTTGGTTTTGGCAGGCTGCTTCCAACGTTCCTTTTAATATGGTGCCAGCACTTCCAGTGGCATTACTTGACGCTACCTACATCGCCTGAGTGGATGGCACCTCCACCTCCTGGCTGTTAATTGGCCACTTGCCACGTACTTCAATTCACTTGACTGCGCACCACCACCGCTGGAATGGCTCCTGCTTCCAGTCCTGATGTCGGGACCTCGGACTTTTGCCAAAAGTCAGCCCATAATTTCAATAATATTTACTCATTCAGTTTGGAGAAATTATTGTGAATGATAGTATGAGAGAGAGCTGAATTATCATTGATGCACAACTATTATACAGAATCTTTCAATAAAGTTTGTTATGACAGCACTTGTATATTTTTTGTTCGGTTTTTTTTGAGGACTCATGTATTTTAGAATTATGGACATCATTATATCTTGGAAAACTGAAAAGGATTCCAGGGATGTTTTTTTCACTGGGTCATTGAGGGCACACTGAGAGATCTTGTTTGAAAACAACATTTACTGGAAGTCTCCGGTCTTCAGATAATACCCAGCAGGGACTTTTTGACTTGGGGGACATGTTTACAGAGAAGTGATAGGTCAAGATTTATAGGGGACAGGAGGCTTGAATCTTGAGATATTGTTTTGGTTTCATTTTGAACAGTCAGTTGGGGTTTGGAGTGTTTTAAAAGGAGTTTTAAATTAACCTTCCAAGGACAAAATTCCAGCTCAGCCTTTTCCATCTCTTTGAAAAGCCTTCCAGCTTTTCCATCTCTTTGAGAAGCTCTTAGAAGTGAGTGTTAGAAATAGAGAAATTGATTCTGCAATCCTCCTGAAAGGCCTGCCAGAAACTCCTATTGCTGCATTTCTCCTGAAAAGCCTGCCAAACTGATCTTCAATGTCACCTGAAAAGAACTGTTGCAGAAGGATCCCAGCGACAGCCATCAATGCATATTGGGGATGCCCAACCAAAATGGGACAACTGACATCTTTCCATATCTTTTATTTTTTCATCCAGAATTTGCAAGTATTTGGCCAAAGTATTTTTTTTTGTAACAGAGCTGTAAAGAGAAAATCTTAATCTTTTTGGTTAACCAGCATTTGTATGTGTATATATATGTGCGTGTATGTGAGGGGCTAAGATAAAAGGGAACTTTCATATTTCAATCTGTGTGTTGATGCCTTGCTTCAGTACTGGGTAAGTCTTGTTTTATAATAAACTGATAATTTTGTTGTTTATTACAAAAACCTGGTTGGTGCATTTTATTCCGGGATTGACCGCATAGGTAACTGAGTAAATATTTAAATATATGTTGTGACCTTTGGAGAAGTGGAACTAGAAAAGATAGTGCACTCCTCCCACCTCGGTCGTAACAAGGTGCATTTTCAACAGTGGATGGAACTTGAAAGCCCCATTGAACTGTCGGGCAAGGTAGCTCCTTTGAGCCAATTCTTCAATTAAGTTAACCAAGATTTAATATTTCAACATGTCAAATCTGAAAGTAGAATTCGGTTTTTAAATACAGTGGTAATGGTGAGAATCCCTCTGTAAAGGATTAAAAATTCCTCCATGTATTACATTTTTCTCAGTGAAATCAGTGGAAGCAAAATTTTTGTAACAACTTGTAACATAGAGCAATTTCAAACAAATAGTATGTTGATGGTAAATAAAAACAAGAAATGCTGGAAATACTCAGCAGGTCTGGCAGCATCTGTGGAGAGAGAAGCAGAGTTAATGTTTCAGGTCAGTGACCCTTCTTCAGAACTAGCAAATATTAGAAGTGCAAAAGGTTATAAGCAAGTAAAACAGGGGTGGGGCAAGAGATAACAAAGGAGAAGGTGTAAATAGAAGGTCGTGGAGCAAAAGCAAACAATATGTTAATGGTGTGTTGAAAGACAAAGCATTAGTACAGATAGGGTGTTAATGGACTGAAAATTGAACAGCCGCAAGTACTAACATGAAAAAAAAACCATGGGTAAGCAAACTGAACAAACGAGGATGAAATGAAATAAACACAAAAAATATATTAAAAAAAAGGATAAAGAAAAATACTAAAAATAAAAGAAAAATGGGGGGCCCGTCATGCTCTGAAATTATTGAACTCAATGTTCAGTCCGGCAGGCTGTAGTGTGCCTAATCGGTAAATGAGATGCTGTTCCTCGAGCTTGCGTTGATGTTCACTGGAACACTGTAGTAATCCCAGGACAGAGATGTGAGCATGAGACCAGCGGGGGAAGTGTTGAAATGGCAAGCAACCGGAAGCTCAAGGTCCTGCTTGTGGACTGAGCGGATGTGTTCGGCAAGGCGGTCACCCAGTCTGCTTTTGGTCTCCCCAATGTACAGGAGACCACTTGCGGCTGTTCAATTTCAGTCCATTAACACCCTATCTGTACTAATGCTTTGTCTTTCAACACACCATTAACATATTGTTTGCCTTTGCTCCACGACCTTCTGGTCAGCTATTCTGTGACCTTGTCCTATTTATACCTTCTCTTTTGTTATCTCTTGCCCCACCCCCGCTTTACTTGCTTATAACCTTTTACATTTCTAATATTTGCTCGTTCTGAAGGGTCACTGACCTGAAATGTTAACTCTGCTTCTCTCTGCACAGATGCTGCCAGACCTGCTGAGTATTTCCAGCATTTCTTGTTTTTATTTCAGATTTCCAGCATCCGCAGTATTTTGCTTTCATTTTATTATAGTACATTGATGTTGCTATGTACCAGGACTAGTGAGTTGGGCAGTTGTTTTGGATAGGTGTGCAAGATACATTCAATCGAAAAATATCCTAATTTGAATTTGGCCTTCACTCAGAGATTCTGTTTGGCCAACAGCGAGATAAGAGAACTACAGAGTGTCTAAATTCAATTAAGTTGATCGAATTGAGCATTGATTTCTTCAAATATGGCTCATTTATATGCTTTATTTTTACCTTATCTCCTCAAGCAGATATTTGTTTTGCATAATGTGATTTCATCCCACATAATTGGCAAATACACAATGATTTGCAATATACAGGAAAATTTGTAAGAGCAACTTTTTCATCTCAGTTATTCAGCAAGATGAATGCTTAGATTTAACACTTCACAACGGTCATAAGTGTCGACTGTTCACTACTTTGATCCTTTCAAAGAAGACATTTGTATAAGCTGTTATGGTAGTGATTCAGTTTTTTTAGTTGAAATATTTTGAAGAATTCATTGTCAAACTGCATAAATGTGGGACCAGTTTTTTGTTTCGAGAGAGCACTGAAAGAACTAATTTGGAAACAATGTACTGGTTGTCACATGACTCAAGTTAAAAATAGGGCAGAAATCCTGGTAACAGAGAAAAATGTGGGCAGAGAAGTCAGTAGCGCACCCCTTGACTGGCCAAGACCAGGAGCAGCAGAGTACACCTAAAAGGGCAACAGGCTCACAAGCTTTTGGTTGGAGTGTCAGTGGGCTGAATTTTCTCAGTGCCTCGATGCCATGGGCTCTGCTGGATTTTAGTGGTGACGGTGAGGCCTCAGTGTGGCCCCACTACCGCTTGGCAGTGGGGCCTTCATTAAAATAAGTTAAATTAAAAAGCAAATTAACCTACCTGCTGCCACTGGCTGTCCAACACCGATTTTACGGCCAACCGGCTGCAACTCTCACGCCTTCAGAAATCCATTGGAGTTCCACAGTGAGACACTGGTGAGCGGGGGGAAGGAATAAAATTATCAGGGCGGGGCAGGGGGAGTGGGGAAAACTATTCCTATTGGTTGTGGAGATGATGGAAAGGGGATGAGGGTCAAAGACTCTGATGTTTGTGGGGAGGGGGGTGGGGGGGTGGGGGGTTCAGAATTTCATAATGTGTATTTTCTTGGGGAGATAGGTCAATTTATGTGTTTAGGACTCATTAGGAGGTGGGGTGGGAGAGGGGATTCAATGTTAAAATAAAAGGTTTATTAATTTTTTTTAAGCTCACTGGCACCTTTAAATATATCCTGATGGGCTTGAAGCCCTTGAAAAAATGGCACCGGCACCTGCGCGGTGGCACCAGATGCCATTGCCGGAGACGTGATGGCTGCCCCCTCTATGTCATTGGGGGCAGCCGCTCTGCCCCCTCCATTTAAATCAGCCACTGCGCCTAATATTGCAGGGCTGTGCGGCGGCACTTCCATGTCGGAAGGCCGCCGCCTTCACAGCGCAATAAAATTCAGCCCCATGTGTTTTACCTTCTGGAGTGAGTGGCTGATAAAGGTAGCCTGCTGCTAAAGAAGTGTAGGAAGGAGAGAAGACCACAACCCAGGTCATTTTCCAGCATCTCTAAAAGACTCTGAGAACTCCACTGTGTCAACTCATCTTGTCTCCTGTCTTTGAAGGAAGCCTGCTAAATTAATTCTAACTGCTGCCTGAAAAGAAGTGTTCTTAAAGATCCCAGTGACCTGTTTATGTGTACTCAGAGGCTAGATTGTGTGCCAGTTTTGGAACAACATATCTCATCTGCTGTTTTCTTCAAAAATGAGCAAGTTATCAGCCCAAGTGTTTTTTTCTGTCTGTAACAGCTCTGAATGAAAAAAAAAATCCCTTTTATTTTTCGGGTTAACCAGTGTATGTGTGCGTACATGAGTGTGAGGGGCTAAAGTAAAAAGGAGACTTTAACATTTAAATCTGAGTTTAAGCTTTACTTCATTACTGGTTCAGGCTTGTTCTATGATAAACGAATAATTTTATTGTTCATCGAAGAACCATGTGAGCATGTTCTATTCTGGGAAAAACAGAGTATATGATTAACTGTATTAGTAAGTGGGAAAATTTAAAATACATGTTGTGACCTGTGGAGAAGTGGGATAGAATAAACAGTGCACTACTCCCACCTCGGCTGTAACATATTAATTGGGGGCTCTCTTGCTGGGATAAACCCAATGCTGATGATGTACAATTGAATGGGGTAATAATAATTGAAAAAGAAAAAGTAAAAAGAACCTGGCTTCTTGTGCAATAGAGTATAGTTTATAGCACTAGAAGGTCTTTAACATTTGCTGCGACTTTTCTGGAGAAGGTGGACGTATCCCTGAGTGATTTGAGGACCTTAACCAAGGTTAAACTAAAAGATTGGCAGAATTGTTGGTGTTAGAGTTAAAACCAGGAGCTAAGAAAGCAGACATAACAGCAGTAATAGCACAGCATTTGAAATTGGAAGAAGAAAGCAAACCGGGGGTAGTGCAGTGGAATTAGCTAAAATTCAGTTACAGACGAGGCAGCTTGAACTAGTCAAAGAAAAAGAAACAGAGATGAAATAACTTCAGAAGCAACAAGAATTGAAAAAGCTTCAGAAGCAACAGGAATTGACAATGTAAAGACTTGAACTTGAGGAAAAGATAAGAGAAAGAGAAATAAAACGGGAATACCAGATTAGAACGTTGAAACCAAGCTAAAAGAGTGGTCTTGACTCCAGTGAAAATTCAGATGGAGAAAGACCTGACTCCAGCTCAGCACACAGTGGAGAGTTGTTTAAATTTGTTCAAGCTCTCCTAAAATTTGAGGAAAGGGACATAAAGGCATATTTCATTGCTTTTGAAAAGATGCTCAAGCAGATGAAGTGGCAAAAGGAAAGCTGGACACTGTTCATTCAAAGGAGGTTGATTGGCAGAGCTCGAAGTTTATGCTATGCTTTCTGAGGAGGCTTCTGCAGGTTGAGATGGTAAAAATGGTTATTCTTGCTGCGTATGAGTTAGTCCCTGAAGCTTACTGACAGAAATTTTGGATCCTCCAGAGATTATCTGGGCAGACTTATATAGAATCTGAGAGGGTAAAGCAAATTAATTTTGATCATTGGATATGGGCACTAAAGATGGAACCACATTTGAGAACCATTGGGAACTATTTCTCCTGGAAGAATTTAAAAATTCACTCTCTCCATTAGTAAGAAGCCATGTAGAGAACCAGAAGGTTTCAATGGCCAGACAGGCAGCGGAAAATACTGATGGTTACGAGCTTGTGTATAAGTCCAAACCCTTGTCCGTCTCCCCCACAAACCCAAGAAGGATAGAAGTGCCGGGGTTGGTGGGGGGAGTGGGGGGGGGAGGTGTGAAAGGAAGACAAGAAGGGACTCTTGGGAACACCCTGGGATCTCCTCCTCAGGCCAGAAAGAAAGGTACTGAGGGTGGAAGTGAGGTCTGCAAGACCAAGTGTTACCATTATCACAAGGTGGGACATCTTCACACCATACTGGAAGCTGTGGGGTAAACCCATGGGGCTTATTGGTGTACTCAAAGCCAATGCAGTGAAAGGGGTCCTGACCGAAAGTACAGCAGATCAGGCTGTAGCACTGACTGCAGCTGTAAGGCCAAGTCCAAAAACCACTGAGTGCAGGGGTTGTGAATAAGATACCAGAGAGTTATAGGGAATTCTTGTCAAAAGGAAAAAATAACTCCTTATTCATCAAGTGAGGCAGGCAAACCTATTGTTATACTTAGGGATACATGTGACACCCAAACACTTTTGCTGGGTATAGGCATAATATTCACACGAGAAAGTGCACTGAACGCTAAAGTTTTAGTGAATGGTATTGGTGGGGAGTCTATACCCGTACCTTTGGATCGGGTTCACTTAGAGCGTGACCTAATGTCTGGAATGGTAACAGTAGGAGTTGTCCATAGTTTGCCAGTAGATGTAGTAGACCTACTCTTGGGGAATGAATTGGCTGGAGCAAAGGTAATAGCTTCTCCAGTAGTCATGGAAAAAACAAATGTAGTTAAAGAAAGAGACAGAACAGTTACAGGAAAAGTTTCCAGGAATTTTTCCTTCATGTATAGTAAGTTGAAAAATGGCTAAACAAGTTCCATTGTCAGAGGGAAAATAGGCACCACTTTCAGATAGTCAAATATCTGAAACTTTCTTTGGGGATTTGGATAATCTAAAGGAAATATTTCATAAGTCTTCTCTGATCACGGCTCCGTAAGCTGATCTAGAGTAAAATAAAGCGGCACGATCAGCTCTAACTGAAGCTGAGGCAAAAGGAATTCCAGAAGGCAATTATATTAAAAATAGAATTCTAATGAGGAAGTGGAGACCTCCTCACAGACCTGTGGATGAAGAATGGATGGTAGTTTATCAGATAGTGGCACTGCCAAAGTATCGCCAGGAACTATTAAAGATAGTGCATGAAATTCCTAAAGCAGGACATATGGGGATCCAGAAGACCAACTCACATATAGGTCAACATTTTTACTGAGCAGGTCTTTCCAAGGATGTGGTGCAGTTTTTTAAAACATGCTATATGTGCCAGATTGTGGGGAAAATGCAATCTGAAATAAAATTGGCACCTCTAATTCCCATATCAGTTTTTGGGGCACCATTTAGTAGGGTGTTGGTAGACTGTGTAAGACCTTTAATGAAAACACCAACATATATTTACTATTATGTATATGGCTTCTTGGTTCCCAGAGGCCATTCCCTTGAGAACAATTTCTTCTAGGTTAGTGGTAGAGAAGTTAACCCAGTTCTTCACTAGATTTGGATTACCAATTGAGATTGTCAGATCAAGGTTCCAATTTTATGTCTAAAAATTTTCAGTAAGTTATGGACAACTTAGACATACCACAGTTAAAGTCTTAAGCATAACATCCACAGACACAAGGTGCTTTAGAAAGGTACCATCAGACCCCCCAAAATGATGATCAGGGCATACTGTCATGAATACCCCCATGATTGGGATAAAGGGCTAGAATTTCTTTTATTAGCCACTAGGGATTCATCTAATGAGTCTACAGGTTTTAGTCCTTTTGAAGTAGTGTATGAAGTCACTTAAACCTCAAGAGAGAAGAGACTCCTACATCAAAACAAGTTTTAAAGCGTGCACTGGGCCCCAACGAAACGGCAAGACTTACCAGCAATCAAAGACTCTACATCGAATTCCAGGGACCATAAATAGAAACCCAGCTATTGCCTCAAACTTTTGCCCTTTTGGCTTTCTACTTTTTCTGCCTCTAACTGCTTGTGTGTCTATCGCGTATGCATGCTAGCGTGGTGGCGTCGCATATTCATAGTCATCAACTGAATTAGAATTTAAGATTAATAAACTTCCACCTTTCTTGTCTGAATCTAAGAAAGTCTGTCTGATTGGTTTATTTGCCTTACAATTGGAAAGCAGTGAATAAGGATTCACTGAGGGGAGCTAAAAACATGGTGTTTTAAAAAAATTTTTTAAACCCTGTTACGGTTAAGCCAGGCAAATGCTGAGAGGGAACCCCTAGACCCCTTTCTCACCTGGTCGTAACACATGTTTCTTACAAAAATAGATTTGTTGAAGGTAATAAAAACAAGAAATGCTGGAACCACTCAGCAGGTCTGGCAGCATCTGTGAAAAGAGAAGCAGAGTTAACGTTTCGGGTCAGTGACCCTTCTTCGGAACTGACAAATATTAGAAAAGTCACAAGTTATAAGCAAGTGAGGTGGGGGTGGGGCAAGAGATAACAAAGGAGAAGGTGTAGATTGGACAAGGCCACATAGCTGACCAAAAGGTCATGGAGCAAAGGCAAACAATATGTTAATGGTGTGTTGAAAGACAAAGCATTAGTACAGATTAGGTGTTAACGGACTGAATATTGAACAGCAGCAAGTGCAAACCTGAAAAAAAACAGTGGGTAAGCAAACTGAACAAACTAAGATGAAATGAAATAAATGCAAAAAAAAGATTGTAAGAAATGAAAAAAAGAAAAAATAACTAAAAATGAAAGTAAAATGGGGGACTGTCATACTCTGAAATTATTGAACTCAATGTTCAGTCCGGCAGGCTGTAGTGTGCCTAATCGGTAGATGAGATGCTGTTCCTCGAGCTTGCGTTGATGTTCACTGGAACACTGCAGCAATCCCAGGACAGAGACGTGAGCATGAGAGCAGGGGGGAGTGTTGAAATGGCAAGCAACCGGAAGCTCAGGGTCCTGCTTGCGGACTGAGCGGAGATGTTCCGCAAAGCGGTCACCCAGTCTGCGCTTGGTCTCCCCAATATAGAGGAGACCACATTGTGAGCAGCGAATACAGTATACGACATTGAAAGAAGTACAAGTAAATCGCTGCTTCACCTGAAAGGAGTGTTTGGGGCCTGGGATAGTGAGGAGAGAGGAGGTAAATGGGCAGGTATTACACCTCCTGCGATTGCAGGGGAAGGTGCCATGGGACGGGGACGAGGTGGTTGGGGTAATGGAGGAGTGGACCAGGGTGTCGCGGAGGGAACGATCCCTTCGGAATGCTGACAGGGGAAGGGAGGGGAAGATGCATTTGGTAGTGGTATACTTGTTGAAGGTATACTGGTAGGTTCCTTTAACATCCCAAGCTAAAGAAATATTGGCCTTTGCCACACCAGACAGTCTTTTCCAATGCCAAGTGATGCCATTTGGGTTAAAAAAATGCCCCAGCCATTTTCAAAGACTAATGAACCAAGTGATAGCCAATGTTTCTCCGTGTCTAGTTTACCTTGATGATGTGCTGGTATTCAGTGACATTTGGAAGGACCACTAGGAACAACTAGAAACTCTGTTTAAGAAATTACAATCAGCTGATTTAGTCATAATCTTTGCCAAAAGTGTGAAAGCGAGAGTGACCTACCTCGGACATATAGTCGGGCAAGGACAAGTGTTGCCAAGAACCTTGAAAGTAAAAGTATTGGTGGAGTTCCCTATCCCTAAGACTAAGTGAGAAATCACGAGGTTTGTGGGGACATGTGGTTTCTACTGAAAGTTTGTACCAAATTTCAGTACCATAGCTGCTCCAATGACAGATTTACTACAGAGAAAGAAAACCAAGGTAGTGTGGTCAGGGGAGTGCCAAGCATCATTTGAGAGGCTGAAAGCCATTTTGATTCATGGACCAGTGTTGGCTGCTCCAAATTTCACTAAGCCCTTCAAGGTAGCAACTGATGTTAGTGACCTGGGGGTCAGTGCAGTTCGATTACAAGAAAATTAATTAGTGATAGAAAGACCAGTGGGATTCTTTTCCAAAAAGCTAAAATCAACACCAAAAAAGATATTCAACAGTGGAAAAAGAAACCTTAGATTTATTATTGGTTCTTAAGTGTTTGAAGTTTATGTTCGCCACAACTACCGAGACACTGGTATATACTGATCATAACCCCCTAGTCTTTGTGGAAAAAATTAAAAAGCAGAATGCTGGACTATTCCAATGGAGTTTACTATTACAACCTTATTACTTAAAGATTATCCACATTGCAGGTAAAAATAATGTTGATGTTTTATCGAAAATCTAACTTGGTTCATGCTCTCTTAAAGAAAGAGGGTAGAGAGCAAAATTGTATGAACTGCAATAAAACTGTGAATGAGTAAGAGTGTGAAATGAGTTTTAAAATTTTTTTATCTTCTATTTTTCCCACACTTTGTAATGAAATGTATTTAAAAATGGCGTTTCATTCCTCCGAGGGTGGAAGTGATTCTGTTTTTTATATTAAAATATTTTTTGAGGAATTCTTAGTCAAACTGAATAAATATGGGGCCAGTTTTTTTCAAGAAGGCACTGAAGGAACTAGTTTAGGAACAATGTACTGGTTGTCACATGACCAGAAACCCTGGTAACAGGGAAAAATGCGGGCAGAGTAGTCAGTAGCATGCCCCTTGATTGGACAAGCCCAGGGAGCAGCAGAGCACACCTGAGAGGGCAGCAAACTCACAAGCTTTTGCTTGGAGGGTCAGTGTGTTTCACCTTCTGGAGTGAGTGGCTGATAAAGTTAGCCTGCTGCTGAAGAAGTGAAGGAAGGAGAGAAGACCACAACCTAACTTGTTTTCCAGCATCTCTAAAAGACCCTGAGAATTCCACTGTGTCAATTCATCTCGTCTCCTGTCTTTGAAGAAAGACAGCGTTTAGAGACTGCAGATTGCAACTGAACTTGGAAGAGAACCTCTCTCCTGTCTGGCTTTGTCTCTCTCCCTCACTAATCTCCGGATCCAATGAAGTCACTTAAACCTCAAGAGAGAAGAGACTCCTACATCAAAACAAGTTCTAACCGCTGCCTGAAAAGAACTGTTCTAAAAGATCCCAGTGACCTGTCCACGTGTACTCGGAGGCTAGACTGTTTGACAGTTTTGGAACAACTTATATCTCATCTGCTGTTTTCTTCAAAAATGAGCAGGTAATCGGCCCAAGTATTTTTTGTCTGTAACAGAGAGTTCTGAATTTTTAAAATCCCTTTTATTTTTCCAGTTAACTGGTGTATGTGTGAGAGTGTGAAGTGCTAAGGTAAAAATGAGACTTTAAAATTTAAATCTGTGTGTTTATGTTATATTTCATTACTAGTTAAGACTTGTTCTATAATAAACTGATAATTTTCTTGCTCGTTAAAGAAACCTGGTTAGTGTGCTATATTCTGGGAAAAATAGAGTATACGATTGACTGAGTAAATGGGAAAATTTTAAATATATGTTGTGACCTTTGGAGAAGTGGGACTAGAATAAACAGTGCACTCCTCCCAACTCAGTCATAACGTTATAATGATAAATAATATTTGACTTTTAACTATAAGTATGTACTTTTTCCTTTATATATCACGTTATTATTTCAACATTTCTTAAAGCTTTTCAAAATTACCTTTTAAAAAAAAAGTGCAGCAATTGTTGTAGGCCAGTGCTTCACATACCATGCCTAGATTTATTCTTAAGACTTCACAGTACTCAGATTCTGCTTCTATACTTTTCTTAAGTACTGTGTTGATTCTTAAAATGTAGGATTAGTACAAATGGGTGGTTGTTGGTGGGCCGAAGGGCCTGTTTCAGTGCTGTATCTCTAAATAAAATAAAAAAATAATAAAAATGCTCATTCAGGCTATATAGACCTTCAATGAAAAGAGCAAGTTTCGCATCAAAACTTTGGTATAAAGATAAGACTTGGAAAGCAATTCAGAAACACCTTCATACAAAGTTGTAGTACGTGGAATTCAACCATTACCTTTGATAATGCAAACTCACAGATTGTATAGAAGAGTTTCTAGTTTGTAGCATATGGCTTTGGCATATATAGGCTCATATTTTGCACTAAGAATAATGGTGACGCTATCAGCTCTCACCAATATGGGTAATTCGGAGAGCAACTTCCAGCCTCCGCACATGCACAGTTAGAAGCAGAAATCAGCAAGAATTCTCTACAAGCTTCATTACATCCGTACCTCATCACGAGATTCAGCATTTGAATACAGCAACAGTGTAAAGTTGTCATACTTAACCATTAGTTATCTACTAAACATGTCAGAAAAATTAGAACTTGTACATTCAAGTGTAAATAATTTTTTGGTGGTGTGGCAAGTCATAATTATTGTCAAATGACCTCTCTGGCACTGAAAGCTTACATTTACAAGTATGGAGTCCCATTCTTTCAGATTTTAATTATTGTTGGAGATTTTTTTTAAAAAAAGAACTACTTTGTTTTACTTTTCCTTTCTGTCTTTTGTTTATCTCTCTCAATCCCATCTTTATTTCCCTCTCTTTATTTCGCTTTCTGCACTTCATTTTACAGTAAATTAAATATTCTAACTTATACTTCCTGGTTTAGACTCTGCTTGCGTGAAATTGCGATCAGTAGTGCCTCTTATTTGTGCCCAATAGTTGCAATTTGGGGACTATAATGGTGTCTGTTGAGCGTGTGCATACTTTTGGGACAAGTTGCGCCAAACACCATATTGGTAAAGGTGCTAATGTATGTTCAGCCATCAAACATATAGTGAGCAGGCTGATCATGACATCAATCAATTTTTAAACACGGATTTGATGCCTGATGTGCGATATTGGAGCTCAACACTCCAGCTAATGCCCTCTTATAACCTCATACGGCTGAAAATGCATTCAACAGCAATAAAGACACACTCACCAGTGCTATTTAACGGAATCATTAATTGCTCAAAGGTTAGCTGCTGGTTGATTTTTTATGGCTGCTACATCAATTCCACAGGTGTCTAGTACTTAAAGTTTAAAAAAAGGTGTACAGGGGGTTGTGACAGGTGCTGAAGGAATTGCTGCTGACTTTGAGGCTTCTGCACAAACCAGTTGCCCCCAGACATGGGTGCACTAGTAGCTGTTCCCCTTGAATGGAGCATGACTTGTAAAATGAAAAGAGGTCAAGTAGAGCAAGGCTCCAATTAAATATTGGGAAGAGGCTTACAATGTTGCAAAAAAAGTAGCAAATCTGAGGATTGGGACTGTTTTATAAACTAGCAAAGGGCCAAAAGGGAAAAAAAATAGAATGAGAGTCAACTCACCAGCAATATAAAAACAGATTATGAGCTTTTATAAGTACATAAAATCGGAATGCTCTCCACTTGCCTGGATGCGTGCAGCTCCAACAACACTCAAGAAGCTTGGCACCATCCAGGACAAAGCAGCCCGCTTGATTGGCACCCCATCTACAAACATTCACTCCTTCCACCACCGATACACAGTGGCAATAGTGTGTACCATCCACAATTGGACGATTCAGTCACCTAAGGACCAACAACCCTGGAATGGAAGAAAGTCTTTCTTGTTCCCAAGGGGCTGCTTAAGAAGAAGATAAATAGACATAGACTAAAACGGAGGTCAGTTCTGATGAAAAGTCACTGACCTGAAACATTAACTCTGCTTCTCTCTTCACAGATGCTGCCAGACCTGCTGAGTATTTCCACTATTTTTTGTTTTTATTTCAGATTTCCAGCATCTGTAGTATTTTGCTTTTACTAAACTGTGGTTGTTGGATAGCAGCCTGTAATGAGTAACTCTAAATAAATATAAAAGTGTATAAAGATTGTCATAGTCATAGAGCTATATAGCACAGAAACAGGCCCTTTGGCCCATCATGTCTGGTGCTTAATGGCCGGCATAATCTATTCCAATCCCATTTTCCAGCAATTGGCCCCTAGCCTTGCATGCTATGCCGTTTCGAGTGCTCATCTAACTACTTGTTAAATGTGAGGATTCCTGCCTCGACCACCCCTTCAAGCAGATTGTTCCAGATTCCAACCAGCCTCTGGGTGAAATTTATTTTCCTCAAATCCCCTCTAAACCTCCTGCCCCTTACCTTAAATCTATGCCTCCTGGTTATTGACCCCTCTGCTAAGGGAAAAAAATTCTTCCTATCTATCCTATCAATGCCGCTCATAATTTTGTATACCTCAATCATGTCCTACCCTCAGCTTTCTCTGCTCTAAGGAAAACAACCCTAGCCTATCCAGTCTCTTTTCATAGCTAAAATGCTCCAGCCTGGGCAACATCCTGGTGAATCTCAGAGTCATAGAGTCGTACAGCGTAGAAACAGGCGCTTCGGCCCACCGCGTCCATGCCGACCATAATGCCTATCTATACTAATCCCAGCTGCCTGCATTAATTCCATATCCCTCTATGCCTTGCTCATTCAAGTACCTGTCCAGATGCCTCTTAAATGTTGCTACTGTTCCTGCCTCCACCACCTCCTCAGGCAGCTCATTCCAGATACCCACTATTCTTTGTGTGAAATATTTACCCCTTTGATCCCCTTTAAACCTCCTCCCTCTCACCTTAAATCTATGCCCTCTAGTTTTAGTCACCCCTACCATGGGAAACAGACTCTGGCTATCTATGCCTCTCATAATTTTATATACCTCTATCATGTCCCCTCTCAACCTCCTTCGCTCCAGGGAAAACAGACCCAGCCTATCCAATCTGCCTTTATAACTCAAGCCCTCCAAACCAGGCAACATCCTTGTGAATCTTTTCTGCACCCTCTCTAGCTTAATCACATCTTTCCTGCAGTGCGGTGACCAGAACTGCACACAGTACTCTAAATGCGGCTTAACCAACGTTATGTACAAGTGTAACATGACGTCCCAACCCTTGTACTCAATGCCTCGGCCGATGATGGCAAGCATGCCATACGCCTTCTTCACCACCCTGTCTACCTGTGTTGCCACTTCCAATAAACTATGTACTTGCACCCCAAGGTCTCTCTGCTGAACAACACTCCCCAGGGCCCTGCCATTCACTGTATATGTCCTGCCCTGGTTTAACTTCCCAAAATGCATCACTTCACACTTGTCTGCATTAAATTCCATTTGCTAATTCCTTGCCCACTTTTCCAGTTGATCTATATCCTGTTGTAACCTTGGACAACCTTCTTCACTGTCCACTATACCACCAATTTTGGTGTCATCTGCAAACTTACTAATCATGCCCCCTACATTCACATCCAAGTCATTAATATATATGACAAACAACAGAGGGCCCAGCACCAATCCCTGCGGCACACCACTGGTCACCGGCCTCCAATCTGAAAAACAACCCTCCACTACCACCCTCTGCCTCCTATCACCAAGCCAATTTTGTTTCCAATTTGCTAGCTCATCCTCGATCCCACGTGTTCGAACCTTCTAGACCAGCCTACCATGCGGGACTTTGTCAAAGGCCTTGCTCAAGCCCGTGTAGACAACGTCCATCGCCCTGCCTTCATCAATCCTCTTGGTCACCTCCTTGAAAAGCTCAATCAAATTCGTGAGACATGATTTCCCACGCACAAAGCTATGCTAACTATCCCTAATCAGACCATGCCTTTCCAAATGCATATAAATCCTGTCTCTCAGAATCCCTTCCAATAACTTTCCCACCACTGATGTAAGGCTCACTGGCCTGTCGTTCCCTGGCTTATCCCTGCTGCCCTTCTTAAATAAAGGCACAACATTAGCTATCCTCCAGTCTTCCGGTACCTCATCCGTGTCTCCTCTGCATCCTCTCCAGTGCAATCACATCCTTCCTATAGTGTGGTGCTCAGAACTGTACACAGTACTCCAGCTGTGGCCTAACTAGCGTTTTATACAGCTGCATCATAACCTCCCTGCTCTTATATTCTATGCCTTGGCTAACAAAGGCAAGTATCCCATACGCCTTCCTAACCACCTTATCTACCTGTGCTACTGCCTTCAGAGATCTATGGACAAGTCCAAGGTCCCTATGACCCTCTGTACTTCCTAGGGTCCTACCATCCACTGTATATTCTCTTGCCTTGTTAGTCCTCCCTTCACACTTCTCAGGATTAGATTCCATTTGCCACTGCTCTGCCCATCTTCCCAGCCCATTTATATCGTCCTGTAATCTAAGGTTTTCCTCCTCACTATTTACAACACCACCAATTCTCATGTCATCTGCAAACTTACTGACTGTACCTCCCATATTCAAGTCTAAATCATTAATGTACACTACAAACAGCAAGGGTCCCAGCACCGAGCCCCACAGTGCACCACTGGTCACAGACTTCCACTCGCAAAAACAACCTTCAACCATCACCCTCTGCCTCCTGCCACTAAGCCAGTTTTGGATCCAATTTGCCAAATTGCCCTGGATCCCATGGGCTCTTACCTTCTTAACCAATCTCCCATGCGGGACCTTATCAAAAGCCTTATTGAAGTCCATGTAGACTACATCAACTGCTTTACCCTCATCTACACATCTAGTCAAGACAAGATCTCCCCCTGACAAAGCCACGCTGACTATTCCAGATTAATCCCTACCTTTCCAAGTGGAGATTAATCCTGTCCCTCATAACTTTTTCCAATAGTTTCCCTACCACTGATGTTAGACTAACTGACCTGTAATTACCTGATATATGTCTGCTACCCTTCTTGAATAATGGTACCACATTTGCGGTCCTCCAGTCCTCTGGTACCTCTTCTGGGTCCAGAGAGGATTTGAAAATTTGCATCAGAGCCCCTGCTATCTCCTCCCTTGCCTCACATAACAGCCTGGGATTCATCTGGGCCTGGGGATTTATCCACTTTTAAGCTTGCTAAAACAGCTAATACTTCCTCCCTTTCAATGCTAATTTGTTTAAGTACATCACAATACCCCTCCCTGATCTCTACACCTACATCGTCCTTCTCCATAGTGAACACAGATGAAAACCTCACCTATGTCCTGCAGCTCTACACACAGACTGCCACTTTGGTCCCTAATGGGCCCGACTCTTTCCTTGGTTATCCTCTTGCCCTTAATATTCTTATAAAATGCCTTGGGATTTTCCTTTATCTTACCCACCAGTGTTTTTCCATGTGCCCTCTTCGCTCTCCTAATTACTTTTTTTTTAAAGTACCCCCCTACACTCTATACTCCTTTAGGGCCTCCGCTGTTTTTTGTGCTTTGAATCTGCCATAAGCCTCCTTTTTTTCCCCTTATCCGATCCCCTGTATCCCTTGACATCCAGGGTTCCCTGGGCTTGTTGGTCCTACCGTTCACCTTTATGGGAACATGTTGGCCCTGAACTCTCACGATTACCTTTTTGAATGACTCCCACTAGTCTGATGTAGACTTTCCTACAAGTAGCTGCTCCCAGTTCACTTTGGCCAGATCCTGTTTTATCATATTGAAATCAGCCTTTCCCCAATGCAGTACCTTTATTTCTGGTCCATCTTTGCCCTTTTCCATAACTACCTTAGAGTTATGGTCACTATCCCCAAAATGCTCCCCCACTGACACTTCTACCAATTTTCCAGCTTCATTCCCTAGGATTGGGTCCAGTACCACCCCTTCTCTTGTAAGACTTTCTACGTGCTGGTTCAAAAAGCTCTCCTGTATGCACTTTAATAATTCTGCCCCCTTTAAGCACGCTATTGACGGTCTTGCCTTCAGCTATGGTCCTGAGCTCCGGAATTCCCTTCCTAAAACTTTTTATCTCTCTTCAGTCATTTTTTAAAATCTACTTCTTTGACCCAGCTTTTGGTCACTTACCCTAATATCTCCTCATGTGGCTCGATGTCAAATCTTTGCTTTATAACTTTCTAGTGGAGCACCTTTAGACATTTTATTACATTAAAGGTGCTATATTTATTAGTGTTGAATCCATCAATGGATTAGAATATGAAATTGAAAATACATAATGGAGAATAGCAGAATACTTGCGAGAAAGATGTCATTAGTTATGAGTGAATTATATAAGTTTTCCTTAGGATTAGATTTAAATTGGTATTAAACTAGATCAACCAGCAATAATTCTATTTATACCACAGGTAAACATGTGCACCACATAAACCAGTTTAAAAAAAGTTATTAAGAAAGCTATATTTAAAGTTGTTCCAGATTTAACTGTCATTTGCTGAACTATGGCTCCTGGAGCATTCATTAGGCTTTGGGGAAACAGTAGCTAGCCTATTGGTACCCCAGTGCAGCTTTTTCAATATTTCGGTGCTTTTGACATCCACCATTGATTTTATAACAAATTGACTGTAAAACGTTCATTATGGATTGTGACTATACTTAATTCAAGGTTTGGGTTTGCTATGCTGCAAAATTGAATGGTCTAAATCTGGAGACAAAAAGAAAAAATACATGAAACAAAGTTGGGAGGACTTGAAAGAGTCTCTAAAATTAATGAGTTTTAGCATTGCATACACTGAATATTAGTTTACTAATATGTGTATGCTTCCACCCAGAATAATGTAAGAACAGCCTGAGAACAGAAATTATTCACTTTTTGCTTTGTAATTTATATTTTTATTGATTTCATATTCATAGTCCAGTACATACAGTAATCCGTTCTTTTATAGAAAACCAGAAATCTTGTGCAATACATTCCCAATTAGTCATTTATCTATCGTCATTTTAACCTATAAATTGTTTTCTAATTCAGCCACATACCCAGCCTAATACTTGCAAAAGTTTTCATGGAATAATATTAAACATGATTATTTTGCTTTGGAAATTGTGACAATTTGTTATGTATGCACAAACTTCTCATTCTCTGTTTACGAGAATTATTGATTCTCCTTTTGTTGTGCCCATTTCTTGGTTTTCTACAGCGCTTCCCATCACTAGAAATTACGAAGCACTTTATATTGCATTTTACACGAACTTCATTTTTCTCCAGTGACATAATATTGATCAAGTCATCCATCTCCCCCTCCGCTTCAGTCGCTATTTTCCTAGCGTTTTTATTAATATTCAAAGCAACACCAATACAATGCCGTTTCCATTTTACTTTAAAATGATCACAAAAATACCAATGGGTTTCCTAAACTAAGGTTGGGCAGAAGATTTCCGGAAATTATTGAAGTATAAGCTGAAGTCAACAATGAATTGCTGCGATGCCAGTGAGTAATGAGAAGTTTCAGGAGTACAAAGTACGTAAACGCTATTTGGAATTTCAGGACTCAAAATGTAAAATTGAAAACGCAGGAATAAATTATAATGGAGGTTAGGGGGTAAAAATCAGAAGCAAGATAAAAACAAAATGTACGTTTGTCAAAGATGTTTCATAAATATTCAACAAAAAAAAACCAAGCAAATGATTAGCCTTTGATACTAGACGCCAAAAATGGAGGCAACATTGTGCGACTCTGCACAAAATGGCAAAGAAATAAGCAGTAATGCTGTGTATTAGCTGTATTTTTCTTTTCAGAAGGAAGGTGCAAATCATAATTGAACCAAAGTCTGGAGTCTGTCATCCTTTCTTTCCACCCCTCCAAAATACAGAGAAATCGGGCTCCATAGTTTTAATTGAAGGACACACACATTACTTACCTCACAGAGTTGAGAAACAAATTTGAAAAATTGTCACTTTTAATTCCTGATGGCTGAAGCACAAGTGGCCTTTGGTTATAAAGGCAGGGGTTGCACGGGCTGGGAACTTGTACCAATGCGAGCTCGCGCCCGCGCACAGGTGTTGCTCATTAGCGGTGTTTACGCGTTCCTGTTTTCCACAGTCTGCCGCGAATATATGCACTTTTTTTTGTCTCTCTCTGTTGCATTCATTTCCTCTACTCTGCTGGAATTCAGTCAGCAATTTTCCCAGAAATAATAGAATACCATGGACATCAAGAGAGTGGAAAGCGTTTCTGCAGAACTGGAAGAAGCCTCGAGTGGCAGTGGTGGTAGGAAAGCATGGTTTTTGTGTATGTTCTTCAAAGCTGGGCCAGTGAACCGCTTTCTGCGATGTTTGTCTCTGCATGTAATTGTTTCAAAGAATTTGCACGAGGGAGAGATGCCTGAAATGTTAAATGTTTGCTACTGACAAATAGAACTTGTGAATTTTACACTGAGCGCCTCACGTACTTTTGCCTTTCCAGTCAAATAGTTGCAGTATGGGATCAGTAATATTTTGAGGGATCGCTATTTTGAATTTTTTTTTTAGAGAACGCTTTCATTTAGGAATGGAGATGCCTTTTCATATAATTGTTGCCAGCACCCTACGTGCGACCGCATGGTGAACTTTTTCTCAATCAACGTTATGTAAGATTTATTCAGGTTAAACAAGATGCTCCTTGTTCTGTGGGGTGGTTAATTCTGGCTTGTGTTCGGGCTGTTTCCCGAAGCTTGGACTGTTTAAGAGTTTAATGTTTTGTTCCAGTTTATGACCGTTCATGTTTTGAGAAGTTTTTAAATTTATTTTAATGTTTTAGATATTTAATTCCCTCAATGATCCCTGTTCGAAATAGCAAGACGTTCGTGGTGTGCGTTGCGCGTAGTACGACTTCTCTCTTTTCACAGCAACATCAGAGTAACGCACCAACTTATAATGTGTTGCAAAACATTGTGAACACTTATTAAATGCTATTGTAAGTATGGTTTTTAGTCATAAAAGTAAAGATCAGTGAAAATAGAATTCATTTATAAAATCCCACGCGAATCTCTGCCTTGCAGTATATTGAATGTTCTCCCTCTTCCACTGTATCACGATATGAAGTGGTGATTTAAAGGAAAACCATCCTTCTTGAATAAAGACGACTGCAGAGAACCAGTGAGCCACCAGGGTGCCCTTTATTACAGAAAGGAGGACAGTCTCGCTCTTGCCAAAGCAATCGACCGCTGCGTTTCCGATTGTTCCTTCACCCAGCAGCCCATGGCCCAGAACACTTGACAGGAATAAAATTTGTAATTTTAGCTATCCATTTGTAAATGATCAAATTACCTTCCTCTTCTGATCTCTGCATTAGGACCTCCACATCGCCCTTGTTTATGGAGAGCTGATGTGCCTCCGCTAATCCAGAATTGTGTAGTGCGTATCAACAGCGTGCATTGGTGTAAATAACTGAGTTACATTATGTCCATACAGTTATATTTTATCACATTTGACTTGCTATTATATACTCTTATTTTTTTTTAAAAGTAGAATTTTGTTACCCATGTATTTAATTAAGGGTCTTGTACTTCTAGTCCAGTCGAAACAGATTTGAGATTGTTAGCATTGTCAAGTTTATTCATAGTTTGTTACCATTTTTGTGCAATGTCCTTGGCATAAACATTGTGTAGGAATCACGCACTTGTTTCTTTGGCATAATCATTGTTACAGATCCTGCCATAGCTCTACATGTTGATCTAGTTTCCTAGCATTCTTGTACAATATCACTTTTTTTCCACTCCGTCGTAAGTTGATGGCTGTCCAAATATCTACATATCCCAAACAGTGCAGCACTAACTTGGCTGGAGTGACTACCAACTCTTCTAACTTTAGTAATATCGCAGATGTGAGTTTAAAATGTACTGTTAGAAAGTTTATCTATGTTGAGCATGCTTGAGGCATTTCCTCCCCAAAAGAGTTAAAATTGCTATTGAAAAGTGAAATAACAGCATATTTGTACTTGCTCGTCTTATTAAATTCCATTAATAGTGCAGAGTCAATTTGCACAAGTATTTTGTACCAGGTCAGACCAACAATTAGTGACCACAATGAATGCAAAGGTTTTGCACTTATTACCGTGCAGTGAAAGTAAATAGTGTATAAGTGTTTTCACTGAAGACTGAGAGTTTAATGGCCACTGGAGGGTATGTGCAAGTGGACTAAGAGGGAAAGAACAATGTGGGGATTTGGAAGGCTTAAACTGTGGGAAAATATTAACAATTATGTACAGCTTCGTTAGTAAATTTGTTTTCAAATTTGGAACGTGGACCCATCTCCCGTCCCCCCAAAAAATCCACGCTCTATGGTTATATTAAAGAATTTTTCAGTATTTCTTTGGTTAAGTAGTTTAAGTGCTTGAGAAGTATTAAAGGGCTGTTATTGTTGATACACTATAATAGTTTTTCATTGCTTCTAACAAAATCTCATTCTCAGGAACTGTATATGTCAAAGCTACATGATTCTATCATTTGGATGTTAAATCAGCCATTTCTTCCACTTTTATTAAAACAGGAAAATCTAGCTCTTGGTGATTTCCTTGCTTATAATTGTACATTCAGCATACTGCTGCCCAATAGTGCCTCATGCTGTTGTTTTTAACTGGCTTTGGATGATCCTTCTGTAAGTTTTGAAAGCAGTAGTCTCATTTTGACTTTAGTCAAATACCAGGCTAACTTTCTGTTGTAATATCTCTCTGCTGCTACAACATGAAAGGCTATAATTAGTATTATGCATGTTGCATTTTTTCCCCAGCTGCTTATGGTTCCCGTCCATCTGTGAAACCATATGGCCTCTTTTTTGGTCAGAAAAGCAGGTAGTGAATTTCTGATTTTGACAATGCTATTGGCTGTTGGTAGGTCTGGTAAAATAGATGACTTGGATCTTTTTGTTGCCACAAGGTGAAGTTATAGAACTGAAAAAGCTCTGCTACAACGAAGACTGTCAAGTATCAGTAATTAAAATTTGCACATGTTTGTGAATAGACCATTCATACCCCTATAGCATTCAAGGACTTCACATCAACCTAAATTATCACCTTCACCCTGTTCTTCCCAAAATAAGTAAATATCATGTTGCAAAATTTATTTCATAATTCACTGGGTAGCTTGACAAGTAATTTTTGACTAATCTATAATTTACACCCATTTCAGCATTCCAAAGATAGCTTTTAAGTGCTGTGCTACAATTCAGAAACCACTTTATTTTTAACCTCATTTGCCCTAGCTTTAATATTGTGACCAATAATCTCTAACAGTGATAAGTAATAGTACTTTGACACTACAGATCTCCTCTGATTACCAAGGTCTGGCACTGAGTTGAATTTATGATGGTAAATGCCTTTCCTGTAGCATATTGGTTGAGTGACTGTGCTTTTATGGTTAATCTGAAAGGTTCACATTCTCCTTTTTTTAATGTTAGAATTTATAGTGAATTTTGATGCAATATGGTGCTATTAATATGCTGCAACATTCTGAATTGAATATTGATGAGGAAAAACAAATTAATGGATTAACCAGCCAGAAGAAAATCAAATATATAGTAAAGAAGTTGTCACCATACAAGCAAAACAAAGGTTTTATGAACCTTAGTTTACTCAATTATACATCTGTATTTTGTTTTCTGTCCCTTTTTTTTATTGTAGTGTGGGGACTGGTTAGCACAGTTAGCTAAAAGATGACTGTAAAGCAAGGATTGTTCTCTCATTAGAGCAGAATACATTAAGGGGAAATTTTAATGTTCAAAATTTATGAAGGGTTTTGATAGAGTAAATAAGGATAAACTTTATTTACTGACAGGCGAGTCACTAATTAGCAGTAGTTACAGATTTTAAGATCACTAGCAAAAGAGCTAGAGGGAAGACCAAGAGAATTCTTTTCACTCACCATGTTATGATCTGGAATTCACTGCCCAAAAGTTTGGTAGAAGCAGATTCCATGGTAACTTTCCAAAAGGGGTTTGGTATATACCTGAAAAGGGGAAAAATGCAAGACTTTTTTGGGGGGGGGGGGGGGGAAGCAGAGGCATTGGAATAACTTTCAAACAGCCAGCATTGGCATGTGTTGAATGACCCCCTTCTGTGCTGTTTGATTTAATGTCATAAATGAGTAGTATCTTGACTGTCATACAGTTTTTCTATTGAGTAGAATTAATTTGGAAATAAGGTATTCATTATTTTCTATTTATATGAGGTTCATCTGTTGTGTTCTGCTGTAAATAAAATTCTTCAGTCAGTCACTAGGGAGGTATAGCTGATGTGGTTACCCACTGCCTTTTCAGTTTTTAAAAAATCTTTTTGGAATACCTTTTCTCTGCTGAAGAGCCCCACCTTCCATGTACAATGAAGTGGGGGACTGGATGTCAATCCAGTATTCAGAGCTTCAGAACTGGGGAAAACAACCACTCAGGTCGTGGTCACTCTATCCCAATGCAAGTATGCCAGAGCATGTCAGCTGATCATTTGGAGTGCATATTCTAGTCTGAAATCACCAGGGACTGTCTACAGTGTGACTCAAATGCTTCTGCTTCAAACAATAATGTTACCACTAAGTCAAAGGCTCTTATACATGGTATGAGGCTGATATTAAAATTTATTGTTTGCATCATTGCTTTAATGGAATTATTACAAAGATTGCAGATGCTTTACTTCTCCGATTTGTTATGTGAACATCTCCCTTTTCTCCAGATGTGACTGGTTGGTTAGCATTTTGAAAGAATGTAATTAAATTCCCATGATTGCTTTGAGTCCAAGTATTGTTACTTTCACAAGTGTCGGTTCAACTTCGAGAAAATTTTAACACATGCCCACATTTTGCTGTGAATACCTATATTAGTATTACCTTTGTTCGTTCATTCTGCCTTACACAAATTCCATAAATATTTCTGTGCTCTTATCAGCCAGCAGCATTAATTTCATGATGCATGATTTTGTTTGCTCCAATTGCAATCTGGAAATTGCATCACTTAAATACACCTGGAATAATTAACTTTTACACTCAACTCCTAGATGTGCAGAAATAGAAATGTGATGAGCACTCAAGACTTTCTTTTAGTATCAAGCATTTAATGTGGAAGATACTTAGCCCTTGGTAGTAAACTTGGTATTTAATTGTTTATTAAGTTAGTCTAAAATGTACAATTTGCCTAAAATTAGATTTCCTTGCATAGGATGTTTCGAAATGATCCCTAGCTTTGATAGATTCCTTATTCATACATTTTGGCAACAGGCCTTTAATGTGCTTTGACCAATATTTTGTCTTTTTTTTTCTCAAGATAAATTTGAACTTAAATAGATAAATGTAGTATGGGATAAATCACTGGCTGCAATCTGATTTCCATATATCATACTGCAGAGCTCTTCATGGGCATGTCAAAGTACAGAAAAGGACAATGATGGCAGTCTTGGGAATTGAACTTGCGTTTGGAGAATAATCTATTCCAATATAGCTTCACTTAAATTAAATCTAAGTTTCTATAAATCATAACCACTACACAGTTGTAATTATCATCCATAGAATGATTTCACAAAACTAGGAATTGTAATGAATTTAGGCTGAAAATAAACCCATGTTACAGGTATTAGGCTAGGATAGTAGAGTTGCAGACTTTCTATTGGCATATTGGCAGTATTGTGGTTGCAAATTCCTTTGAGAATTTATTCCCTTTTGGTCAGCACTAATTTAAAAGGAAATATAAATATATCTGCTGGATACTTCTCCATACTAAAAATAATTTGGAATTAAATAGTGACAGTAACAAAGTTGACCTAAACAAAACAAATGTTAGTGAAGAAATGTTACTTTCCAAGGCTACATATTGCACATTGTGCCGTTAATCAGTTATTGAGTTTGAAGCAGGTAACTAGAGAATGAGAAACTGTCATTGGCCAGATATTTCATGTTTTATGCCATAAAGTATTATAATCACTAACTTGACATTAAAAATAAGTCAGTAGGGATAAAATGTATTGTAAAATGATTTGAAAATACATTGACAAGGAAAATTGTAATGTAACATTGTCTTTTTTTGTCATGTGGAATTTTACAAATTGCCTTCAAGTTACAATTGCCATTTATGTTAAAGCATTTATTCTTTTAACACTCTACTGGCTTAGGTCAGCAATTGTTACTAAATATCTACTTTTACCCACTGCTAAAAGGGAAGTTCAGATTCCATGAATGTATTTAGTCTAATGCCACATGTTTGCCATCAGCAGCGATCGAATAATGCTAGCTATTAATTACACTTAAACTTGCCCACAGACTTTCTATGGGCTTTTGCACTGGAATTTGGACCAAGTAGAAATTCCAAACAGCGCTGCACCTTCTACAGGGAATCAGACTGTAATACAGGGCAAGCAACTGGTTAAGATACACAATCAGATTGAAGATTCCTGACAGACACAGTCTGAACAGGAAGTGGGGGAAGTAAATAAGAATGTTGTGGCAGTAGAAGATAGTATGGCCAGGGGGATAGACACAGTTCTCTGCAGCCAAGAGCAAGAGTCCATAAGGCTGTGTTGCCTACCTGGTGCCAGGGTTTGGGACATCTGCTCAGGTTGGTGAGGAACTTGAAGTGGAAGGATCCAATTGTTGTGGCCCATCTGGGTACCAATGACCTAGATAGGATTAGGAAAGAGGATCTGCATGGGGAGTATGAGCAGCTAGGGGATACATTTTAAAAAGCAGAACCTCAAAGTTGGTAATCTGAATTATTACCTGAACCATGAGCAAATTGCCACATGGTAAATAAAATTAGCAAGCTGAATGTATGGCTCAAAAATTGGTGTGGGGAAAAATGGTTTTGATTCATTGGGCACGGGCACTAGTACTGGGGAATGTGGAAGCTGTACCATTGGGACGATTTTCACTGAACTTTGGGACCAGTGTTCTGGCGAGTTGTATAACTAGGGTGGTAGAGAGGGCTTTAAACTAAATAGTGGGGGAAGGGATTGAGGAGATTTGGTAAATTAAAGGAAACAACACTGTAATAGAGCAGGGTAGTGGTTTGGGTAATGATAACCAGAGTGTGGCTGGAAGGGACGAAGTGCACAAACTTAAGAGTGCCCCGGCAGATAAGGCCAGAGGTTGCAGAAATGGTAAAAAGACAGTTCAAAGCTCTGGGCTAGATTAAGGGCCCGCCGCCAATCTTGGCAGAGAGCTAAAAAAAAAATGGTGGCCTGCATGCACAGGCCACACTCCAAAGAGCCCATTTATATAGCCAGAGTGGCCCGTGCGCTCCAATTTAGTGCAGCAGGCTGTCCGTCCCCAGCAATGGTGTCCGCTGCCTGTGCGCAGGCCCTGGCATCACTTTTTTTTAAAAGGGCAGCCAGCCCTGCTGCCCAATTTAAATTTTAAAAGAACTTTCGCCCCCCCCCCGCCCCCCCCAGCCCCAGCCCATGTAAAGTGGGGCATAGGCAGGAGCAGATTGGGAAGTCCTCCCGGTGCCTCCTGCTCAATTTTATGCCACCACCACCCACACCCTGCCACCATCCAGCTTGTTGGGGTGGTGTAAAAGTCTGGCTGTTAAGTGGGTAAAAATTTGGCAGATGGAGTATAATGTGGGAAAATGTGAACTTGTCCACTTTGGCAGGAAGAATCGAGAAGCTGTATACTATTTAAATGGTGAGACTGCAGAACTCTGGTACAGAGAGATCTGGGTGTCCTGGTGCATGAATCAGAAAATGTTCGTACAGAGATACAGAAAGTGATTAGGAGGGCAAATGGAATGTTGGCATTTATTGCAAGGGGAATTAAGTTTACAAGTAGGGAAATATTACTGCAGCTGTACAGGACCCTGGTGAGATGCCATCTGGAAAATTGTGTACAGTTTGACCTCCTTATTTGAAAAGAAATCTAATTGTGTTTAGAAGCAGTTGAAAGAAGGTTCACTGAACTCATTCTGGGGATGAAGGGCTTATCTTTTATAAAGAAAGTTTGAACAAGTTGGGCCTATACCATTGAAGTTTAGAAGAATGAGAGGTGATCTTATTGAAATATATAAATTTGAGGGGACTTGATAGTGAATACTGGGAGGATGTTTCCTCTGGTGGGGGGGAGCTCAAACTATGGTACACAGTTTAAGAATACAATGTCTCCCTTTTAAGACTGAGATGAGGAGAATCTTTTTTGAGGGTCATTAGTCTGTGGCATTGTCTTCCCTAGAAAGCAGTGGCTGGTGGGTCATTGAATTTATTCATAGCTGAGTAGATTTTTGTTAGACAAGGGAATTGAGGGTTATGAGGGGCAGACAGGAAACTATGGTTGAGACCCAACCAGATCAGTCAGGATCTTATTGAATGGTGGAGTAGGCTTGAAGGGGCTACTTCTGTTTCTATATCCCTATGTAGAACAGTATCTATCCCCCTGACTGTAACACTACCAAATTTCTTTGCTGTCCTGTGCAGTGGTCCTTGTTCTTATCCCCACAGGTAGCAAGCACCTCATGCCTATGGGTCAAAGTCGAGGGCTGCCTGGTTTTATTGCCACTTGCGCAATCCCGATTCCAAATGGAATTGGGAGCTTAACTGTGGCATAGGCCTTCAACTTTACAAATTTGTGGACCTCGCCTGTGTGGCGAACGGCTCTGATACCTCTTGAAATCTGGGAAATGGCGGTGGGAGTGAACGTGGTATGAATGTGGAGCTAAGGACACTGTCCCGATTTTTTTTTTTTTTTAAACCTATTGCCTATCCTGTTCTCTTTGGCACTGGAGAATTTCAATCTGACCACGAGGGTTATAATCTGGGTTTAAGTATCTTGCAGATTTATGAAACCAGATTTCACTCTGGTCTCTGAACCCTACGGCTTTCTGATTTAGACACTGACCCAAAACGTAGAGGTCAGCAGATCAACTAAACAAGTGCTGTTTTCCTATTTATTGTCCAGCAGTCATTAGCTATAAAAAGCTAAATTTCTTTAAAAATCTAAATCCTCTACTGCCCCACTTTCCTGCCACAATTTTCCCTTCTCCTTTTCCTGAAGTTAGTATGTATTTGTGTTAACTCTAAAGTACCATATTTATGGTACTTATTTTTCTGATGTGTGTAAACAATAATTTTATGCACATTATTGTACTAAATTGAGAGGGAAATTACTGTAATTGAGCCTGATGCTGGCTTTGCCTGATGTCCACACCACCAGGCTGGATTTTATTCTCCCGAAGTTGGGTTCTGTGGCAGCGGGTGGGGGGCTGGCAGGAAGATCGGAACAGCAGTGGCTCACCATGGAGCCCGACGCCAGGATTGCTCGGCCCGATACTTCCAGTGGCAGGGAAGCTACATGGTGGGCCCGCTATCACTCTGCGATGGGATCTGACTTTACATATTTGAGTTGCGTGTTTGCATTAATTAAAATCTAATCCGCAGAGATCTTAGCTGCGGTCCTGCACCTTCAGCGTGACAGGTGGCACTCAGATGCCTACACTTTCCCGTCTAGGTGCCACTGAGATGGGGAAGGGAGGAAACTCTCTGCATTTGTAGTACAATGTGGGGGTGAAGAGAATGGGTGAGCTCTGCACTTAGTGCAGTTTGGGGGAGAAGGGGTCAGCTCTGCATTGGTAGTATAGTTGGGGAAGGGAGTGGGGCAAATGTATTTTCGGTGTAATGGTGGTGGGGGGGAGGGGAGCAACTCTGCACTTTCTTCGCAGGATTGCCACCCTTTTTAAAAATGGCGCCAATGCCTGTGCAGAAACCGTTGATGCCGTTCACAGCGTTGCCAAGGCCGCCCCAGTCACGTGATTGGGAGGGATGGCCACTCTGCATATGGTAATGAGCTGCTAGGCTCAAGATTGCAGCAGCATGGCGGTGCGCAGCCTGTGTGCCAGCCCCCATTTATATGCCCTCTACCGCTTCTAGCGGTGGGACTACAAGATTCAGCCCACCATTTCAGTAGTTGTAATGTATTGTGGTGAATAGTGGGAGCTTTGACTGGCTGTTTTCCTTCCCTGGCCCAGAAATGCATATCAGTTGAGATTAGCCAACATGTCCACTGAACCAATGAACGAGGTATTCCTTTTTTTAAAAAAAAAACTTCCCCTTCATGGTAAGATTCAAGGATTATTTTATCAAAATAAGATATGTAAGATTGTCTTTTGTCTGTCCTTCCAAAACTATTGAAGCTAAAATGTAATTGTACATTCAGCATGATTTAGTTCAGCATTATGATATAAAAAAAAAGAAACTACTGAGGGCACTGAAACCGGTTAGCTTTTAACATAGTCCAGTGTATTTAATCTTCATATGAATAAATATAAAGTTGTAATCATTTCAGTCAGTCATTCAGCTAAATAATTTTGCTTACATTTGTAGCTCCTTAAGCAAAATACTTTCATATTAATTCATATCCTAATGGTAACTGAGTACATGGTTTTAGAATATCAAATTTCTCCATGATAAAAACATTCCACTGTTTTAATTTAAGTTTATCTTTATTTTAGCTTCTATCTTAATCCATTTATTTTGTTATGTGAAAATTTAAAATAAAAAAAAAAGGTATGAAGTGTTTTTAACTTCTTTGCTTGTCGTCTGTGAATGTTTCCATGTGATTAGCTGCTTACCGGCTTGCTGACAGCACTGCTGCTGCACACCTTGACTTGGCACCAGATTTAAACTGCTGGTGGGAAAGAGGAAATCCACGCCATAGAGATCGCTAGATATTAGCGGGCAGGTTTCTTTGAGGTCAGCAGCAAGTGCCATTGCTTCGCTGCTGACCACAATCAAAATCTAGGTCTATTTATAAGTTTTTCCATTTGGAAATGATGATGGATAGTAGAAACTGTATAACTGTATTCCAGAGAAGGAAGGAGGGAAGGTGCCGAAGAAAAGAAAATACAATAAGTGACACTGCACTGCTGAAAATGCAGAAATGAAAGGAGTAGGGAAACCTATTCATTAAAATGACCTGAAAGGGTACTGACATTGAAATTCCAGTGCTAACTACAACTACCAAGACCTTGCAGCTATTCTGAACAACGGGCCCAAGTCAGTTAATTATAGGAAGGCGCTGATGTCCAGCTACATTGTGACACCCAATTGGCAACCACAGTGTGCTGACATTATACAGATAAAGCCCAAGGTTCAACTTTGAATCAAAGACATTGGTCAATGGGTGAAAGCAGCAGTAAATTGATATCCAGGGACTGTGGATAATGGGTAGGAATGTCAACGTGTCAGAAAAGCTACCCAGTTTGACCAATAAAAATACTAGGCAGAGAAGCTCCTTTAAATTTTACAATATACATATTAACAATTCTTCTGCAATAAATGGTGCTATGGCTTGTCAGTTAGCAATTTGCTTAATTGATTCTCTAATCAAGTCAAAGATCAATAAATAATTTCAGGACTAATAGTTTTGCCATTGTATCACTGGTTTTAGAATGACTAATAAAAATAAATTCTTTTAAACATCAAGAATAGCCCATTATAGACTATATTAAATCTATATTTTCGAAAAATGGCATGCAACATTACCGAATCAGCTTTCCAGGGCCAGTGAGGGTGTTTAGCAGTAATTATAAAATTTTTGGAATGCAATTTAAAAAAAAAAAACCCAGTTACATCTCATTTCATGAGGTGACCTTTTTTTAAAAAGGTTTTTAAGGCGAGACTAACAACGTAAGAGTGGAGGTTCTCATCAATTCATAAGATTTCCCATTGCTTGCAGTCCACCTTAGTGTATCCTCTGGAGAACTGTGGATTTCCATGTTTTGCTTACATGTAGACTCCAGAATTTGCAGTCAGTTTCAGTGGAGTAATGATGAATGTTGACAGTTTTGCCATATTGCAACCACAAAAACCTAGCCAATTAGTGCAGGTAGGTGATTTGACAGAAATTAGAGGAAAACTGAGTACTCCTAAAGCAATTAGCCATGGATGTTTCAGCAGGGATCACTGGCTGACTTTTTTGTTTCTTTTCTCCCTTAGTCTGGAGACATTGAGGCTTTCAGCACTGCTCCAGCTAATAGCACCTAATTGCAGCTGGGGATCTACTGGTCTGTATGGCTCAGTCTTGCATAGTGGAATTATCCATTGAGCAATCTGGGAAAGACTATCAGTTATAGTGTTCATTAATTGACTCATTGAAAATCTGCAATAAAGGCTAAAATTGAGCCACTGTGCAAGAATTGAGATTTGCCCACAAACGGGCAGCAAAAGCTTTGACCTTCGACAAATGTCCAGGGTTCAATTTAAGATCAACACTATGCATGTGCTATAGCTATCTTCTCTTTGGTCATTGCCATCTAATTACTCCTCATGCATGATTTCATACTTGATCCAAAATAATTTAAACATAAATGCTTTATTTCCAGCTAAGAGGTGATGTGGAGTAATTGCATAATGTGAACAATATGGCTGAGCTACCAGAAATTTTATGCATAAATGTTCGAAATTCATTGTGTGGAATATAACAGTTCGCAATTTTGAAACTGAATATTTTGTGTTTATCATAAAGTTAGTGTTCTTGTAGTAATAGGCAGTGGAATATTTTTATTTTCTAAAGTCAGATTACATTCCCTTTTCTGAAGTCTGGTTGGACCATATGTTACGTTCATCCTGCCTATCAGCATTTTGTTCCTTTAATGTAAGAGAAAACCCATAAAATGAGTGCAGGGAAGACTCTGCAGGAATCTGATTTCAGAACTCTGGCTGTTTGTCAGAATTAAGCATTAATAGGATTGGATACTATTTTCAGTGCTGTTAGTTCGGAAAACTTTTGGGAATGTTTTGGGATTTGTCATTGGCTATGTCATGAATGGCTTTGATGCATTATGTCGGATTTGAAAGGGATGTCACGATCAGGTGAGAAAGGTGTCTAGGGGTCTTTCTCAGCCTTCACCTGGTTTTACCATAACGGTTTAATTTTAAACACCCCATGTTTGTACCTCTCTTTTTGGTGAATCCTTGTTCACTGCTTTCCAATTATAAGGCAAATAAATGAGCACAAACAGGCCTTCTTGGGTTTAAAGAAGAAAAGTGAAATTTATTTAAACTTGAACTCCAATTCGGTTAAAGCCTACAGATACACACTGCCCCATGCTAGCATGCATATGCGATTCGCACATGCAAATAGAGACTGAAAAGAGCAGAAGAAAAATAGTGGAGAGATTTGAGGCAATGTCTGAAGACTTTTTTAAACTGTGCTTTGTGCTAGCTTTGATTGTAGGTAGTCTTGTTTTTTGTTGGGGCCCAGTATTAAACATTGTTCACTGTAGGAGACTTTTCTGTCTTGGGGTTCATGCGTCTTCTTTGGTTTCTGAAGCTGGTGAGAGTGAGATAAAAGCAGACAGGAGAGGGGTCTTTTCCGTCCAGGAGCAAATAGCTTTGAGTTCAAATTCTCTGGCAAGTTTACATTCAAAAAACTCCAACGGCCAGTTAGTCATGTGACTAAACTGGTCTGGCCACATCTGTTTGTGTATTTGGCCATGTTAGCAATTAACCTGGGAATGCTAGCCTCTCCACCTTCAACGTCTGGTAATCAAAAGCCCATTGTGGATTAAATTGGAGCAGAGAGTGGCCCCTTTGTCCTTTTCCAAGCACTGTCTGTTACTATGCAAATGTCTTTCCAGTCAAGGATCTTTTTTTTAACAAGTTCTTTCTTTACTCCAATAACAGTTTAAAAATCAATGCTCATGTGGCAAAATGTCTCATTCTTGGCAGGTGTGGGCCTGCATGACATCATTTGACCATTCAGTTTTAGAAGAAATGCAGAACATCTCTAGATTCTATTTTTATGCTTTGATAAAATTCCTTATTTTTGTGAAGTAAATGTTACTTTCATTCAGAATTTTAACTGATTCAATGGACTTGCTCATTTTATTGTTTAATACAGTGGAGTATTTCATGCGAAAAATAGAATGGATTAAGAATGGATGAGAGTCAAAATATTTTACATTCCAATAATTAAAATCTGAAGGAATGAGATCTGCACTAGTTAAAGTTTATTTCAGTGCCAGAGAAGTTGTTTGGCAATAATTAAGAATCACCTTGCTGCTTGAAAGGACTTATCCATTCCAGTGCAAGTATCCTAACATTTTCTGGTGAGTTTAGTGTTTATCTGAGGTAAGTATAATAACTTCACACTGTTCAGTGTATTTGAATGAGTCTCTTGGTGTGTCACAGTAGCTTCCGAAGAAGCTTAGCATTTCAGAGAGCAGCTTCCTGATTAAAGCATTTAGCTGTGCATGTGCGATCGCTGGAGGTTAGAGGTCAGGAGTAGTGAGGCTATATAGGGATTTGAACATGAGAATTGTAAAATTGAGACTTTGGATGGGGAGCCACTGTAGATCATCAAGCACAGAAATGGTGGGTGAATGGGACTAGGTGAGTTGGCATATGGGCAGCAGAGCTTTGGATGAGCAACGTCCTGGAGGTTGGACGATGGGCGGCAGCAAAGAATGCATTGAAATAATCGTGTCTGGAGGCAACACCAGCATGGATGAGGGTTTCAGCAGTAGACAGTTTGAGGTGGGGGTGGAGATGGGCAATATTATAAGGTGGTAGCAGGATGGAGAGAGTATGAATTTGGAATCGTGGAATAGTTACAACACGGGGAGGCCACTCAGCCTATCAAGTCTCTGCTGGCTCTCAGAGTAGTTCTAGTTAGTCCCACTCTCCCACCCTTTCCCTGTAGTCCTGTAAGTTTTTTTTTTTTTTTTTTTTTTTTTTTTTTTTCCCCCTCCCCCTTCAGCTTTTATCCAATTCCCTTTTGAAAGCAATGATTGAATCTGCCTCTACCACCTTTTCAGGCAGTGCAAATTGTAACCACATGCTGTGTAAAACATTTCTCATGGTGCCTTTGATTCATTTGCCACTCACTTTAAATCTGTGTCCACTGGTTCTCAAACCTTCTGCCAATGGGAACAGTTTCCCTCTACCTACTCTGTCTAGACCTCATGATTTTGAACATCTCCATCAAATCTCCTCTCAACCTTCTCTAAGAACAACCCCTGTTTCTCAGCCTTTTTTCTCTAAAGGAGAACAAACCCAGCTTCTCTCATCTATCCATGTAACTGAAGTTCCTCATCCCTGGAGCCATTCTCATGAATCTTTTCTTCTCCCTCTAATGTCATCTTGTCCTTCGTAAGGTGCAGTGCCCAGAATTGTGTACAATACTCCAGTTGAGGCTGAACCTGCATTTCATAAGGATTCATCATAACGTCCTTCCTTTTGTATTCTTTGCCTCTATTTGTAAAGCCTTTTCAACTGCTTTCCCAATCCATCCTGCCACCTATAACGATCTGTGCATATATACCTCAAGTCTTTGTTCCTGCACCCCCTTTAGAATTGTACCCTTTAACTTGTATTGCTGCTGCTGTTTCCTACCAAAATGCATCACTTCACACTTCTGTTAAATTTCACTGCCATGTCTCTCTCCATTCCATCAGCCTGTCTATATTATCTTGGAGTCTATCACCATTTCCTGACCGTTCACAATACCTGCAAGTTTTGTCATCTGCAAATTTTGCAATTGTGTCCTGTACACCCAAGTTTAGGTCATTAATATATATCAAGAAAAGTAGTGGACCAAGTACCAAGCCCTGGGGAAACCACTTTATATCGTCCTCCATTCCAAAAAAAGAATCATTCACAACTACTCTCTGTTTCCTGTCTCTCAGCCACTTTGTATCCATGTTACCGCTGTCCATTATATTTCATGGGCTTCAACTTTGCTGATAAGCCTGTTGTAAGGCACTTTATCAAATGCCGTTTGGAAGTCAGTGTACACCACATGTGTTACTTCATCAAAAAACTTAAGTTCGCTAAATGTGATTTGCTTTTAATAAATCCATGCTGGCTTTTCTAAATTGATTCACTCTTGTCCATGTGACAATTTTATCACAGATTATCATTTCTGAAAGCTTTCCCAACACTGAGACTAAACTGACTGGCATATTAAATCATGCTAATTATGTTGGGAGTCAGAATTTGTTCATTTTATGGTATGATAGTATTTAGGGGTTTAAAGTTGCTCTTTGCTTTCTCGATAACACACATGCTAATTGTGGATTAAGGAGTGATAACTTGATGTCGACTAAATTTGATCCTAAGAGTAAATAATTCTGAACATGCTGGCGCACAGACCCACAGTTTGTTTGTTTATTTATTTATTTATTTAGAGATACAGTACTGAAACAGGCCCTTTGGCCCACCGAGTCTGTGCCGACCAACAACCACCCATTTATACTAATCCTACATTGATCCCATATTCCCTACCACATCCCTACCTTCCCTCAATTCTCCTACCACCTACCTACATTAGGGGTAATTTACAGTGGCCAATTTACCTATCCACCTGCAAGTCTTCGGCTGTGGGAAAAAACCGGAGCACCTGGCAGAAACCCACATGGTAACAGGGAGAACTCCGCACAGGCAATACCCAGAACTGAACCCGGGTCACTGGAGCTGTGAGGCTGCGGTGCTAACCACTGTGCCACCACTTTGCTCATTGACTTCTTGTCGAGCAGCAGATAATACAGAATGCCCAAGTAGCTCAGGATTTACACTTTTTTTTTTGGCATTTAACACCAGTAAACACTGGAATATCAGCAAAGCTCAAATGATGAATAGAGGAGATATTGGGTGAAGGGGAATATTTAGGTGTTGCGTCATGTTGGTCAATACTAGACATTTAAGAGGAGGAGCAGAAACAGGAAGCCATAATTTAGGAGGTTCAGGGTGATATGCATAATTGGCTGTTATGCATTCAATAATACCCTGTGCAATGTGAATACTGTTGATCTATTGTACATGATGCAACATGAGTATTGTTGATGCATCACCCGTGTTAACCTTAGCATAAACAGGGTATATGAAGGCCAAAGCTTGACATTAACATGACATTGATGATTTTTAGGAAGCAATATTTTATTATGTTAACTATTTTCAATGCTTCCTCAGCTTCAACCACTTTTTGACACTTAAAGCTTTGGTTCTCGAACCTTTTTGCTTGGACACCTTTCCGAATGGATTAATAACTATGGATTCTATCTAAATTACAATGCTATATAATACTCAAAATGAAGTGTCGCATGTGAAGTGTTTTAATGATGCTCTTAAAACTATATAGCTATCAGAGATGGGCGTGCCTGCTTTGTCTTATCTTTGGTAGGGGCATGGAGAGAATCGGTACCTGGGGGATAGTAGAACACTAAGAAAACTAGGAGCGGGGAAGAGGAGAAGAAACTGGAAAGCACAGCACTGACTGCAAAAGCATGCGGAGAGCAAGAGCCTGGAAGGAGCAGAAACCTGCCACCAACCACCACTCATACACTTTTGACCACTATGCCCTGGGTGGTTGCCCACCCATGGGCCCAGCCCTGTGTCGCAGACCCAAATTTGAGAAACACTGCTTTATAAAGCATCTCAATTATTCTTTGATCACCATCTTGCTGTTTATATACAAGGAGGAATTTTTATTGTTGGTTTTGGATTCCACTCTGTTTCTTGGCATTCCTTTCCCTTTTTAGGCTTTGTAGAGTTTTTGTTTTCATAATATATGCTTTATTAATCCATTTAGGGTCAAATTTACCTAATTTGTGCATACGAATCTTTTTTTGATATACATAACCCGCATGTTTATTTTGTATGTCCATTTATCCTCAGCTGAGATTTTCTTTACTTTCCATCACCGTGCATCCTGTGAGGATGAGAGACAAGTGGAAAACATGTTTCTGGAGGTGGTCATCTTGCAGCTTAAGAGCATGCAGGCAGAGAGGGAAAGGGTAACTGTCAAATGAGAATCAGCTAGGTAGTGCAGTGGTTCCTAGTGCATCTTGTTCTCTAGCCTACATTTATATTTGAATACTAGTGAAGGTAATTGTTCTTGGAAGTACTGCCAGAGCCAAATTCACTGCACCATCTGCTGCTCAGCAGTACAGGGGGTGGGGGATAAATCCAGGGTACCTGACTACATGTCAGGTTCCAGTCACTCTGTATTCTGTATCCAGCATTCAAGGTCAAGTCGGGCTGGACTGAACTGTTTTGTTTCGTATTGTTTTCGTTTTAATCTACAATGTTTTCTGTTTCAATAATGTTTGTTTTCGGGTATTGCTGGGCATTTAAAAAAAAAAAAAATTAAAGGGTTCTGGTTAGCTGTTGGGGCAGGCCCAAGTTGGGTTTTAATTCTGTACCCGAGCCAAGCTTTAGTGAGTGAGGAGGAGGAATGCCAGAAAAGCAATAGGTGACTCAATAGGAGAACAGGCGGGCATTTCTGCGGCCAGCAACGTGACTCCAGGATGGTATGTTGCCTTTCTGGTGCGAGTGTCAAGAATGTCAGAGTGGCAACTGAGAATCCTGAGGGAGCAGGGTGATTAGCTAGAGGTTGTGGTTCATATGGGTACCAATGCCCATAGGTGGAAAGGGGGAATGAGGTCCTGTAGGCAGATTTTAGGGAGCTAGGAAAGAAATTTTAAAAAGTAGGACTGTAAAGGTAGTAATCTCTCTTTTTTACAGGAGGTTTTATTTTAGTATTAAAATCTTAGAATTCTGTGTGTTTTAAAAACTGATGAAAGGATTTTCAGTAGACATTGACACCTGCAAATAGCTGAAATTTTTGGATGTTGACCAGCAGTTTCAAGGAAGCCAGCCAGGAGTTTTGACCACCTCAGAGCAACACTTAGAATGACAGGGGAGACTCTGGTCATGTGATCAGCTCAGGAAGGTTTACTTTCACTTTAACCTTTTTTAAAAAAAAAAGTGAGTTGGACAAAGAGCAAGCATTTAAAACTTAGACCTGACCTGCCTGGAGAGTAGAGAAAAAGACCTCTCTGTAAAGGCAACCTGTATCTCTTGAAAAGAAAGCCTGTATTTGAAAGGTGGCAGATTCCTATTGCTCCTGTCTCTGAATTCCTGCATCCAGTGTGGTTCCTGTTGCCTCCTATATTTTGGGAAATCCTGGAACCTGAGTTTCTGCTGCTATATTACTGCTGTGAGTCCTAAGCAGACCTGTTACACCCCTGCTGAAATACCTGTGATGCCTGCTGTAGTCAAATTGCCTTGCATGCCTACCCATCGCAGACTGTTCATCAACCTCACCTGGAGAGACTTCACATGGCATCTGACTCTTCGACTTTGGGTAACCTCCCCCAACTGAAGAATTTTCTACCAGAATGTGTCAAACTGAATTATTTTATTCCTTTCATTCCTATGAAACCGAATCGTTTTTTTCTCTTTCTCTCTTTTTTTCTCCCCCCCACCCCAGGTTAATGTGTGTGCTTGAGGGTTAGGGAAATTAGGAGCTTTTCATTTATAGATTTAACTCCTTAATAGAAAAAAATGACATCTTAACTAAAATAGTTTAATGTTTGAAGAAACATTTATCATTGAAGAAACATCCTGGGAGAAGATTCGGAGGGCGGAGATCCAGACCGGTAAGTGTAAAAAAAAAACTTATCTCTGGTTTAAAAAAAAAACTGAAAAACCCCCCTTAAAAAAAACTGAGTGACATCACAGGAAAGCTGTGACCTGATTGGCTGGTAGGGAATCTGTACTGAATTTGAAAATAAAACATTGATTAAAACCCTAATTAGTAACGAAACCAGAGGGAGAAGATTACTGTATTTAGTTAGCTTTTAATATTTATAGTAGAAATCTAGCACTAGGAACCATATAGTTCATTGCAACATAATTTAGGAAGGATTTAATAAGTATTTTAAATTAATTTATTAGTGCTAGAAATCTCAGTTAGAGGGGTGAAGTGCTTCACCTGAGATGTGGGATGTCTGACGCTTCCAGCGTTCCGGACAACTACATCTGCAGGAAGGTACCCAGTTGCAGCTCCTCACAGACCGCATGGATCGGTTGGAGCAGCAACTGGATGCACTTAAGAGCATGCAGGTGGCAGAAAGCATCATAGACAGGAGTTTTAGAGACGTGGTTACACCCAAGGTGCAGGCAGATAGATGGGTGACCGCTAGAAGGGGCAGGCAGTCAGTGCAGGAATCCCCTGTGGCTGTCCCCCTCTCCTAACCAGTAGACTGTTTTGGATACTGTTTGGGCGGGGGGAAAACAGCAGCAGCCAGAGCAGTGGCACCACAGTTGGCACTGTTCAGGGAGGGGTAAAGTGCAGAAGAGCAATAGTTATAGGGGACTCTATAGTCAGGGGCACAGATAGGCGCCTCTGTGGACGTGAAAGACTCCAGGATGATATGTTGCCTCCCTGCTGCCAGGGTCAAAGATGTCTCTGAATGGACAGGGGGCATTCTGAAGGGGGAGGGTGAACAGCCAGAGGTTGCGGTACACATAGGGAGTTGGGTAGAAAGTTAAAAGACAGGACCTCTAGGGTTGTAATCTCAGGATTACTCCCTGTGCCATGTACCAGTGAGGCTAGAAATAGGAAGATAGTGCAGCTAAACAAGTGGCTGAACAGCTGGTGTAGAAGGGAGGGGTTCAGATATCTGGATCATTGGGATCTCTTCAGGGATAGGTGGGACCTGTACAAGGACGGGTTGCATCTAAACTGGAGGGGCACAAATATCCTGGCTGCGAGGTTTGCTAGCGTCACTCGGGAGGGTTGAAACTAGTGTGGCAGTGGGGTGGGAACCAGAGCAGTAGGACAGCAAGTGAAATAAATGAGGGGGAGCTAGTGAATTAGGTCAAAGACTGAGGAAGAGCAGGCAGGGAGATATTGCTGAGCACAACGGGACTGGTGGTCTGAAGTGCATTTGTTTCAATGTGAGAAGTATAACGGTAAGTCAAATGAATTTAGAGTTTGGATTAGTACTTGGAACTATGATGTTATTACAGAGACTTGGATGAGGGAAGGACAGGATTGGCAGCTAAATTTTCTGGGATTTAGAAGCTTCAGGTGGGATAGAGGGGGATGTAAAAGGGGTGGGGGAGTTGCATTACTGATTAAGGAGAATATCACTGCTGTACTGTGGGAGGACACATCGGCGGGGTCATGTAGCGAGGTAATATGGGTGGAGCTCAGGAATAGGAAGGGTACAGTCACGATGTTGGGGGTTTACTACAGGCCTCCCAACAGCCAGTGGGAGGTAGAGGAGCAGATATGTATACAGATTTTGGAAAGATGTAAAGGTAACGGTTGTAGTGGTGGGTGATTTTAACTTTCCCTATATTGACTGGGACTCACTTAGAGCTAGGGGCTTAGATGGGGCAGAATTTGTAAGGGGCATCCAGGAGGGCTTCTTGAAACATTATGTAGATAGTCCAACTAGGGATAGGGCTGTACTGGACCTGGTATTGGGGAATGAGCGCAGCCAGGTGGTCGAAGTTTCAGTTGGGGAGCATTTCGGGAACAGTGACCATAATTCCATAAGTTTTAAGGCACTTGTGGATAAGAGTAGTCCTCCGGTGAAGGTGCTAAATTGGGGGAAGGCTAATTATAACAATATTAGGCAGGAACTGAAGAATTTAGATTGGGGGTGGCTGTTTGAGGGTAAATCAACATCTGACATGTGGGAGTCTTTCAAACGTCAGTTGATTAAAATCCAGGACCAGCATGTTCCTGTGAGGAAGAAGGATAAGTTTGGCAAGTTTCGGAAACCTTGGATAACAAGGGATATTGTGAGCCTAGTCAAAAAGTAAAAAGAAGCATTCGTAAGAGCTGGAAGGCTGGGAACAGATGAAGCACTTGAGGAATATAAAGACAGTAGGAAGGAACTTGAGCAAGGAATCAAGAGGACTAAAAGGGGTCATGAAAAGTCATTGGCAAACAGGATTAAGGAAAATCCCAAGACTTTTTATACGTATATAAAGAGCAAGAGGGTAACCAGGGAAAGAGTTGGCCCACTCGAGGACAGAGGAGGGAATCTGTGTGGAGCCAGAGGAAATGGGCGAGGTACTAAATGAGTACTTTGCATCAGTATTCACCAAAGAGAAGGACTTGGTGGATGATGAGTCTAGGGAAGGGAGTGTAGATAGTTTGGGTCATGTCGTTATCAAAAAGGAGGAGGTGTTGGGCGTCTTGCAAAGCATTAAGGTAGATAAGTCCCCAGGGCCTGATGGGATCTATCCAGAATACTGAGGGAAGCACGGGAAGAAATTGCTGGGGCCTTGACAGAAATCTTTGTATCCTCATTGGCTACAGGTGAGGTCCCAGAGGACTGGAGAATAGCCAATATTGTCCCTTTTGTTTAAGAAGGGTAGCAAGGATAATCCAGGAAATTATAGGCCGGTGAGACTTGCGTCAGTGGTAGGGAAATTATTAGAGAGGATTCTTGGGACAGGATTTGCTCCCATTTGGAAACAAATGGACTTATTAGCGAGAGGCAGCATGGTTTTGTGAAGGGGAGGTCGTGTCTCACTAATTTGATTGAGTTTTTTGAGGAAGTGACGAAGATGATTGATGAAGGAAGGGCAGTGGATGTTGTCTACATGGACTTCAGTAAAGCCTTTGACAAGGTCCCTCATGGCAGACTGGTACAAAAGGTGAAGTCACATGGGATCAGAGGTGAGCTGGCAAGATGGATACAGAACTGGCTCGGTCATACAGAGGGTAGCAGTGGAAAGGTGCTTTTCTGAATGGAGGGCTGTGACAAGTGGTGGTCCGCAGGGATCAGTGCTGGACCCTTTGCTGTTTGTAGTATATATACATGACTTGGAGGAAAATGCAGCTGGTCTGATTAGTTAGTTTGCGGACGACACAAAGGTTGGTGGAATTGCGGATAGTGATGAGGATTGTCAGGATACAGCAGGATATAGATCGGTTGGAGACGTGGGCGGAGAAATGCCAGATGGAGTTTAATCCGGACAAATGTGAGGTAATGCATTTTGGAAGGTCTAATAAGGGTGCGAAGTATACAGTAAATGGCAGAACCCTTAGGAGTATTGACAGGCAGAAAGATCTGGGCGTACAGGTCCACAGGTCACTGAAAGTGGCAACACAGGTGGATAAGGTAGTCAAGAAGGCATACGGCATGCTTGCCTTCATCGGTCGGGGCAGAGAGTATAAAAATTGGCAAGTCATGCTGCAGCTGTACAGAACCTTAGTTAGGCCACACTTAAAATATTTCGTGCAACTCTGGTCGCCACACTACCAGTAGGACGTGGAGGCTTTGGAGAGGGTACGGAAGAGGTTTACCAGGATGTTGCCTGGTCTGGAGGGCATTAGCTATGAGGAGAGGTTGGATAAACTGATTGTTTTCACTGGAACGACGGAGGTGGAGGGGCAACATGATAGAGGTTTACAAAGTTATGAGTGGCATGGACAGTGAATAGTCAGAAGCTTTTTCCCAGGGTGGAAGAGTCAATTACTAGGGGACATAGGTTGAAGGTGCGAGGGGCAAAGTTTAGAGGGGATGTACGAGGCAAGTTCTTTGCACAGAGGGTGGTGAGTGCCTGGAACTTGCTGCCGGGGGAGGTGGTGGAAGCAGGTATGATAGCAACTTAGGAGGCATCTTGACGAATACATGAATAGAGGGATATGGTCCCCGGAAGTGCAATAGGTTTCAGTTTAGGCAGGCATCAAGATCGGCACAGGCTTGGAGGGCCAAATGGCCTGTTCCTGTGCTGTACTGTTCCTTGTTCTTTGAAACCTGGTTGGCATACTTTATTCTGGGGGGGCAAATAGTGTCTAATTGGCTATTTGGTGGGTGGGGAAATGTATTGATATGTTGTGACCTGTGAGAAGTGGGACTCCATTAACAGTGCATTTCTCCCACGTTCGTTGTAATGCTCTGGATTGCTCCCGCTGCCATGCATTAGTGAGTGCAGAAATGGGCAGTTAGTGCAGATGAATGGGTGGCTGAAGAGCTTTTCTTGCTCTTTCAAGGGTTGTGAACAGTGCTGACAAGGCCAGCATTTGTTGCCCATCCTTAATTGCCTTGAGAAAGTGTAGTGAACTGCTGCCTTTAGCCACTGCAGTCCATGTGGTATAGGTACAGAGTGCTGTTAGGAAGGGAGTTCCAGGAATTTGACCCAGCGACAGTGAAGGGTTGGCAATATAGTTCCAAGTCAGGATGGTATGTGACTTGGAGGGGAACTTACAGGTGATGGTGGTGGTCTCATGAGTTTGCTGCCCTTGTCCTTCCAAGTGGTGGTAGTGGTCCTAAGTTTGGAAGGAGTCTTGGTAATTGTTGCTGTGCATCTGCGTGGAGGGAATGAATGTTTAAGGTGGTGGATAGGGTGCCGATCAAGTGGTTTGCTTTGGCCTGGATAATGATGAGCTTCTTGAGTGTTCGAGCTGCACCCATCCAGTAAAGTGGAGAGTATACTCACACTTCTAACTTGTATTGTGGATGGTGGACAGCCTCTGGGGAGTCAGGCGGTGAGTTATTCACAGAATACCCAGCCTCTGACCACCTCTTTTAGCCATAGTATTTCTATCGTTGCTGCAGTTAAATTTCTGATGAATGGTAACCCCTAGGATGTTGGGGGTTTCAGCAATGGTAATGCCATTGAATGCCAAGGGGAGAATGTTTAGCTTCCCCTGTTGAAGATGTACATTGCCCACCACTTGTGTGCCATGAATGTTATTTGCCACTTATCAGCCCAAGCCTGAATGTTTTCCAGATCTTTCTGCATGTAGGCACTGACTGCTTCAGTATCAGAGGAACTCAAATGGTACTGAACACTCTGCAATTATCAACAAACATTTTCACTTCTTCTGACCTTTTATGATGGAGAGTGTCATTGATGAAGCAGCTGAAGATGGTTTGGCCTGGGACAATACCCTGAGTAATTCCTGCAATGGCCTGGGGCTTGGATGCTTGGCCTGTAACAACCACAACCATCTCCCTTTTGTGCTAGGTATGACTCAAACCAATGGATAGTTCCCCCTGATTCCTATTAACTTCAATTTTGCTCATGCTCCTTGATGCCACACTTGGTCAAATGCTGCCTTGATGCCAAGGACTGTCTATCCTTTCTCACTCTTTAATTCTGCTCTTTTGGCCATGTTTGCACTAAAGATGTAACGAAATCTGTAGCCAAGTGACCCAGCAGAACCCAAACTGAGCATTTTTTTTATTCATTCATGGGATGTGGGTGTCACTGGCTAGACAGCATTTATTGCCCATCCCTAATTGCCCTTGAGAAGGTGATAGTAAGCTGCCTTCTTGAACTGTTGAAGTCCATGTGGAGTAGTTAAACCCACAGTGCTGTTGGGAAGGGAGTTCCAGGATTTTGACCCAGCGACAGTGAAGGAATGGCGATTATAGTTCCAAATCAGGATGGTGTGTGACTTGGGGAACTTCACATTGAGGATACCCTCCATGTTGTGAAGCACTACCACTGTGCTAAATGGGATAGATTTCAAACAGACCTAACAGTGCAAAACTGGGTGTCCATGAGGCACTGTGGGCCATCAGCAGCAGTAGAATTGTTCTCAACCACAATCTATAATTTCATGGCCTGGCATATTCCCCACTCTACTGTTACCATCATGCCAGGAGATCAACCCTGGTTCAATGAAGAGTGCAGGACAGCATGACAGGAGCAGCACCAGGCATACCTCAATGAGGTGTCAACCTGGTGAAGCTACAAACAGGATTACATGCTTGCCAAACTGCGTAAGCAGCATGTGATACAGTGCTAAGTGATCCCATAACCAATGGATCAGAACTAGGCTCTGCAGTCCTGCCACATCCAACCACGAATGGTGGACAATTAAACAATAAACCGGAAGAGGTGGCTCCACAAATATCCCCATCCTCAATGATGGGGGGAGCCCAGTACATCAGTACAAATAAGGCTGAAGCATTTGCAACAATTTTCAGCCAGAAAGTGTGGAGTTTGATCCATCTTGGCCTCCTCCTGAAGTCCCCAGCATCACTGATGCCAGACTTCAGGCAATTCAGTTCACTCTGAAGGCACTGGATACTGCAAAGGCTATGGGCCTTGACAATATTTCGGCATAGTACTGAAGACCTGTGCTCCAGAACCTACCGTGCCTCTAGCCAAGCTGTTCCAGTACAGCTACAACACTGGCATCTACCCAGCAATGTGGAAAATTGCTCAGGTATGTCCTGTACACAAAGCAGGACAAGTCCAACCTGGCCAATTACCGCCCCCATCAGTCTACTCTCAATCAGTAGTAAAGTGATGGAAGATGTTATCGACAATGATATCCAGCGGCACTTGCTTAGCAACAACCTGCTCCATGACACTCCGTTTGGGTTCTGTCCGAGCCAACCAGCTCCTGACCTCATTACAGCCTTGGTTCAAACATGGACAAAAGAATTGAACTCCGGAGGTGAGAGTGACTGCCCTTGACATCAAGGCAGCATTTGACAGGGCATGGCATCAAGGAGCACTTGCAAAACCAAAACCAAAGTCAATGGGAATCGGGGAAAACTCTCTGGAGTCATACCTAGCGCAAAGGAAGATGGTTACGGTTGTTGCAGGTCAATCATCTGAGCTTCAGGAGTTCCTCCAGGGTAGTGTCTGAGGCCCAACCATCTTCAGCTGCTTCATCAATGACATTCCTTCAATCATAAGGTCAGAAGTGGGGATGTTCACTGCACAGTGTTCAGCACCATTCATGACTCCTCAGATACTGAAGCAGTCTGTGTAGAAATGCAGCAAGAACATTCGCACCACACAAGTGCCAGGCAATGACCATCTCCAACAAGAGAGAATCTAACCATCTCCCCTTGACATTCAATGGGATTGCCATCACTGAATCCCCCACTATCAAAATCCTAGGGGCTACCATTGACCAGCAACTGAACTGGAGTAGCCATATAAATACCATGGCTACAAGAGCAGGTCAGAGGCTAGGAATCCTGTGGTGAGTAACTCCTCCTGACTCCCCAAAGCCTGTCCACCATGCACAAGTCAGGAGTGATGGAATACTCCACTTGTTGGAGCTGCACCCATCCAGGCAATACTCAAGAAGCTTGACACCATCCAGGACACAGTGACCTGCTTGATTGGCACCCCATCCACAAACATTCACTTCCTCCACCAACACACAGTGGCAGCAGTGTGTACCATCTACAAGATGCAATGCACCAAGGCTCCTTTTGGACAACACCTTCCAAACTTGCGACTTCTACCTGCTAGAAGGACAAGGGCAGCAAATGCATGGGAACACCACCATCTGCAAGTTTCCCCCTCCAAGTCACACATCATCCTGACCTGGAACTATATTGCTGTTCCTTCGCTGTTGCAGGGTCAAAATCCTGGAACTCCCTTCCTAACAGCACTGTGGGTGTACCTACCTCACATAGACTGCAGCGGTTTAAGAAGGCAGCTCACCACCACCTTCTCAAGGGCAATTGGGGATGGGCAGTAAATGCTGGCCGAGGCAGCGACATCCACATCCCATGAATGAATTTAAAAAAAACACTTGCGGGTGGTCCCGTGCATTTTCTGTCCTTGTCCTTCTAGGTGGTAGATGTTGCAGGTTTTGAAGGTGCTGTCTATGGAGCCTTGGTGCGTTGCTGCAGTGCACCTTGTAGATTCTTGGGGCTTTGAAACTGGTTTTGGAGGGCAAACAAGGCAAGAGGATACACAACAAATGGTAGGGTGCTGAGAACTGTAGAGGAACAGATGGCCTTTGAGTGCATGTTCACAGATCCCTGCAGGTTGCAAGACCGGTAGATAAGGTGGCTAAGAAGGCTTATGGGATACATTGCTAACTGAGGCATGGAGTATAAGAGAAGGGAGGTTATGCTTGAGCTATATAAAACACTAGGCCATAGCTCGAAGTTGAGAAATGTTTTCACCCAGAGGGTGGTGGATGTCTGGAACTGACTGCTTGAAAGGGTGGTGGAGGCAGAAACCCTCACTGCAAATTTAAAAAGAAATGCTTGGATGTGCACTTGAGGTGCTATAACCTACGGGACTATAAACCAAGAGCTGGAAAGTGGGATTAGACTGGATCTCTCTCAGCTTGCACAGACATGATGGGCCGAATCACCACCTGTGCTGTAAATTTTCTATTTCTATCAATTTATTTAACCTGTTATTCCTTGACATTGTCCTTTTTTTAAAGTTATGCAACCATATATTTTGTCATTGCTTTATAGATCAGATCAGGACCGAGACATTTTGCTTTAGTGGAATTGGGCCTATCTTCATGGCAGGACTTCTACTAACAACAAAGATATGTTCCCTTGACCTCGGTCAATTGTTCAGTATCAGCTCCATTTAATTATTTGTGGAATCCCTGACCTATGACAAAGTATACTTGTAAGAAGTTGGAATTGGTGATGAGAATTCTCTGGCTTGCTGCAGCATAATGTTGCTGGAGAATATCAATTTAATTTTTTTAAATTGTCATATATGCATATGTAATGGATAGTTCTGCAACTGGTTGCATAATCTTTTGAAGTACTTGAATTTAGGTGGCCCTTGTGCCATCCACAGCAATCTGGGCACCAGGGAGAAATGTGCATTCCTGGTGTCCAATATTGCTATGGTGACAATGATGGAATGATCTGTATTTGTCATTTGCATCTTATTTCAACATGAAGGTCCCTGTATTGTCATTCTTTAATCTGAGAATATAATCTAGTATGCTTCTGAAAAGATGAGTCTTCTTGTACCATACCATTACCGTGCCTTTCTCATTACTATAAATGGACTATGGGCTGAAGAGGAATTGAAATGGTGAGAACCTTGTAGATTATTGGGATTCCTCCCTGTAAGCAAGCAATAAATATGGCAATGTTTAATCAGTCCTTTTGGGCTCTGAGCATATGACATAAGACTATGTGGCATTAAACACTCTCTACTAGTCCATTAGTTTGATGATTGTAAGGGGTGAATTAGAGATGTTTCATGTTATAAGTGAGTCAATAGCTAAGATCTGAAACTAGGTTCCTGGTGGGTCAAGGAGCTGGATTTTCTTCCCACTAGTAAATTGGAGGTGCTGTTAGATGAGCAACCTCCAGTGTTCTCTTAAAGTACTAATGATTAGTCTGCCCACTGCCTGTACAAGTGAAGTAATGCTTGCCTTGAGCGCACCACCTGACTCTCCAAATTGCAATCAGGGTTTTATGTACATCATAAGACCCCTTTCTGCATTTTGCAACTGGCCTTCACTTGAAACAGATATGGGCAGCTGGAGCACCACTTGGGACCCTACTCAGGCTGGAACTGTAACTCGTCCATTAATTTGAGAGAATTTCTGTGGCTGTTCCCCAATCGTCTCCGATAACTTCAGTGGAAGAATGATGGAAACACCAGAGAAATGGTATAAATGACCATCAGAATTTCAGTGGGAGCTTATTGCTCATGAGGTCTCATTTATAGATAAAGATCAGTTCAAGATTTTTTTGATGTTTCATTTATTGGAAACTGAACTCTGAATTTGCGCTGTAATCCAATTAATCATCTCCTGCCCTGTGGAGAGCCACACTTTAACAGTGCTAGTGTTGTCCTGTCTCTGAACCATGGTCCTGTTCAAATGTGGCTCCTTGTTGAGAACATAAAATTAATGTACTTTTTTCATATGATTTAACAAATCTTCAGTTTTATTTTAGAAAAATTAACTTTATTTTCCTCATGCACCAGTTGACTTCTAGAATGATTTTGGAGGCAGGTGTCTGTAATTGTCATGAGGATTTTCATAATTGTCTGCCATAACTTCAGAACACAAATTTGGGAGAACCCTTTAGATGTTTATGAAGTTACAGGAAACTTCTGTGGAACTTGTACACAGGGTACTTTGACTTTTCGGTTCTGTATAAAATTGTAATCAAAGTCTGCATTAATGCTGCTAAAGCACCCTAATAGGCATGTAAATGCTATAAATAATACGCTGTGCCAATCAAACTGGAGTACTGAAACTAATTCTCATGCAACAATAAGACAATTTAATGATGGCTCTTATTTACTATTTCAAGCACACGTAGCATGGAAATAAAGCTATCTCATCTTGGAGCAGAAGGGCAACCAACTACTAAAGAGGGTTCAATAGGCAATAATACAAGAGGTCATTGTATTCACAACAAATCATTGTGCTTGCAAAGATTTGCAGAGACAGGTCTAAAAATGCCAAGGTAAGTAATGAAGAAAACTGCCAATAATCTTGCACGGCTATATGAGGATGACTTTTGAGACATTAAGTCATTTCCTTTATATTACTATATACTAGTATGGGTGTCAGTCATCTTAAATTGGCAGAAATGCCTATCCAAGAAGGTTGCAGGTGTCAGTCACATTCACATTAATAGTTTCATAGACTATTTACTTGATTTTTGCCTGAACCTTTACAGTACAGTGTAAGCAAAAAAGAGGCAATGAGAAAAGGCTTATTTTCAGTTGAGGAAAAAAATGTAGTCTAGCTGAAATGGCCCAGCAAGCCATTCAGTTGTCCAGGGTATTTAGCAATGGGCAGCAATGCCCACATCCCATGAAAGTGCATGATTTTGTTTTTAATTCTATTAGAATTGGCAACACATAAAACATCTTTGCTTTTCCATCTTTAACTAGCAAGGTATTGACATTTCATTCTACCAGAACGAGCAATGTAACTGGTGTGCAGGCTTTGCTTCTCAATTTACATTCAACTGATGCATGCTGTTCTTTTTGCGGAAAGTGGTAGGATGTAACAAATAAGTATGAACTAGCTAATAGGTCATTATGCAAGTGATAGAATGGGAGGCAACTGAAGTTTGTGCTGACAGTGCTGTTCATTTGTGCAGTGATAATTGCATGCATATTCTGAGTGTTCATTTTCATTAACAACTTTCATTCATATAACAACATTAATGTAAAAACATCCTGATTTATTGTGCCCATATAAATAGAGGAATGAACATTTGAGCCATGGAGATTAAATGGGATTGAGGGTGGGGACTGAAGTTAAATTGAAATGATGGGTTTTAGAAGAGGATGGAGAATTTGAGAGAGGGAGTTTGAAAGTGGAGCCAAGGCTGCTAAAGGCTAAGTGGTGAGATAAAGGGGTTGAGGAAACACAATGTTGCAGCAAGAGAACTAAAGGTAGTGGGGAGGGAAAATTTTAGCATTTGAGGAGTTTGCAGAGATAGAATGGGGCAAATGTGTAAAAGAAATTGAAGATATTTAATAGTGGGGGACATGGAACCAGCATAAGTCAGTGTGGGAATGATGAGACGATGAGCCAATGGGACTTATTTTTTTTTTTTTAAATGCATCTAATGGTTTTGTTTGGTGGGGTGTGGGCGTTACTGGCTAGGCCAGCATTTATTGCCCATCCCTAATTGCCCTTGAGAAGGTAGTGAGGTGCCTTCTTGAACCATTGAAGTCCTTGGGGTGTAGGTACGCTAACAGTGCTGTTATGAAGACAGTTCCAGGATTTTGACCCAGTGACAGTGAAGGAACGGCAATATAGTTCCAAGTCAGGATGGTGTGTGCTTGGAAGGGAACTTGTAGGTGGTGTTCCCATGCATCTGCTGCCCTTGTCCTTCTGGGTGGTAGAGGTCACTGGTTGGTTTGGAAGGTGCTGTCTAAGGAGCCTTGGTGCATTGCTGAAGGTCATCTTGTAGATGGTACACACTGCTGCCACTGCCAGTGGTGGAGGGAGTGAATGTTGGAAGTGCTGGATGGGGTGCCAATCGAGCGGGCTGCTTTGTCCTGGATGGTGTCGAGCTTCCTGAGTGGTGGCGCTGCACCCATCCAGGCTGGTGGAGAGTATTCTATCACACTCTTGACTTGTAGATGGTGGACAGATGTTGAGGAGACAGTGTCACAGAATTTCCATACATTTTTTTTTGTTAAAACTTGGAATCTGTATTTTCAAAACTGAAGAGGGCGATCTTTTGGATTTTTTTTTAAAGGAGGTTGACCGCTGGACAAGTTTTTCTGGAAAACCTGTGATTTCCAGTAAACAGAGCAAGGGTTTTGACCCAAGAGCTACCCTTTTGTGACAAGAGAATTTATGACTTGGCATGAGACTTGCTTGGACAAGTAGTTTCATTTTGAACTGAAAAGGTGCTGGTTTTTGGACTAAAAGCAGGCAGTTGAAATCTGCATATGGACCTGCCAGGAGATCAGAAGATAAAGCAGATAACTATTACCTCTTTGAAGAACCCCTGCTCTGGAAAAGCAAGGGCTTGTATGACGTTGGACTGTTTCCTCCTGTGTTTATGAAGAAACACAATGTGTGCAGAAAACTTGCATCTTTAAAAAGGACTATTGCATCAAATGTGAGAACTGACGCTTGTTGTGGCACACCTGATGGAAAACCTATCCGAAGCTTCTGCAGTTGAATTTCTAAATGCCAAAACACTGTTCATCAACTTCACCTGGAAAGACTGGCATCCAACTATTTGACTTTGGAACACCATGCCAAAACAGAAGACCTCCATGTCTTCGCTTCAATACAAGTTTTTTTTTTTTTTTTTTTAAATTTTTTTTAAATTCCTTTTTGAAACAGCTGTAAATACCTTTTCCCTGTTAACCAGTTTTTAGATGTGTGCATGAGGCTTAGGATAATACAGGACATTAATATTTTGATTTGCATATATATATTCATTGGTTAAGATTCGGTTTTATAATCAACAGATAATTGTTTGTTTGTTAAAGGAAACCTGGTTGGTGTGCTTTATTCAGGATACAAAGAGTATCTATTTGGCTGTTTTGGTAAGTGGGAAAATTTTTATGTTGTGAACTGTGCAGAATTGGGACTGAATTAACAGTGCACTCCTTCCACCTAAATCGTAACAACAGGTGAGTTACTCTGTGCAGAATTCACAGCCTCTGACCTGCTCTTGTAGACACAGCATTTATGTGACTGGTTCAGTTCAGCTTCTGGTCAATGATAACCCCCAGGATATTGTTAGTGGGGGATTCAGCAATGGTAATGCCATTGAATATCAAAGGGAGATGGTTAGATTCTCTTACTGGAGCTGCTCATTGTGCGGTGTGAATGTTACTTGCCACTTATCAGCCCGAGCTTGGATGTTGTCTAGGTCTTGTTTCATCTGGACATGGGCTGCTTCAGTATCTAAGTAGTCACAAATGGTGCTGAACATTGTGCAACCATCAGCAAACATCCCCACTTCTGACCTTATGTTGGAGGGAAGGTCATTGAAGCAGCTGAAGATGGTTGGGCCTAGGACACTACCATGAGGAACTCCTGCAGTGATATCCTATGACTGAGAGGATTTGACCTCCAACGACCACCGCCATCTTCCTTTTGTGTTGGGTATGACTCCAACCATTGAAGAGTTTTCTCCCTGATTCCCATTGACTCCAGTTTTGCTAGGGCTCCTTGATGCCATACTTGGTCAGATGCTGTCTTGATGTCAAGGGCAGTCACTCTCGCCTCACCTCTGGAGTTCATCCCTTTTTGTCCGTGTTTGAACCAAGGCTGTAAAGAGGTCAGGAGTTGAGTGGCCCTGGCTGAACCCAAACTGGAAGTCAATGAGCAGGTTATTGCTGAGCAAGTGATGTTTGATAGCACTGTTGATCACCCCTTACATCACTTTGCTGATTGAGAGTAGACTGATAGGACAGTAATTGGCCAGGTTGGATTTGTCCTGCTTTTGTGTATAGAACCTACCTGAGCAATTTTTCACATTGCCAGGTAGATGCCAGTGTTGTAGCTGTACTGGAATAACTTGGCTAGGGGCGCGGCTAGTTCTGGAGCACAGGTCTTCAGTACTATTGCTGGAATGTTTCAAAGGCTATGGGCCTTGACTGTATCTAGTGCTTCCACCATTTTCTTTGATATCATATGGGGTGAATCGGATTGACTGAGGACTGGCATCTGTGATGCTGGGGACCTACAGGAGGAGGCCAAGATGGATTGTCCACTTGGCACTTCTGGGTGAAGATGGATACAAATGCTTCAGCCTTTTCTTTTGCACTGATATGCTGGGTATCCCCATCATTGAGGATGGGGATATTTGTGGAGCCTCCTCCACCTGTTGGTTGTTTAATTGTTCACCACCATTCATGACTGGATGTGGCAGGACTGCAGAGATCTGATCTGTTGGTTGTGGGATCGCTTAGCCCTGTCTATTGCACACTGCTTCTGCTGTTTGGCAAGCAAGTAGTCCTGTGTTGTAGCTTCACCAGGTTGACACCTCATTTTTAGGTATGCTTGTTGCTGCTCCTGGCATGCCCTCCTGCACTCTTTGAACCAGTGTTGGTCCCCTGGATTGATGGTCAAGGTAGCATGGGGATATGCCGGGCCATGAGGTTGCATATTGTGGCTGAATATAATTCTGCTGCTGATGGCCCACAGAGCCTCATGGATGGCCAGTTTTGCATTGCTAGATCTGTTTGAAATCTATCCCATTTAGCATAGTGGTAGTGCCACACAACACAATGGTGGGTATCCTTTAATGGGAATACGGGATTTTGTCTCCACAAGAACTGTGCGGTGGTCACTCTTAACAATACTGTCATGGTCAGATGCATCTGCGCCAAGTAGATTTGTGAGGATGAGGTCAAGTAGGTCTTTCCCTCTTGGTTTACTCATCACCTGCCCAGACCCACTCTAGAAGGTATGTCCCTTAGGACTCTGTCAATTCAGTCTGTAGTGGTACTACTGAGCCACTCTTGGTGATGGGCACTGAAGTCCCCCATCCAGAGCACAGGCTGTGCCGAATGGTAATCAGCCAAAGGTTTCCATGCCCATGTTTGACCTGATGCCATGAGATTTCGTAGGAATTGGAGTAAATGTTGAGGACTCAGGACCGCTCCCTCCCAACTGTGTACCATTGTGCCACCACCTCTAGTGGGACTGTCCTTCCATTGGGACAGGACATACCCAGGGATGGTGATGGTGTCTGGGACATTGTCTGTAAGGCATGATTTCAGTGAGTGACTGTCAGTCTGTTGCTTGAATACTCTGTGGGACAGCTCTCGCAATTTTGGCTCCCAGATGTTAGTTAGGAGGACTTTGCAGGGTTGACAGGGCTGAGTTTGCCATTGTCGTTTCCAGTTCCTTGGCTGATGCCGGCTGGTCTGTCCAGTTTCATTCCTTTTTGTAGACCTTGTAGCAGTTAGATACAACTGAGTGGCTTGCTAGGCCATTTTAGAGGGCATTTAAGAGTCAACCATATTGCTGTGGGTCTGGAGTCATATGTAGGCCAGACCAGGTAAGGATGGCAGAGTTACTTCTCTAAAGGACATTAGTGAACCAGATGGGTTTTCACAACAATTAAGTGATTTTCATGGTCACCGTTAGACTAGATATTTTAATTCCAGATTCTTTCTTATTGAATTCAAATTTCACCATCTGCTGTGGGATTGAGAGAATAATTAAATGACTATGTGAAATAATATTCTACAGGGCACAATACAGACAATGGATTTTGCTGAAGCATCAACATAGTATGTGGCAACAGTACAACAATAACTAACTAGTTCCGAAGAAGGGTCACTGACCCGAAACGTTAACTCTGCTTCTCTTTTCACAGATGCTGCCAGACCTGCTGAATGGTTCCAGCATTTCTTGTTTTTATTTCAGATTTCCAGCATCCACCGTATTTTGCTTTTATAATAACTAACTAGTATTTATTTGGCACCATTAACATAGTAAAATGTGCTAAAGTGCTTCGCAGGGCCTTTATCAATCAAATTTAACTCCTAAGGAGATATTGGGACAGGTGACCAAAAGCTTGGTCAAAGGTCAGTTTGAAGGAGGTGAGGGGTTTAGGGAAGGAATTCCAGAGTTTAGGACCTAAATCATTGAAGGCATGGCCACCAATAGTGGAGCAACAAAAATCGGATGTGTAAGAGGTGCATAGAAATCTCTGGGTTGTAAGGCTGGAGGAGGTTTCAGAAATAGGGAAGGGTGAGGCCATGGAAGGATTTGCAAACAGGATGAGAATTTTGACTCAGTCTGGCAAGTCTTCAATTGCAATGTAGATTAGCAAACATGGAAAGATGTGACTTGATATGAGTTAGGATACAGGCAGCAGAGCTTTGGTTGAGCACAAGTTTATGGAAGGTGCAAGGTTGAAAACCAATAGTCATATGCCTAGAGGTGACCAAAGGCATGGTTGGGGGTTCTGAGCAGCAGATGAGCTGAGGCATCGCAGAGATGTACGATGCTAGAGCTGGAAGTAATGGAGATGGAGAGCATATGGGTGAAGTTCACTTTGGGGTCAAATAGTACTCTAAGGTGGCGGACAGTCTGTTTTTAGCCTCTTATAGTGGCCAGGGAGAGGAATGAAGGTAATAGCTAGAGAATAGGGTTTGTGACTGGGAGTAAAGTCAATAGCTTTGGTCTTCCCAATATTTAATTGGAGGAAATTTCTGATCTTGAAAATTGGATGTCGGACATGTAGTGTGACAAATCAGTAGGTAGAGGGGTCAAGATAGGTGAGTGCCGTCAGCATAAATGGTGGAACCTGACATGTTTTTAGATGTTGCCGAGTAGTACACTGCAGTATAATCCTACATAATTTAAAAAAAAAAAAATTTAACCTTGTTCAACTAAAACTCATTGCTACAAATCCGATTCCCTATTTTTTATTTCCCAAACCCTGGTGCTTCCAAAAGTACGATGATAAAAATACTCAAATATCAGTTTACACCAGGAACAGCCATCTTTTAGCAAAAATGTCTGCAACTGGTCTTGAAAATAAATCCTTAAACTCGGGATTCCTTGAGAATTCCTTTGACAGTTTTTTATATACATATATTCTTCAGGGAAAAATTCATCAATAATTGCACTCACCTGAAAACACTAGCCTCAATTATATGCAATTAAAGTGGGGAAAAAGTAACATCTGATTTACACTCAAATGGTTTGCAGTCACAACTCCCAACCAATCTGACTCTTTGATACTGCCAACCTCTAATACCAGTAGAAAATTAAACCATCTTTGTCTTGTAAAATGCTGGCAAGGTGATACCCGGGCTAAAATGCTCACTGTCACTTTAAAAAGCCAATGGTTTGCATGAGTGGAGATATATATGGAAACATAAACTCAATCAGGCTTTCTAGAAATACAAAATCTTTTAATGGAGAACAGTGCCAGTGGTAATCCTGAAATAAATGTTACTGCAGGTAGGCAGAACATGAGGCCTGAAGTGTGGCACTTCATAGGTGATAAAAGGTATCGACCTAAAAGGTTAACACTATTTCTCACTCATCAGATGATGCCTGACCTGAGTATTTCCAGTGTTTTTTGTTTTTATTTCAGATTTACACCTTGGGCGGCACCTTACACATGGGCGGCACAGTGGCGCAGTGGTTAGCACTGCAGCCTCACAGCTCCAGGGACCCGGGTTCGATTCTGGGTACTGCCTGTGTGGAGTTTGCAAGTTCTCCCTGTGTCTGCGTGGGTTTTCTCCGGGTGCTCCGGTTTCCTCCCACAAGCCAAAAGACTTGCAGGTTGATAGGTAAATTGGCCATTATAAATTGTCACTAGTATAGGTAGGTGGTAGGGAAATATAGGGACAGGTGGGGATGTTTGGTAGGAATATGGGATTAGTGTAGGATTAGTATAAATGGGTGGTTGATGGTCGGCACAGACTCGGTGGGCCGAAGGGCCTGTTTCAGTGCTGTATCTCTAATCTAATCTAATTTCCAGTGTCTGTAGTATTATTTCTGCATGAATAATTATACACTAGATGGAAGACACTGGATTTCTATCCACCTTTGTCAGCTTTTCAGTGGTACCGCAGGAGGTAAGGTGTAAAATCCATTGCTGACCTATATAACTTACTTTATCCATTCTTCAGAGATGAATTTTCTGCCAGACACAATAGTAGACAATGAAAATATCTGACACAAAATAGTTAAACAAAGGACTTGGAAATCACTTTGAACAATTTGATAGGTTTGCCTTCTATTATTTCATACGTTCTCCAGATTAGTTAATTCTAGATTTGTTGTTTTCCGAAGTCCCTAATGATTCTAAGTTTTCCAGCTGATTTCCACACTTCTGATTTGTACGTTCTCTAGCTCTGAGTTCTGATTTACTGCTGTTTGCACTTTGGACAATTCAATAAAGTGTAACTGAAAAGTCTGCGGAAAATGTTTAATAGAAAATTTAAGTCGTGAGCTTAGAGGAAATTTATGGTAAGTCAGAGTTGTTCAATATAATAGCAGATTTTCCAATTCCTTTAGTCATAGTGAGTTGTTTCATAATTGACATACTACACTATTTTACATTATCAGGGTCAGTGATATAGTGACAGAATGTCAAACTATATTACATGATACTTTGAGATCAAATTCCATGACTGTACATTTATCCTTTCCTTGAAAAGGAATATGCCTTTAATGGTAACATTTTAAATGGAGTAGAGGACAAAGGGACCTTTGTGCACAGGCCACTAATGCACGCACATGCGGATAAGGCTATAAAAATAAAAGCAAATGGAAACCTTGAATAAAATTCAAGGTTAGTACTGAGTGCTGGTGGAGGGCACAGAATGAAAAGTGAGTGGATTTTAAGGGTTAATCTGTCAGGTCCAGTTTTTGTTTTGTTTTTACATTTCACAATTAACTGAAATTACTGCTTGCGTTAAGAGGCAAGTTGGGGTTCTTACAGTTTTTTAAACTGGCCCATATAAGCTCTGAGTAGCGGTAGCTGGCTTAAACTGGTTTCAGAGCTCTGGAAAAGTTAACAAATGGTTTTCAGCAAGTATAAATTCAGGGGACTCTGTGCTGCTTGAGTGTACTGTGCTGCTGGAGGGAACAGAATGTGAAGGAGGGAGTTTGGTGAGAGGGAGTTCAGTATGGTGGGGAAATATAAATTTAATTTTTATTTAAACTCCATAAAGATGGCGGGACAGGTGATGTGTCGTGGCTGTAGTGTGTGGGAGCTCCTGGATGCCATGGCAACCATGTCTAGTAAGTGTCTGCGGTTTGAGGAGCTTCGGCTCTCAGTCACTGAGCTGGGGGCTGAGCTGCAGACACTGCAATGCATCAGGGACAGGGAGGGGAAAGTTACCTGGACACTGTTTGAGAAGGTAGTCACACCCCTTGGGAAAGGGTCCTGTTTTGGTCAATGGTCAGGGACAGGAGGGAGTTGCTGTGAGTTAGGCAGGTAAGGGGATTGAGAAGGTAGGAGTGGAGGAGCCTCCGCCCTTGCGATTGAGCAAGTTTGAGGTTCTTGCAGCTTGTATAGACAAGAATGAGGGCTGTAGTGTGGATGAGCAGACTGACCATGGCACAGGAAGCTGTTCAAGTGGGGGGAGCAAAAAGGAAAGTAATAGTTGGGGACAGTATAGTGAGGGGGGATTGACCCTGTTCTCTGCAGCAGAGTGAGAATCCAGAAGGCTGTGTTGTCTGCCTGGTGCCAGGGTTTGGGACATCTGCTCAGAGCTGGAGAGGAACTTAGTGGGAGGGGAAGGATCCAGTTGTTGTGGACTATATAGGTACAAGAAGAGGTTCTGCATAGTCAGTATGAGGATCTAGGCACCAGATTAAGAAGCAGAACATCAAAGATAATCTTTGGATTATTAACTGAGTCACGTGCAAATTGGAGTAGGGCAAATCAGATTTTTAAAAAAATGAATGCATGACTCAAAGATTGGTGTTAGAAGTGGGTTCTGGTTTGTGGGGCACTGGCAACAGTATTGGGGAAAGTGGGGCCTGTACTGTTGGAATGGTCTACACCTGAACTGTGCTGCAGGTGTTCTAGCGAGTCACATAATTAGGGAAGTAGAGAGGGTTTTAAACTAAATTGTGGGGGCAAGGGATCAAATTTGGGAAGATGTGGTAAATTCAAAGAGTAGAGGCCAGGCAAAAGAGAAAGGTATTAATATGGGTAAAAGATAAACAGACTATGACCAGAAGGGATAGTCATTACAAATTTGAGTAAATCGGCAGACAAGGCTAGAGATTATATAAAAAGCAAAACCTAAAGGCTTTCTATCTGAATACACATAGCATTTGAAACAAAACAGATAAACCTAGTGCAAATTAGAAATAAATGATATAAATAAATGATTTGCCATCCTGCAGCCATTTCTCTGTAATGGCTTAAATTGGGACCTGAATATTAGAGTACGTGACCTTTAGGAAGGACAGGAAGCTAGGAGAAGGTGGAGGGGTGGCTGTGTTAATTAATGGTATTAGCATAATGGAGAGGACTGCTCTAAGTTCAGGAAACCAGGATGTAGAAGCAGTTTGGGTCAAGATGAGAAATGATAAAGACAAGAAGCCACTTATGACAGGGTGCCTGTACACCACTAACAGTAACCAGATGGTAGGATGGGGTATTAAGGAAGAAATAATGGGAGCTTGTCAAAAAGGTAGTATGGGCGGCGCTCTGTTAAGCACTGCAGCCTCGCAGCTTCAGCGACCCGGGTTCGGTTCTGGGTACTGCCTGTGCGGAGGTTGCAAGTTCTCCTTGTGACCTGCGTGGGTTTCCTCCCACATGCCAAAGACTTGCAGGTTGATGGGTAAATTGGCTGTTGTAAATTTCCCCTAGTGTAGGTAGGGGAATTGAGGGAAGGAGGGGGTGAGAGTGAAATGGGATTAATGTAGGATTAGTATAAATGGGTGGCTGATGGTCAGCACAGACTCGGTGAGCCAAAGGGCCTGTTTCAGTGCTGTATCTCTGACTTTGACTAATAAACATATGGAATTTTAATCTACATAGGAAAAATCAGATGTGCCTAGAGTAGCCTAGATGAGGAGTTCATAGATGGTTTCAGAATAGTTTCTTAAAACAGCATGTTCTGGAGTCAGCAGGCTATACTAGACCTGGTATTGTGCAACAAAATAGGATTAATGACCTCATGGGGAAGGTGCCCCTAGGCAGCAATGATTATAATATGATTGAATTTTACATTCAGTTTAAGGGAGAGAAGGCCTAAGACTAGTATTTTAAACTTAAATAAGGGCAATTGAGGGCATGAAAGCAGAGCTAGCAAATGTGAACTGGCAAATTTAGGTTAAGGACTAAGTAAAGAGAGATGCAGTGGCAGACATGTAAGGGGATATTTCAGAATACAAAGAATAGATGCATTCCAATGAGAAAAATTCCAAGGGGAGGACCAACCAACTGTGGCTAACTAAAGAAGTTAAAGATAGTATCAAACTTGAAGAAAAAGCATATAATTGTGCAGAGATGGGTGGTAGGTCAGAAGATTGGACAGAAAAGCAGCAAAGAATGACAGAATAAGGAGGGAAAAAATAGAGTACGTGAGAAATATAAAGACATTGAGAGTTTTGATATTTAAAAGTTAACAAAGTGAGCATTGGTTCTATAGAAAGGGTCTGGGGAATTAAGACCAAATAAGGAAATGGCAGATGAATTGAACAGGTATTTTGCATTGGTCTTCACCATGGAGGATTCAAGTATCACCCACAGAAATAGCTATAAATCAGGAAATGGAAGGGAAGGAGGAACTCAAATTACAATCACTGGGGAAGTGGTACTGAGCAAATTGTTGGAGCTGTGGGCTGACAAGTCCCTAGGTGCTGATGGACCTCATCCTAGGGTCCCAAAATAAGTGACCAGTGAGATAGTTGATGCGTTGATTTTGATTTTCCAGAATTCCCTAGCTTCGGAAAAGATTCCATATAGAGTGGAAAATAGCAAATGTAACTCCTTTATTCAAAAAGGGAGGGAGACCGAAAGCGGGAAACTACAGGCCAGTTAGCTTAACATCTGTCATAGGGAAAATGTTAGCTGCTATTTTAGATGGTATAGCAGGGCACTTAAAGGTCAAGGTAATCGGGCAGAGCCAACATGGTTTTGTGTAAGGGAAATCATGTTTAACCAATTTATTGGAGTTCTTTGAAGAAGTAACATGGTGTGAATAAAGGTGGATGTACTGCATTTGAATTTCCAGAAGGCAGTTGATAAGGTGCAACATTAAAGGTTATCGTGGAAAATAAAAGCTCATGGTGTAGGGGGTAACATTTTGGCAGGGATAGAAGATTGGATGGCTAACAGGAAACAGTAGGCATAAATGCATAATTTTCTGGTTGGCAAGATGTAACAAGTAGTGTGCCATGGGGATCAGTGCTGGGGCCTCAACATTTTATAATTTATATAAATGACTTGGATGAAGGGACCAAAGGTATGGTTTCTAAATTTGCTGTTTGAGACAAAGATAGGTGGAAAGTAAGTTGTGAAGAGGACATAAGGAGGCTATAAAGGGATCTAAATAGGTTAAATGAATGGGCAAAGATCTGGAAACTGAGTATAATATGGGCAAATGTGAAATTGTCCATTTTGGCAGGAAGAATAAAAAAGCATTATCTAAATGGTGAGATGCAAAGGGCTCTGGGTGTCCTCGTACATGCATTGCAAAAGGTTAGTATGCAGGTACAGCAAGTAATTAGGAAAGCTAATAGAATGTTTTATATTGAGGGAATTGAATACAAAAGTAGGGAGGTTATGCTTTTATTTTTGCAAGGCATTGAGAACACATTTGGAGTACTGTGTACAGTATTGGTCTCATTTTAAGGAAGGATGTAAATGTGTTAGAAGCAGTTCAGAGAAGATTTACTAGACTGATGGGTGGATTGTCATGAAGAAAGGTTGGGCAGGCTAGGCTTGTATCTGCTGGACTTTAGAAGAGTAAGAGGTAACTTGATTGAAACATACAAGATCGTGAGGGGTCTTGACAGGGTGGATGTGGCAAGGATGTTTCCCCTTGTGGGAGAAACTAGAACTAGGGATCACTGTTTAAAAATAAGGGTCACCCATTTAAGACAGATGAGAGATTTTTTGAGGGTCATGAGTCTTTGGAACTCTTAAAAGCGGTGGAAGTAGAGTCTTTGTTTTTAAGGCAGAGTTAGATTCTTGAGCTAGGGAGTGAAAGGTTATTGAGGGTAGGCAGGACTTTGGGGTCAAGGTTACAATCTGATCAGCCATCATATTGAATGGTGAGCAGGCTCCTGCTTCTAATTCATATATGTTCATATGTTATACCCAGAAGCAATTAGTAACGTTGACATTTAAAAAAAAAAACACAAACCTGTTTGGAATATTGCATCATCCAGGTGAGATGTTAAGTGACGGCCCTGTCTGTCCCCTCAGGTGAACGTAAAAGGAATCCATGGCACTATTGCAAACAGTGGGGGTGTTCTCCTGGTATTCTGCTGAACATTTATCCCTCAAACATAATTAAAACCGATTATCTCATCATAATCTTGTTGCTGTTTGTGAGACATTACTGTGTGCAAATTGTCTGACGTTTCATAAACTGACACTGATTGATTACTCTTCTATATAAATGCAATTCTTTCTGAATTTTTGGGTACTCTGTTCTAGGATCAATATTAAGACAGAGGTGTTCAGAAGTTACCCGAGATTAGGAGTTATCACTGTAAAGGGAGCTCTGAGCCATTAGGGCTGTTTTTACTAAGACTGGCTTGATGGAGATCTTCAGGGTTACAGTAAATAGAGGTTGTTTGCTTTTGTTGACTAATTGCTAATGAAGGGACACAAATTTAAGGTAATCACAAAAAATGAAAGGTGGGGGGGGGGGGTCTTAAATAGTGGAATAGAAGTTCTCCTTTTTGAGGTGGATTTCTGGTATCCCAGGATTGCCGGGACTGGAAAATGGGATGAAGCCCATCTCCACCAGGTTTACGCTCCTTTACTGGTGCAATAACTTCTAATGGAAGAGGTCTGTGACATCATTTTGGGGGCAAAATTACAGCTATTCTATGGGCTTGCAGCTCTCTACGAGCAAGGTCAATGCCCTTAATACAATAATAACCCCATCCCAAAGATTTGAGATGGAGTCAGAACAATGCACTTTCAGCAGTACAATTTCTACCCTTCTACAACAAACAAGGGTGCATGTTGAGAGTCATTTTAGCATGGATGGAGGATAAGTTAATGGACAGGAAGCAGAGAATAGGGATAATCACATCATTTTCAAGGTGGTAGGCTATAACAATTGGAGTGCTGCAAGGATCAGTGTTGGGACCTCAGCTGTTTACAAAGAGACCAAAAGTAATGTATCCAAGTATGCTTACGATACAAAACTAGGTGGGAATGCAAGCTATGCAGAGAACATAGAGGCTGGAAAGAGATAGTCAGGCTAAGGGAGTGAGCAACAAGGATGGAGGATAACGTGGGGATGTGTGCGATTATTCACTTTTTGGCACTAAGAATAGAAAAGCAGAATATTTTCTAAAAGATGTGAATCTTCTAAATGTTGATGCTCATAGAGACTTGGAAATACTAGTACAAGTAGACAGGACATACTTGGGCAATTTTCCACATTGCCGGTTAGATTCCAGTGGTGTAGCTGTACTGGAACAGTTTGGCTAGGGGCGCAATTAGTTCGGGAGAACCAGTCTTCAGTACTATTGCTGGAATGTTGTCCGGGCCCACAGCCTTTTCAGTATCCAGTGCTATCACCTGTTTCTTGATCACATGGACAAATTGAGCAGCACCATCTTTATTGCTGGCAGCTGCCTGAGACTTGCAAACAGTGATGATTCAGTCGAGGCAGCATTTGTGTCAGTACTGCGCCGCCTAGTGTTTGGGTTGTTAGCAAATGTAGCCCTTTTTAAAAAGGCAAAGTCAATCTTTATAACTTCCGTTTTTTCCCTGTATTTTTTCATCACACTATTTGTAAGCATGACCGTATTGTTACGACTGAGGCTGGAGGAGTGCGCTGTCTTTCTCTGGTTCTACTTCTCCACTGGTCACAATATATTTAAATGTTTTACCCAATTACTGATATGGCCAATTATGTACTTTATCTATTTTAGTTTCAGAATAAAATTCACCAACCAAGTTTCTTTAATAAACAATTAATTTATTATGAAATAAGACTTTATTGAATAAAGCTTATTAACACACAGGTTGAAATATGAAAATTCCCTTCTAAATTAACCAACATGTGTGCCCACACACACTGGTTAAAGAAAACATTAAGACATGTTCTCTGCAGAGATCTCTTGACAAAAAAGACATACTTTGGCCAAATACTTGCTAATTCTTGAAGGAAAAGGATAAAATATGGTATGCTCCCAGCTGTTTTTTTTTTTTAAATTCTGGCATCTAAATATGGATAGATGGCCATCACTCAGATCTCTTTGAAGCAGTTCTTTTCAGGTGACATTGAGGATTACTCTGGCAGACTTTCCAGGAGAATCACTGCATCAGGGGTTTCAGCTATCACGCTGGATTCTCAGGGTTTCTCAGGTGGAAAAAGGATGAGCTGGTGGCTTCCCTTAGCAGACTTACCCCCAACTGACTCAAAACAATATCCAAAAACAAAACCAACTCTTGACCACCATAAATCTTGATATGTCACTTCTCTTTAAACAACTCCCATAGTCATCAAGGCTCCTGCTTTTTACTTAGCTTAAGACTGCTTTTAAACAAGTCCCAAGTCATAACATAAGAACTAGGAACAGGAGTCGGCAATTCAGCCCCTCGAGCCTGCTCCCCCATTCTATATGATCATGGCTGATCATCTCTCTGCTTCAACTCTCTCTTTCTTGCCTGTTCTCCATAAACTTTCAACCCATTGCTAATTAAAAATCTGCCTATCTCTTTTTAAATTTACTCAATGTCCTGGCACTCTGGGGTAGTGAATTCCACAGACTCATGACCCTTTGAGAGAAGTAATTTCTCCTCATCTGTTTTAGATAAGGGGTAGCAGATTTAAAACAATGACCTCATTCTAGATTGCCCCACCAGAGGAAACATAATTTCTACATCTACTTTGTCAATCCCCTTAATCATCTTGTATACCTCCAATTAGATCTCCTCTTATTCGTCTAAACTCTAGAGAGTAAAGGCCTAAACTGCTCAATGTCTCAAGACAAACCTCTCATCTCTGGAATCAATCTAGTGTGCCTCCAATGCAACTACATTTCCCCCCCCCCCCCCCCCCCCCCTCAAGAAAGGGGACCAAAATGGTATGCAATACTCCAGTCGCAGTCTCACTAATGCCTTGTACAGTTGCAGCAACACTTCCCTACTTTTATACTCTTTCCTTTAGCAATAAATGCCAAAATTCCATTTGCCTTCCTTATTACCTGCTGCACCTGCATACTAGTTTGCTGCGATTCATGCACGAGGACACCAGATCCCTCTGCAGTGAAGCACTGACATTTCACTCCATTTAGATAATTTGCCTTTCTATTCTTCCAACCAAAATGGATAACCTCCCACTTATCCACATTAAACTCCCATCTGCAAAATATTTTGGCCCATTCACCTAACCAATCCATTTGTAAATTTCTTTATTGCAATTTACTATCCCACTTATTTGTGTCATCTGCAAATTTGGCTATAGTACCTGCATCCAAGTCATTAATATAGATTGTGAATAGTTGGAGCCCGAGGACCGAACCCTATGGCACCCCACTACATACATCTTGCCAACCAGAAAAGGACCCATTTATCCCGACTGTTTTCTGTTAGTTAGCCAATCCTCCTATCCGTGCTAATAAATTGCCCCTAACTCCCATGTGATTAGCATCTTTCCAATCCACTGGAACCTTTCCTGCATTCAGGGAATTTTGGAATATTATAACCAATGGATCCACTATCTCCACTGCCACTTCCTTTTAAGACCCTAGGATGTAGGCCATCAGACCCTGGGACTTTTCTTGTGTATTAACCTTTTGTGCGGTACCTTCTCAAATGCCTTCAAGTCCAGATATACCACATCTACAGGATCTCCATTATCCACTACTTGTTACATCTTCGAAGAACTCTAGCAAATTAGTCAAACATGATTTACTCTTCATAAAACCATGCTGACTATGATGGATTGTGTTTTGACTTTCTAAATGTCCTGTTTATTATTTCCTTAATAATAGATTCTAACAATTTCCCAATGACAGATGTTAGACTAACTGGTCTATAGATTCCTACATTCTGCCTCCCTCCCTTTTTTTGAATAAGGGCATTTATATTAGCATTTTTCCAATCCACTGGAACCTTTCCTGCATTCAGGAAATTTTGGAATATTATAACCAATGGATCCACTATCTCCACTGCCACTTCCTTTTAAGACCCTAGGATGTAGGCCATCAAGCCCTGGGACATTTCTGCCTTCATTCCCAATAGTTTGCTCAGTACTTTCTGCCGCGTGATGGTTGTTCTAAGTTCCTCCCTAGCTATAATCTCTGCATTACCTGTTACTATTGGGATGGTAATCATGTCCTCCACTGTCAAAACTGAGGCAAAATACTGATTTACTGTCCGCCATTTGTGTTCCCCTCTATTAACTCCCTAGTCACATCCTCCAAGGGACCAGCATTCACTAGCTGTAATAAAAACAGAGATGCTGGAATACTCAGCAGGTCTGGCAGCATCTGTGGAGAGGGAAGCAGAGTTAATGTTTCGGGTCAGTGACCCTTCTTTGGAACTGGAACTCCAGCACACGGCTGGCAAAAGTTTGGAAAGAGAAGTGGGGGGAAAGTGACCAAGAGGGCAGGTTGAAGGAAATCTGGGAGGAATTCTAGATGAAAACTCCTACTGTCTGGTCAGCCAACCCTGAAAAATGTGAAAAGTTAGACCCCACGTCCTCCTATGTCAATACAGACTCGAGAAGCACCTACCAGATTTGCTAACAGCATTTACAGGAACCTGCAGAGACAAAGGGAGATCTCTAGGTGGTGCAAACTGAGGGTGATGCTTCAGAGTTGAAGTGCCACAGGAGAGTGCAGTCAAGTCTGCATAAGTACCTACAGGTAGGAGTGCCCGGAGAACAAAGGGAAGATTAACAAAGAATCCTTTTCCACACTCGGGAAAAGGGAACCAAAAGCCTTTGCATGACTCACCAAAGCAGAGAGTTCAGATAGATCTGCCCACTAACACACTCTCCTGGGGAAAAAATGACCAACAGGAATAAAACCCTAGGCAGTCATGGCAATGGGCAAACTGAAGAAAAGCTTCTCCAAAGATCCACATGGTTACTGGAATGCCAAAAAGGGGTAATTAAAGCAGCCCTGGCACCCAGTAAAGACAATTTTAATCAGCTTTAAGAGTTGGAAATGAATGAGAAATGCATGGTTTTTCTTATTTCTCTCAAACCTTTTAATGAAATGCACTTTTTTTCAAATCTCATTTCATTCCTTTTTGGTGTGAAGGTGTTGTCGGCCCCCACTGCTCAGAATGAGGCACATTAATTTCACCACACGAACATCGATTTTCATGCTGTCACTGGAGTAAAGAAAGAACTGGTTTTTAAAAAAAAAAAAAGACCCTTGACTGGAAGGACATTAGCATAGAACAGACAGTACTTGGAAAGGAAAAAGGGGCCACTCCCTACTCCAATATAATCCACGATGGACTTTTGAATACCAGATATTGAAGGTGGAGAGGTTAGCATTCCGGGTTAACTGCTAAGATGGTCGAATAGACAAACTGATGTCAGATCAGTTTAGTCACATGACTAACTGGCTGTTGGAGTTTTTTGAAATTGAATTTGCCACAGAATTTGAACTCAAAGCTGTTTGCTCCTCGACAGGGAAACCACTCTCTCCTTTCTGCTCTTATCTCATTCTCACTAGCTTCAATGGATTCCGAAGACATGTGAACCCTGAGAAAAGTCTGTTACAGTGAACAAGGCTTAAGAATATTGGGCCCCACCTGAACCGATCTGGAACCAGTGTTCTAGCGAAAAGGATAAATAGGGTGGTCTCTAGGACTTTAAACTAGTGAGTCGGGGAAGGGAAAGGGAAAACGACGGAGTTCAAGGCAGACTATGAAAGAAGCAGAAAGGAAGGATAACTCGAGTTATTATTAGAGATGTTGGAAATCATGAGGGTAAGAAAGCTAGCATAAAGGCACTTTACCTGAATGCTCATAGCATTTGTAACAAGGTTGATGGGTTAACGGCACAAATCATCGCGAATGAATATGATTTGGTAGCCATTACGGAGACATGGTTACAAGTTGGTCACGACTGGGAGTTAAATATCCAGGGGTACCAGACTATTCGGAAGGACAGACAGGAAGGTAAGGGAGGTGGTGTAGCTCTGATATTCAAGGACGACATCAGGGATATAGGTTCGATGGAGAATGAGGTTGAATCCATTTGGGTGGAAATTAGAAACTCTAAGTTAAAGAAAAAGTCATTGATAGGCGTAGTCTATAGGCCACCAAATAATATCACATTGGGGCGGGCAATAAACAAAGAAATAACTAATGCCTGTAAAAATGGTACGGCAATTATCGTGGGGGATTTTAATCATTGAGCTGGTTCGACCAATCTACATCAGGGTAGCCTTGAGGAGGAGTTCGTTGAGTGTATCCGTGATAGTTTTCTTGAACAGTATGTAATGGAACTGACGAGGGAGCAAGCTATCCTAGATCTAGTCCTGTGTAATGAGACAGGAATAATTAATGACCTCATAGTTAGGGATCCTCTTGGAAGGAGTGATCACAGTATGGTTGAACTTAAAATACCGATGGAGAGTGTGAAGATAAAATCCAATACGAGGGTCCTGCGCTTGTTCAAGGGGGACTACAATAGAATGAGGGAGGACTTGGCTAAAGTAGACTGGAAACAAAGATTTTACGGTGGGACAGTTGACTAGCAGTGGAGGACTTTCAAAGCAATTTTTCAAAGTGCTCAGCAAAAGTATATTCCAGTGAAAAGGAAGGACTGGAAGAAAAGGGGTAATCTGCCATGGGTGTCTAAGGAAATAAGGGAGGCTATCAAATTGAAAGAGAAGGCATACAAAGTGGCCAAAAGCAGCATGAAACTAGAAGATTGGGAAAACTTTAAAGGTCAACAGAAAGCTACAAAAAGAGCTATAAAGAAAAGTAAGATAGAACATGAGAAAAAACTAGCACAGAATATAAAGACAGATAGCAAAAGTTTCTATAAATATATAAAACGAAAAAGAGTGGCTAAAGTAAACGTTGGTCCTTTAGAGGATGAGAAGGGGAATTTAGTTATGGGATATGATGAAATGGCCGAGGCATTGAACCAGTATTTTGTATCGGTCTTCACAGTGGAGGACATTAATAACATGCCAGTAATTGACGGAGACGAACGTAGGTGAGGACCTGGAAACAATCATTATTACGGAAGAGGTAGTGTTGGGCAAGCTAATGGAGCTAAGGATTGATAAGTCTCCTGGCCCTGATGGAATGCATCCCAGGGTACTAAAAGAGATGGCGGGAGAAATAGCAGGTGCACTGGCTGTAATTTTCCAAAATTCGCTGGACTCTGGGGTAGTCCCAGCAGATTGGAAAACAGCAGATGTGACGCCACTGTTTAAAAAGGGAGGCAGACAAAAGATGGGGAATTATAGACCGGTTAGCTTAACCTCTGTAGTGGGGAAGATGCTTGAGTATTATCAAGGAAGAAATAGCAGGGCATCTCGATAGAAATTGTCCCGTTGGGCAGAAGCAGCATGGGTTCATGAAGGGCAGGTCATGCTTGACAAATCTTTTGGAATTCTATGATGACATTACGAGCAAGGTGGACAATGGGGACCCAGTGGATGTGGTGTACCTAAATTTCCAAAAGGCCTTTGACAAGGTGACTCTCAAGAGGCTGCTGCATAAGATAAGGATGCATTGCGTTAGGGGTAAAGTATTAGCATGGATAGAGGATTGGTTGACTAACAGGAAGCAGAGAGTGGGAATAAATGAGTGCTATTCTGGTTGGCAATCAGTCACTTGTGGTGTGCCTCAGGGATCGGTGTTGGGACCGCAATTATTTACAATTTATATAGATGATTTGGAGTTGGGGACCACGTGTAGGGTGTCAAAGTTTGCAGATGACACTAAGATGAGTGGCAGAGCAAAGTGTGCAGATGACTGTGAAACTTTGCAGAGGAACATAGTTACATTGAGTGAGTGGGCAAAGGTCTGGCAGATGGAATACAATGTTAATAAATGTGAAGTCATTCATTTCGGTTGGAGTAACAGTAAGAAGGATTATTACTTGAATGGTAAAAAGTTGCAGCATGCTGCTATGCAGAGGGACCTGGGTGTCCTTGTGCATGAATCGCAGAAGGTTGGTCGGCAGGTACAGCAAGTAATTAGGAAGGCAAATGGAATTTTGTCCTTCGTTGCTAAAGGGATTGAGTTTAAAAGCAGAGAGGTTATGTTGCAGCTGTATAAGGTACTGGTGAGGCTGCACCTGGAGTACTGTGTGCAGTTTTGGTCTCCTTACTTGAGAGGATATACTGGCACTGGAGAGGGTGCAGAGGAGGTTCACTAGGTTGATTCCGTAGTTGAGAGGGTTGGCTTATGAGGAGAGACTGAGTAGATTGGTATTATATTCATTGGAATTCAGAAGAATGAGGGGGGATCTTGTAGAAACATATAAAATTATGAAGGGAATAGATAAGATACAAGTAGAGAGGATGTTTCCACTGGCAGGTGAAGCTAGGACAAGAGGGCATAGCCTCAAGATTAGAGGGAGCAGATTTAGGACTGAATTAAAAAGGAACTTCTTCACCCAGAGGGTTGTTAATCTATGGAATTCCTTGCCCAGTGAAGTAGTTGACGCTTCTTCAGTAAACGTTTTTAAAGCTAAGGTAGATATCTTTTTGTACAATAAAGGAATTAAGGGATACGGTGAGAGCGCGGGTAAGTGGATCTGAGTGCACGAAAAGATCAGCCATGATCTTATTGAATGGCGGAGCAGGCTCGAGGGGCCGGATGGCCTACTCCTGCTCCTAGTTCTTATGATCAATGGAAAGCAAGATATACCTACAAGCAAGGACTACAGTGAGCTCAAAGCACAGTAACAAATACCCCTCTTCAGAGATTGCCTCAAACCCCTTCACTATTTCTTTTCTGTCTCTATTTGCGTATGCATGCTCGCATGGGGTTCGGCGTGTATTCATAGGCATTAACTAAATTAGAGTTTAAGTTTTAATAATTCACTTTTCTTTAAACTGAAGAAGGCCTGTTCTCATTTCTTTGCCTTATAATTGGAAAGTGATCAACAAGGATTCACCAAGGGGGAGCTCAAAACAGTGTGCTTAAAAACTTAAATCCTATTGCAATAAGATGAGGTGAGGATTGAAAGAGACCCCTTAGTATAAAACAGCTGTTACAACCATCAGTTAAGTGTGACCCCTTTGAATCACCTTCATGCATTTCACCTCTAAATTAACTCACTTAGTGGATGTCACCTTTGTTGCTCTTAGTGTTTTTTTTCCAAAAGAATAGATATATACCCTATGTGCAGCTTTCTGTCAAACCTGTAGTAATGGGTTGTGAGCATCAGCTATTTGAGCATCTGAATGTAGCACTCGTGATTTTTCATCTCTGCGTATATTCATATTTGGAAAGGTCTGTATAATAGTCCATAGCTCTCATTGGAAATGATTCACAAATGTACATGCAGTAGTTCTATTGTTTGTACTAAACTGTTTTATAGCTCATGTACCAAAAATATCATTTGTATCCCACTTTAGTCAGATTTGTCTAACTGGTTTAAGGGAGCTTTACAAATTGTGCACAAAAAGATATTTACTATCCTCATTGCCAGTTACAATTGCTGGGGATTTAATTGGGGCTTTCACTTTTTTTCCACTAACTTCAGTGGGAAGGAAATTCCTGGTGATGGGCAAGATCTTTTGCTGTGCTCTGGAAATAGTGACCTAGAGTACCAAACAGCATTCTTCCTCACATGTAACAACACTTTGCTAGCTAATTTTACAGCACTCAAAAATCGCTGCTATACTGCTGTTACTTGCCCACAGACTTCATTTTATGCCTCCACATTAGGTTTGTTTTCATTTCATTTTTGTCTGGCGCGGATTGCTAATTTATCAACCAGTAGAAATACTCTTCTATTTAGTCTCTCTGATCCTTTAATGTGTTTGAATATTGAATAGATCCTTCCCTAACCACCTCTATTACGTAATGGCATAAAGAGAGTGCTGGGTGAGACAAGGGCTGGAGAGGTTCCATGAATCTTTGGCACCACATGGAGCACTCTTGCTTCTCCTAGCCCACAAACATTTCTTAGAAAAGGTGAAATTAAATAATTGTCTTAGATAATTGGGTGGCACAGTGGTTGGCACCGCAGCCTCACAGCTCCAGCGACCCGGGTTCAATTCTGGGTACTGCCTGTGTGGAGTTTGCAAGTCCTCCCAGTGTCTGCGTGGGTTTTCTCCGGGTGCTCCGGTTTCCTCCCACAAGCCAAAAGACTTGCAGGTTGGTAGGTAAATTGGCCATTATAAATTGCCCCTAGTATAGGTAGGTGGTAGGGAAATATAGGGACAGGTGAGGATTAGTGTAGGATTAGTATAAATGGGTGGTTGATGGTCGGCACAGACTCGGTGGGCCGAAGGGCCTGTTTCAGTGCTGTATCTCTAAACTAAACTAAAACTTTTCTGCCTTATCTGATGACTGCCACCACAACATGCTGTTGGACTTGGCTCCATACAGGAGTTAAGGTTTCACAATTCAGTTTGACCCCTGCCTGTCTGTGGCAGGTAACCTCTAAGCCACTAAAATCTCGGCCAGTCAAATGCAGCGCTCTTGTGCCTAGCACAATTTTAAATCACTGCCTGCACCTTTTCTAGTAGTATAGGCTGGGCTACACTCAGGGCTGTTATGAACATGCTTGTGTTTCTTGACTTGTCTTATGAGTTATGTGGGATTTTATTGAAATCGGGTGAAAATCTGACCCATTCTGAGGGGAAAACTTCACAAAGAAATACTGTTCCTTATACGGTGACAAACCAAAATCTGAACCAAAGGAAACAAAATGAAACTTCTGCCTTTGACTAAGGTGCATTGCAATGTTTAAATGTTAACTTTTGTTAGATCACTCATTTCATATTCCCTGGAAAACAATCCACATGCTTCATTCATGTCGGCTATTTGCCAAAAGTTTGATAAATTTCAGGTTTTCTTGATTTTTTCAGCTGTCCCAAACTGAAGTTAAAGCCATCATTAACCCAAATTTTGAAGGCTCATGGCTACCAGGGTAAAGCTACACGAGATGTATTGTGTTCATAAGCAAACTTCCATTTTTTTCCCCTCATTTTCTCTAATTGTAGGACTGCACAGTTGAAATTCAGCATTACAGAAAAGACAGGCTGGGGTAGAGTTCGGCTAATTAAGACTTTTATCTTCTTTTAAATTTGCTCTGATCCTGACTCATTTTCTTGAGTCATTTGTGATGCACAGTGAACTTTGTGGGATTCGTGCTGTCGAGCGAGCTTGCCAATGCAAGGGTGAAAAAGCCTGGTGGTGCTGCTGCAGGAATGTCACTGCAGCATCAAGAAGTGGCAGAGGAATTTAAAGGGACAGAACTGTTCCAAAGATCTCATTGAGGCTCTTACTAAAGGCTCCAGCTGAGCCTGAGACCTTGAGATAAGTGTTGGGCCTGAATGAGAGGAAAGGAGGCAGTTACGTGGTGCACTCTCTCCATTGGCAAATCTTGAGCTGCTTCCCAAGACATAAGCCCCTTTTCCCATGGCAGCTCCTGCAAATCGCAGTAGTATGACTGGATGAAGGGAAATCCTGCAAGAATGCTGGCCCTGCCCCAGCCATTTTGGCCATTGTGTGTAGGAATGCCCGGGGCAATTCCATTGTGGGTGGTAAAAAATCTTAGTCAAAGCAGAACCAGAAGGCCTTGATGTCCAAATTTTTCCTCGATCTCTGCTGCAATCTTGCCCGATTCAGGATGGGATTGTGGAGGAAAATACTCTATGTACAGCCCTTTACAATTATCACCTCTGATTTTCTGTTGATGAGAGGAGAGGTGGGGGCTAGAGGATGACAAAACAGAACACAAGCAGGAGTAGGCCATTCATCCCTTTTGAGCCTGCGCCACCATTCAATTAGATCATGGTTGATCTTCAACACCATTTTCCTGTACTATCCCCGTAACCCTTGATGATTTTAATATGTAGAAATTTATCGATCTCAGTCTTGAACATACTCTATGACTGAGCCTCCACAGCGCTCCCTGGCAGAGAATTCCAAAGATTCACCACCCTATGAGTGAAGAAATTCCTCCTCGTAGTCCTAAATAACCGGCCCCTTATTCTGAAACTCTGTACCCTGGTTCTGGACTCCCCAGCCAGGGAAAATGTCCTTCCTGCATCAAGCCTGTCGAGCCCTGTAAGCATTTTGTATATTTGAATGAGATCACCTCATTCTTCCAAACTCCAGAGAATAAAGGCCCAGTCTATTTAATCTTTCCTCATAAGATAATCCCTCCATCCCAAGAATTAGTTTGGTGATGCTTTGTTCCACTCCCTCAATGGCAAGTATACCCTTCCTTAAGTAAGGAGGCCAAAACTGCACAAAGTATTCCAGGTGCAGTCTCCCCAAGGCTCTATATAATTGTAGTGAAATCTCTTTACTCATTTCCTCTTGTAATGAAGGCCAGCATATCATTTATATAAAAGCAAAATACTGCAGATGCTGGAAATCTGAAACACAGACAAGAAATGCTGGAAATACTCAGCAGGTCTGGCAGCATCTATGCAGAGAGAAGCAGAGTTAACATTTCAGGTCAGTGACCCTTCATCAGAACTGGCAGATATTAGAAATGTAACATGTTTTAAGTAAGTCAAGCAGGGGTGGGGCAAGAGATAACAAGAGAAGGTGTTGATAGGACAAGGTCACAGAGTAACTAACCAGAAGGTCATGGAGCAAAGGCAAACGGTATGTTAATGGTGTGCTGAAAGACAAAGCATTAGTACAGAGAGGGTGTTAATGCTCCAAGAAAAATTAGCAGTCTGGCCCCAAGCACAAACATAAAGTGGGTAGGAACAGTAGAAACAAACTGAACAAGCTAAAATAAAATAAACACAACTAAAAATGAAAAGGGGGGCCTGTCATGCTCTGAAATTATTGAACTCCATGTTCAACCCAGCAGGCTGTAGCATGCCTAATAAGTAAATGAGGTGCTGTTCCTCAAGCTTGCTTTGTTCACTGGAACACTGCAGCAATCCCAGGACAGATGTGAGCATGAGAGTGGGGGGCGGTTGAAATGGCCAGCAACCGGAAGATCGGGGTTATGCTTTCGGACCGAGTGGAGGTGTTCCGCAAAGCGGTCAGTCAGTCTGCATTTGGCCTCCAATGTAGAGGAGAGTGTACTAAATTGAAAGTACAATAAATCGCTGTTTGACCTGAAAGGAGTGTTTGGGGCCTTGGATAGTGAGGAGAGGAGATAAATGGGCTGGTATTACACCTCCTGCGATTTGCAGGGCCCATTTCCCACACCCTCAACTGTGTCTGGCCCATTTCCCACACGTTTACCCTCACCCCTTTCTGTCCCTCCCCAGCACCGCTACAGGGTTCACCTTGTCCTCGCTTTCCACCCCACCAGTCTCCACATCCAAAGGATGATCATACGCCATTTCCACCACCTCCAGCATGATGCCACTACCAAAAGCATCTTCCCCTCCCTTCCCGTCAGCATTCCGAAGGGATCATTCCCTCTGACACCCTGGTCCACTGCTCCATTACCCCCACCACCTCATCTTCCCCTGCATTTGCCTTTGCTCCATGACCTAATGGTCAGTTATTTTCTGTGACCTTGTCCGATTGACACTTTTGTTATCTCTTGTCCCCACCCAGCTTCACTTGCTTAAAATCTTTTACATTTCTAATATCTACCAGTTCTGATGAAGGATCACTGACCTGAAATATTAACTCTGCTTCTCTCTGCACAGATGCAGCCAGATCTGCATATTTACAGCATTTCTTGTTTGTGTGCTCGCATATCATTTACGACCTTAATTGCTTGCTGTACCTGCATGTTGGCTTTCAGTGACTCTTGAGCAAGGACACCCAAGTCCCTTTGAAATTCAACTCTTCTCAGCTTCTCACCATTTAAGAAATGCTCTATTTCTGTTTCGCCTACCTAAGTGGATAACCTCGCATTTCTCCACATTGTACTCCCATCTACTGAATTTTTGTCCACTCGCTTAGCCTCGCCAAACTCCTTTTTTTTTTTTTTTTGAAGCGTCTTTGCATCCTCCTCATAACTCTCTCTCTTCCACCTAGGTTTCTGACAGCTGCAAACTTGGACATATTGCATTTAACCCTTGCATCCAAATCATTGATCCAGATTATGAATAGCTGGGGCCTAAGCACTGATCCTTGTGGTACCCCACTAGTCACAGCCTGCCAATCTGAAAATAACTCCTTTTTGTTATTTTCCCTCTCCCTCTCCCTCTCCCTCTCCCAAAGGTTGGTGGAGATGAGGATTGCCAGAGGATACAGCAGGATATAGATCAGTTGGAGATTTGGGCGGAGAAATGGCAGATGGAGTTTAATCCGGACAAATGTGAGGTAATGCATTTTGGAAGATCTAATGCAGGTGGGAAGTATACAGTAAATGGCAGAACCCTTAGGAGTATGGACAGGCAGAGAGATCTGGGCATACAGGTCCACTGGTCACAAAGTGGCAACACAGGTGGATAAGGTAGTCAAGAAGGCATACGGCATGCTTGCCTTCATCGGTCGGGGCATAGAGTATAAAAATTGGCAAGTCATGCTGCAGCTGTACAGAACCTTAGTTAGGCCACACTTAGAATATTACGTGCAATTCTGGTCGCCACACTACCAGAAGGACGTGGAGGCTTTGGAGAGGGTACAGAAGAGGTTTACCAGGATGTTGCCTGGTCTGGAGGGCATTAGCTATGAGGAGAGGTTGGATAAACTCTGTTTTCACTGGAAGGACGGAGGTGGAGGGGTGACATGATAGAGGTTTACAAAGTTTGAGTGGCATGGACAGAGTGGATAGTCAGAAGCTTTTTCCCAGGGTGGAAGAGTCAATTACTAGGGGACATGGGTTTAAGGTGCGAGGGGCAAAGTATTGGAGGGGATGTGCGAGGCAAGTTCTTTACAGAGAGGGTGGTGAGTGCTTGGAACTTGCTGCCGGGGGAGGTGGTGGAAGCGGGTACGATAGCGACATTTAAGAGGCATCTTGACAAATACATGAATAGAGGGATATGGTCCCCGGAAGTGCCGAAGATTTTAGTTTAGGCAGGCATCAAGATCGGCGCAGGCTTGGAGGGTTGAATGGCCTGTTCCTGTACTGTTCTTTGTCCTTTTATGTGGGACCTTTTATCTAAAGTTTTCTGAAAACCTAAATGTACCACATCCACTAGATCCCCTTTATCTATTCTGCTGGTTACATCCTCAAAACTTGAATAGGTTTGTAAAACGAATACATGTCGACTCTGCCCAGACCTACCATTTATTTTCTAAGTGTCCTGTTATTGCACCCTTAGAAATTCTAGTATTTTTCCTACGACTGTTAGGCTAACCGGTCTGTAGTTCCCTGTTTTCTTTCTCCCTCCTTTCTTAAATATTAAGTTACATTTGCCACCTTCCAATCTGCAGGAACCATTGCAGAGTCTGTGTAGAATTTTAAAAGATGACCACCAATACATCTACTATCTCAACAGCCACCTCTTTCAACGCTCTGGGATGTAGATCGTCAGGTCCAGGGGATTTATCTACTTCCATTAATTTCTCTAGTACTTTTTTACTAACATCGTGCAGTTCCTTGTTTGCACTTGTCCCTTGATTCTCCATTATTTCTGGGAGGCTTTTAGTATTTTCCTCCATGAAGATAGACACACAGTATTTGTTTAGTTTCTTTGCCATTTCCCTATTCCCCACTATAAATTCTCTTGACTACACTTTTAATGGAACCACATTTGTCTTTGCTAAACTTTTCCTTTTTACATCACTACAGAAAGGTTTATGGTCTGATTTTGTTTCTCTCTAGTTTACTCTCATTCTATTTTCCCTTTCTTAATCTTTTTCTTAGTCCACCTTTTACAGAATTCTGAAATGCTCCCAATACTCAGGCTTACCTTTTTTGGCAATTTTATACACCTTGATTTGCTCCAATACAATCCTTGATTTCTTTCATTAGCCACGGTTGGAACACTTGCCTAGCTGGGTTTTTGTTCATTAAAGGAATGTATTTTTGTTGTAAACTGTGTTAATTCTTTAAATGTTAGCCATTCCCTGTCGACCATCATACCTGTAAATGTAGGAACATGTGATTAGTGTTACAGCTGGACAGATGGCTTTGCTGTTGGCAGTATCACCTTTGGCTACCAACATTGCCAAAACCCAACCAAACTTTGAAGCCAAAATTTCACTATCCAAGATTTTGCTAGAGCAACATAACATGAGATCAACATATATTTGGAGCAGCACTGGTGCAAGTTTCATCACTTAAAATTGTTTAAAATACAGAAACGCACAGTGATTGGAAGTGATTTGAAAAGATAATCGCAGCTTTACTCAATGGTGTTATAAATGTCATTAGCAGGATATTAAGTGCCTTAAGTAATAAACTGTTGTACACTTAACAAATTATTCAATTGATAAATTATTAAAACAACTGTGCAAGTCGTAGTTTGTCTAAGTTGAATATTTTGCTTTCTTATGGAATATTCTGGTGAATGAAGTAATAAAATACTATTGGGAATCTGTATTAATTGCAATTTAACATTCCTTTCTACACAGCGGTCTCTAGTGGTCTATATTTCTTAGTTGCTCATCAGGTCTGGAAGCATCTGTGGAGTTAACATTTCAGGTCAATGACTTTTCATCAGAACTGAGAGAAGTTAAAAATGCAATACGTTTTGAGCAAGTGTAATTGGGGAGGGTAGGGAATAGAACAATATAGGGTGGAAGGCAGATAGATTAGATGACTAAAAAAGGTTCATGTTGCAAGGACAAAGGGAATCTGTGGTAGTGGGACAAATAAAGAAACAGAAGATGTTTCTAGAAGAGGTGTAAATGGCAGAATGATTAATAGCTGCCACCCGAAAGCAAAAGAAAGGGATTTAAATGAGAAATGAGGGAGAAACCAAAACCAGCAAAGAAAAAGGAAACCATAAGGTTATGATTACTACAGTTCTAACAAAAAGTCATCAACCTGAAACGTTAACTCTGTTTCTCTCTCCCACAATGTCGGATATGCTGAGCAGTTCCAGCACTCTGTTTTCCAGATTTCCAGGATTTACATACAGTATTTTGCATTTGTATCTTCGTACAGGAACTGTATTAAATGTTGCACATTAATGGTCTTGAACTTCATCGACGTTTCACCAAATCCCAGCCTTGATCTTAGCAGGAACCTAGTGGAAGTCCTGGGAGTATATCGGGCATGGTTTCACTCCGTCTCCATTTTGCCTTTCTAAGGGGCTGATCTTCCACCTGCCTCTACAAGACCAATGATGTCTGCATGGAGGTGGAGATTCCTGAAGCCATGAGTTTCAACTTCACTGGCTCAGCTGCAATCCGGCATACTGAGTTAGGAAAACCATCCCCCAGGTGGGTGCAAGTGGGTCGTATTTGCAAAGTTCCAGGAAGGGAGAAGATTGACCAGACCAGGAAATTTTCTTAGACCCCTGAAGGTTGGGAAATTAAAACAAAAAAAAGTCTTTGGCTGAAAGGGCATTAAACCCCTTCCCTCAACGGTGGGAGGCTTTGAATTTTCAGGGCCATTTTATGTCAGCTATCATGGTGGCTTGGAATTGGTTGATTTGTAGTCTTCCAAACTTGTGGTGAGCTGACAGATTTTATTGGACTTTGCACATGATGTAGCAGTTCTAGATACACAGTTGCAAGAAACTTGTGTGAAGTTTGAGAACAAATGATATTGATGCAAAAAATGAGTATGTATTTGTGGTATGAAGTAGTTTGGAAACAACATTTTAATAATCTATATGAAGGTACAAAGATTAGTTGTTTAAAAAAAAAACGCTGCATATGCTATTATAGACTTGATTATTTGGTTGTGTTGACAATAGTGAGTCACGGCCAAGTGTATTCTCCAGGTGAAGTGGTGTTTGAATGTGGGAGCATAATTGGACCAGGGTGTGAAATGCAATTCAATCTCCAATCTAAAGCCATATATTTGTTCTTCATAACACTTCGATTTATATTACTATTTACAGGTAAATAGCAAAACCTAAAGGAATTTGGGAAGCTGAGAAGTCGAATTGGTTGGAGCACACCTGTTTCTGTAAAGTACAGGCTGAAGAGCCGGCCGATTTTTGTTTTAAATAAGCTGCTTTTGTGACACCACTGGTGGGAGGGTATAATTAAAATATGACCAGTCAACCCAAAGAATTTCCATTATAAATGATCTCTGGTTGAAATTGACACTCCTATGAAGGCATGCATGTTGCATGCTGTTGCAACTTCCATGGGGAATAAGATGAATATAAAATCAGTGGGTTTCTTTTCCTTCATGGTAATTAGTAGATGAGGCCTTTCTCTGGTAGTCATCTTAGCAGCTGAGCAATTAGCAAGTTTCTTTAATATTCCTCCATCTGACAATTTAATGCAACCTATTAGGCTAACTCTATTAAAATAGAGCGAGGCATGTCATGCAAGCAAATTTAAAGATTTGTTTATGGATATCAACAAGTTACTTTAGGCTATTTTTGTTTCTTAGTGGCACATCTCTAAGTAAACCCTAACAGAAAATCCGGAGCGGAACCCCGTAGGCGGTCATGTGTCACCTTTGGCATGTTTCCGGCAGTTCCTGCAGCCATACTGGTGCCAAACGTCGTGTCCTGCACTCCTTTGGACCCCACCAGAAAGGCCGAGAGGGGGGTTTTGACGACTGGGCAACTCTCAACCTCCATAAATTTGCCCAGGCATGCGCCATGGAGAGGTCACTCCATAGTTGCCTCACAGCGACTGAAACAACACGGAAGGCAGCAGTTACGGGTTATAAGTCCAGATAAATTGGCGTAGAAAGTGGGCGCCACGGGTTGCCTTTGTCGGTGGGAGAGGTCATTGCACCTCACTGGACAGCTACCGCCCGCCTCAAACCGGGCAGCCCCCGGTCAATAAGGTTCTGTCCCGCCACAGTCTGCCTGCTTCAATGGGTGCTTGGAGCTCAGGGTCATTGCCCGAAAGGTGGACTGATACACCGCACCAAACAACATGAAAAAAGGAAAGAAGGTACCAGCCCTTCGCTTTGCAAGCTGGAACGTCAGAACTATGTGTCCTGGCCTGTCGGAAGACCTTACACAAATCAACGATTCTTGGAAGACCGCCATCATTAACAACGAGCTCAGTAGACTCAATGTGGACATTGCAGCACTTCAGGAGACTCGCCTCCCCGCGAGTGGCTCTCTAGCAGAGCAAGACTACACCTTCTTCTGGCAGGGCAGGGATCCTGAAGAACCAAGACAGCATGGAGTGGGCTTCGCCATCAGAAACTCCTTGCTCAGCATGATAGAGCCTCCCTCAAATGGCTCGGAACGCATACTGTCCATCCGACTGCTCACCACCTCTGGTCCAGTACACCTACTCAGCATCTATGCTCCAACACTCTGTTCCGCACCTGAAGCTAAAGACCAGTTCTATGAACAACTCCATAACATCATTAGCAGCATCCCCAACACCGAACACCTATTCCTGCTGGGGGACTTTAATGCCAGGGTTGGGGCCAACCATGACTCATGGCCCTCCTGCCTTGGGCGCTATGGCGTTGGAAGGATGAATGAGAACGGGCAGAGACTGCTTGAGTTGTGTACCTATCATAACCTCTGCATCACCAACTCGTTCTTTCACATTAAACCCTGTCACCAGGTTTCATGGAGGCGCCCAAGATCACGTCGTTGGCACCAGCTAGACCTCATTGTCACAAGGCGAGCCGCCTTAAACAGTGTTCAAATCACACGCAGCTTCCACAGTGCGGACTGCGACACCGACCACTCCCTGGTGTGCAGCAAGGTTAGACTCAGACCAAAGAAGTTGCATCATTCCAAGCAGAAGGGCCACCCGCGCATCAACACGAGCAGAATTTCTCACCCACAGCTGTTACAAAAATTTCTAAATTCACTTGTAACAGCCCTTCAAAACACTCCCACAGGGGATGCTGAGACCAAGTGGGCCCACATCAGAGACGCCATCTATGAGTCAGCTTTGACCACCTACGGCAAAAGTGCGAAGAGAAATGCAGACTGGTTTCAATCTCATAATGAAGAGCTGGAACCTGTCATAGCCGCTAAGCGCATTGCACTTTTGAACTACAAGAAAGCCCCCAGCGATTTAACATCCGCAGCACTTAAAGCAGCCAGAAGTACTGCACAAAGAACGGCTAGGCGTTGCGCAAACGACTACTGGCAACACCTATGCAGTCATATTCAGCTGGCCTCAGACACCGGAAACATCAGAGGAATGTATGATGGCATGAAGAGAGCTCTTGGGCCAACCATCAAGAAGATCACCCCCCTCAAATCTAAATCGGGGGACATAATCACTGACCAACGCAAACAGATGGACCGCTGGGTTGAGCACTACCTAGAACTGTACTCCAGGGAGAATGCTGTCACTGAGACTGCCCTCAATGCAGCCCAGCCTCTACCAGTCATGGATGAGCTGGACATACAGCCAACCAGATCGGAACTCAGTGATGCCATTGATTCCCTAGCCAGCGGAAAAGCCCCTGGGAAGGACAGCATTACCCCTGAAATAATCGAGTGCCAAGCCTGCTATACTCTCAGCACTACATGAACTGCTATGCCTGTGCTGGGACGAGGGAGCAGTACCCCAGGACATGCGCGATGCCAACATCATCACCCTCTATAAAAACAAAGGTGACCGCGGTGACTGCAACAACTACCGTGGAATCTCCCTGCTCAGCATAGTGGGGAAAGTCTTTGCTCGAGTCGCTCTGAACAGGCTCCAGAAGCTGGCCGAGTGCGTCTACCCTGAGGCACAGTGTGGCTTTCGTGCAGAGAGATCGACTATTGACATGCTGTTCTCCCTTCGTCAGATACAGGAGAAATGCCGTGAACAACAGATGCCCCTCTACATTGCTTTCATTGATCTCACCAAAGCCTTTGACCTCGTCAGCAGACGTGGTCTCTTCAGACTACTAGAAAAGATCGGATGTCCACCAAAGCTACTAAGTATCATCACCTCATTCCATGACAATATGAAAGGCACAATTCAACATGGTGGCTCCTCATCAGAGCCCTTTCCTATCCTGAGTGGTGTGAAACAGGGCTGTGTTCTCGCACCCACACTTTTTGGGATTTTCTTCTCCCTACTGCTTTCACATGCGTTCAAATCCTCTGAAGAAGGAATTTTCCTCCACACAAGATCAGGGGGCAGGTTGTTCAACCTTGCCCGTCTAAGAGCGAAGTCCAAAGTACGGAAAGTCCTCATCAGAGAACTCCTCTTTGCTGACGATGCTGCTTTAACATCTCACACTGAAGAATGCCTGCAGAGTCTCATCGACAGGTTTGCGTCTGCCTGCAATGAATTTGGCCTAACCATCAGCCTCAAGAAAACGAACATCATGGGGCAGGATGTCAGAAATGCTCCATCCATCAATATTGGCGACCACGCTCTGGAAGTGGTTCAAGAGTTCACCTACCTAGGCTCAGCTATCACCAGTAACCTGTCTCTAGATGCAGAAATCAACAAGTGCATGGGTAAGGCTTCCACTGCTATGTCCAGACTGGCCAAGAGAGTGTGGGAAAATGGCGCACTGACACGGAACACAAAAGTCCGAGTGTATCAGGCCTGTGTCCTCAGTACCTTGCTCTACGGCAGCGAGGCCTGGACAACGTATGCCAGCCAAGAGCGACGTCTCAATTCATTCCATCTTCGCTGCCTTCGGAGAATACTTGGCATCAGGTGGCAGGACTATATCTCCAACACAGAAGTCCTTGAAGCGGCCAACACCCCCAGCTTATACACACTACTGAGTCAGCGGCGCTTGAGATGGCTTGGCCATGTGAGCCGCATGGAAGATGGCAGGATCCCCAAAGCCACATTGTACAGCGAGCTCGCCACTGGTATCAGACCCACCGGCCGTCCATGTCTCCGTTATAAAGACGTCTGCAAACGCGACATGAAATCGTGTGACATTGATCACAAGTCGTGGGAGTCAGTTGCCAGCATTCGCCAGAGCTGGCGGGCAGCCATAAAGACAGGGCTAAATTGTGGCGAGTCGAAGAGACTTAGTAGTTGGCAGGAAAAAAGACAGAGGCGCAAGGGGAGAGCCAACTGTGCAACAGTCCCAACAAACAAATTTCTCTGCAGCACCTGTGGAAGAGCCTGTCACTCCAGAATTGGCCTTTATAGCCACTCCAGGCGCTGCTTCACAAACCACTGACCACCTCCAGGCGCGTATCCATTGTCTCTCGAGATAAGGAGGCCCAAAAGAAGTGGCACATCTCTGCCTGTGAATTTTCTTTTCAGATTTTAATACAAGCTTTTTATGATCAATAGTCAGTTTTGATATTAGTCTCCTAATTAACATAGAATACCTTTTTTGCCTGCAATTTCCTCGAGGGTTCTCGTGATAGCTACCATAAGTTTGGTGGAAAATCTATTTTTGTGCATTTGAGATTTCCACTGAGCTACCCAAGTTACAGTGGTCCATTGGGAGAATCCTTGAGAAAATTCCTGGTACTTATCTTGATATGTTTAGCCCAGCAGTTAAACATCCAAAGCTTACTGGTGTATGTTGAGCGATCAGTTTTATGTTTAGTTTAGAGATACAGCACAAACAGGCCCTTCGGCCCACCGAGTCTGTGCCAACCATCAACCACCCACTTACACTAACCCTACACTAATCCCATATTCCTACCACATCCGCACCTGTCCCTATATTTCCCTACCACCTACCTATACTAAGGTTAATTGGCCATTATAAATTGCCCCATCAACCTGCAAGTCTTTGGCATGTGGGAGGAAACCGGAGCACCTGGAGGAAACCCACGCAGACAGGGAGAACTTGCAAACTCCACACAGGCAGTACCCAGAATTGAACCCGGGTCGCTGGAGCTGAGAGGCTGTGGTGCTAACCACTGTGCCACCCTATATTGTCCTATATTATATTGTCAGATGAATGTAATTCTTGGTAAATTGTATTTTTTAATATAACTTTGAGTTTAAACTGTTTTATCTTCACTTAACCTGTAAGGTCAACAAAGATCAAGTGGCTCATTAATGCTGATTTAAGATGGTAAATGAGCAAGATTTAATCTAATTTTTGAATGATTTAACTTAAATTACAACTAGTGGAATTTTAATCAGACAGCAGTGCATCTACATTTTGTTAAATATCTACAAAACCTGCATGTACATACTGCCTAAAATGTCTTGTCTTCTCCCAGGTAGGTTGATTCTTCCTTACCAGTGATTATTGGAGAGTATACATTTTACTGTAAATCCTCAGTGTAGATTGTGAATGTAAATCCAATTTAGCGAAATATCAAGAGGTAGTATGATGAGGACAAAGGGCAACTCTAACTAGTGACAACACTAAAAATTTTGCATCTAGTGAAGGTGCATTGCTTCCTGACTTTCATAGGCTTCCCACCTTATGACCAAAGCAGTCCCACTTCTCCACAGGTCACAATATATATTTAAATTTTCCCACCTACAAAAACAATCATACTCTTTTCCCAAGAATAAAACACCAACCAGGTTTCTTTAATAAACAACAACATTTATGTTTATTATAAACCATGTTTTAACCAATAATGAAGTAAACATACACATAAATTGAAATATTAAAGCCCCCTTATGTATCCTAAACCCCTCTCTCTCAACCAGTTAACTTGGGGGGGGGAAAAAAGGGATTTTTGTTTACAGCTGTTGCAAAGAAATAGAATTTAAAAAAAAAGCTTAGGCTGAAGAGAAGGTACGGAAGTCCTTTGTTTTGGCGAGGTGTCCCAAAGGTGAATAGGTCCCTGCCAAAGGGAATCTTCCTAGAACAGTACTTTCCAGGCAATGTTGATGAACAGTCTGGGTTGGCTTTCAAAGAGATTCAGCACAGAAGGCTTCCCATAGATCTTGCATCAGGTGTGCAGCAATAAAGGTTTCAATTCTCACACATTCGAGGCAAAGTTTCTGCAAACATGCAGGAGTTCTTCAAATACAGGAGGCAACAGTACAACCTGATGCAGGAATTCTTTAAATATTCAGGAATTCTTCAAACAGAGATATCAGCTGCCTTCTCCTGGAAGGCACACCACAACTCCCTCCTTTTTTTTTTCAGGCCAAACACCAACTGGCTTTTTAACAGTTCAAAAATGAAACTCGAACCTTTCCAGAGGCAAGTCGTATGACCACCATAAGTCTTGGTTTGTCATTCCCTTGTAAACATCCTTTTCAGAGTCTCTAGCATAAACCCCCTGCTGGGTTATTTGCAAATAGATGCTTTCCATTAAAATTTGTTTACTGGTCAACCTTCTGTTGACTTTTCTTTTAAACAAAAAACAGCCAAAGTTCAGCCGCTTCAAGATTCCAGATGAATCGGTGTTCACAATCCAATTATAATTTCTTAAAACATCTTGTACAAAGAAAATTTGGCCGCACAAGACAACACATCACAAAAGTCACAGCTCCAAGCATCACCATTCCATAGGGTAAAATCCAATTATTGGAATGAAATTTAACTGTTAAATTGCTAATGAAATAGCCAAAAGACTAAATGTGAACAAATCAAAAGTGATTTGATTCAGTCAATAGTTACTAGTGAGGAACAAGTATATAAGAGAAAACTATACAATCAAATTGCTTAACTTTTTTCAAAGCTACAAATCCCAACTTGACAGTAATAGAAAATGAAGAGTAATTTCCTTTCACTGTTTTAACTGCCATTTTACTTTTTTCATTTTAGTCAGTGTTTGTTGAAATACCTGCATAAACTACACACACTTAGAGGCATTGTCTTCATCTGGGGCTTGGGGTCTATTTCCAAATTGCACCTGGTCCTGGCTTTTGATGCTTTTCAGTTGTAGTGGATAAATTCCATGTGTGAGAAAGAGATGCATTGGAGTTGTAGTTTTCATGCAGCTACTGACGAATGATATCTAGAGTGCACTGTGGCCATCTAAGCTGCACAACATCTGGCTAGAAAAGGATTGGGGAGGGCTAGCTCATGTGAACAAACATGATTCTCCTGGAGAGAGTTGGAAGCAGCGGCAGACCCTGCCTTGGAGACGACTACCAGAGAGACGATAAATCCAGACCCAGTCAAGGGAACAGACAGATATTTCTGTGACTGCAGATATGAATCCAGGATGTGTGTTGCCTCGCTGATGCCTGGGTCAAGGATGTCAGTGGCTGCAGAGCATCCTGAGTGGGGAAGGGAAACAGCCAGCAATCGTAGTCCACATTGGTACCAATGACATTGGTAGGAAGAGGGATGTGGTCCTGCAGAAATTTTAGAGCTAGGTAAGAAAGTAGTAAGCAGGATCTCAAAAGTAGTAATCTTCGGATTACTCCCAGTGTCACATGCAAGTGAGTACAGAAATAGAAGGATAAGACATTTGAATGTGTGGCTGGAAAGCTGGTGCAGGAGGGAGGGCTTTAGATTCTTGGAACATTAGGACTAGCTCTGGGGGAGATGGGACCTCTACCAATCAGATGGATTGCACCTGAACAAAGCTGGGACTGATTTCCTCACAGGGTGTTTTGCTAGTGCTAGTGGGGAGGGTTTAAACTAGTTTGGCAAGGGGATGGGGACTTGAGGGTAGATTGAATTGGGAGAAAATCAAATGGAAATGGAAGGCAGAAAATTAGTGGATGAGTCTGGAAGGCAGAGGAAACTAAGGTTTGAAAATTAAGAGTGTGGCAGTGCTCCAGGGTAACTACTTCAATGCAAGGAGTATAGCAAATAAGCAGATGAGCTGAGGGCACAGATAGAAATGTGGCCGTATGATATCATAATTATTACAGAAACATGGCTTAAGAAGGGACAGGAATGGCAGCTCAACGTTCCAGGTTACAGGGTTTTCAGATGCAATAGGAGGATACAAAAAGTGGGGGGCAATTTTGGTCAAAGAAGCAATAACAGCTGTGAGGAGGGATGATACGTTAAAGGTTCATCAAATGAGGCCACATGGATTAAGCTAAAGAACAAGAAAGGGGCAGTCACACCGCTGGGAGTGTACTATAGCACCCCCCCCCACCCCCCCCCACCCCCAAACAGTCAGAGGGAGATAGAGCAGATATGTAGGCAAATCTGAGACATGCAAAAATA